>NC_063221.1:22094387-22397491 GCF_020740725.1 Corvus hawaiiensis
TACAGCCCACTATTTGAAATGAGTGTATGGCTATCTGAATAAGGTTTCCCCTTAGATGATTTCTTTGCTAACTAGGCCAACTAAAAGACCAGGTTTTTCTGTATAGGGTCAAGCTCATTGTTCAAAGGTGTTTGTATAGTAAAACCCATCACATTCCATTTGGTTTTTTTATGTTTGGGACAACAACCTTTGGACTGATGATATTTTACAAGTCTCAAAAGATCTATCACATTTTTCTCAGACAAATTCCTGAAGCTGTCACACTATTTGGTTTCTATTTGATTAGCATATCCTAAGCTTCCCTTCTCATAGCCTGATAAAAAGCAAGCACGTGACTTAAAAACTGAGCCTCCCTTTCCATTAGCCAGGCAAGAGCTGTTGTTCAGTCCCATTCTCTTCTTCCTGCATTTCCCTGGAGATTTTCCAGCTGCTCGGACTAACGGTAATGATCCCTTCTGCTATCATGAAACCCAGCCAGAAAGGAGGGGACATTCCCCTACGAACTTCAACATTCCTGCTACTCCCTTTTTTAATTCTTCAACTCTCGAATGAATCCTTTTCTGTTTCCCTAATTCCTCTCAAAATTACTCTTTTTTTTTTTTCTCCAATGGACTACCAGGAAATATGCTCTTCTGCAGCATGGTAAACTCTGCTGGTGCTGCTGTCTCCCAGCGAGGGGGCTTCTGTAGCTCTCTTTTGATGGGAAGATAGCATCACAATGACATCTTCCCTGACCTGAGTGCCTGCCTGAACTACTGCCGTAGAAAGATCAAGCCCCAATATGACTGGATGGCCCTAACCTATACAGTAGGGCAGGAGCTACTTTATTTAATACTAAATATTTGTTGAATGTATCAAATGTCTCCTAGCACTGCCAGCCTGGCTGCAGGCTTCTTCTCACCCTGCTGCCTGGGAGCTGCTCCCTGGCTCTGGCACCCCTTCACCTCCAGCTGGGAGGAAATGAGCCACCTTCCAGGATCGGTGTGTGGCCAGAGGCCAGATGCTGCCCGAGGAGGGAGGGAGGGGTAGCACCTGCACACCGGCGCGGCTCTGGAGCGTCTCCAAGAGCAGCAGCAGGTTTGCTGAGACGCCACCCAGCTGGGGAATGCACCTGCCCGGGCAGGAGGTGACGGCTGCAGCCGGACCTCGGTGCTGCCGCGGCACCAGGAAGGGGAGCCTCACCTGGGTCTTGGCAGGCACTTGCAGGAGGAAGGGAAGAGATTTTCCCCGTGGGCTCCCTCGTTAGCTGGATCCAGTGGAAGGAAAACCAGGAAAAACCATTGCTGCCGGCCAGGAGCAGGGAAGTGCGCTGGGTTGTCGCATACGGGCAGTGTCTTCCGCAGGTGAGTGATCCCTCCTCCCTGGGAGCTGTGCGGGAAGGAGCTTCAGCAGCAGCTGCTGACAGGTTTGAGGCTGCTTCAGACTTATTTCTTAAGAGACCCTGCTTCTTGACTCCAATTCATTCCTTGCACCGCTGTTTCCTCTCAGCACGTAAGGCTTGGGAGTTTTTTGTTCCCTTGGAATTCCCAGGCCACCCTTGGCAGAGGTGCATCAGGACAGGCTCTGCGGGGTCAGGATAATGGATACCTGTTGTGCATACAGAGAGGAAAGGGAACATGGCATTTTACAATGGAGCGTGCCAAAACTGTCTAGATCTGTGTGAAAGGCAGCTGCACACTGACCCTGCTACAACAAGCCCTCCACCATCCTTAACCCCAGAGCCCCTGGGCTTGGGGAAAAGAAAGGACAGTCCACCATCATCCAGGGCTTCCCTGGGGTTTCCCAAATGGTGTCTCATGGCAGGAGCACTGGTGGGACAGATGCTCACTTCTGGGAAAGCATTATCCATCTGTCTGGGGAGAGAGGGTGGGCTCTCCCCAGAGGTGCAGATTAAACTGCACAGGTTTGCATGGATTTTGAGCAGCCCAGGAGAGGAGCATTGGGAATCGGTGGTTGGCGTGGCAGGCAAAGGAGTGTGGATCTCCTGCTAGGATTTTGGGTGAGACAGATAGATGCCACATAAAAGCCCCATTACTCCCATTGCAGGTTCCTCTATCCCCAGTCCTGAGTTCTCGGAGAAGAAACCTTCCCACATGCTCCCAGGGGCACAGACAGGCCTTGAACACCATGACATTCAGAGCTTCTGGTTTGTACATTGGCAGTGATTCAGGCATAAAACAAGATACATGAGCTTCATTCTCTTTGAGCCTATAGGGAGTTAGAATCAAATATGCTTAGGAAGCATTTCTTCACTGAGAAGGTGGTCAAACACTGCAACACACTTCCTAGAGAATTGGTTGATACCCCAAGCTGATCAGTATTGAAGAGGCTTCTGGGCAATGCCCTAAAAAACATTCTTGAACTTGTTCAGCCCTGATTGTTCAGGCAGTTGGACTAGATGACCTCTTTAGGTCCTTTTCTATTGAAATACAATCGAATAGACAGAATACAATAGACTAGAATACAATAGACAGAATAGAATGTACTGTTTCAGTTGGAAGGGACGTAACAGTTCAGGGCTGACTCTCTTGGTAAAGAAATGCTTCCTAAAGCATTGGAAGTTGAAAAAATTACATGAATTTATGGGAAAATGTTTATGCCTATTCTGGACTAAAGATTTTTGTGAGGCACAGAGTGGTGGCAAGTCCAAACAGTCTATGGCCGGACAAGGCCAAGAAGCAAATAAGCTGTGATAGACTGGGAAAGCAGGGGTCTGAGATGGCTTGGATTTGTTTGAGGTTGTGAAGCTCTGTTGGCTCTCATCCACGTTGCTCCTGTAAATCATTTTATGTATTGTTATTTTACAGCAAATCTTGTTGGACTCTTTCAGTCTCCGTGATGCTCACGAAGTCCACATAAAAGCTGCATAAAACCCTTCCAAGGCTGGAAATACAAGGAAGTACTGCAGGAGCCTGCCTCATCCCCAGACTTCCCCTCCTGAACTCTGTGGGTAAGCGCTGTTTCAAGGGGTACCCTGGGTTTGAGGAGAGGAGGGAAGTGAGGAATATTTCAAGAGCTGAATTGTATGTGGCTCTGAAATAAGTCTTAATTCACATACAGTCCATGGTCTGTCTGTCAGATATCACACAGTCAGGCACTAAAAGTTCATTGGTAAATAAATATATGCATGTGTCATTCTGAGGCGATCAGCCAGTGTATATATTCCACACCTGCAGCCAAGAGTGGCCAGAAGCACATTGATGATGACCCTCAATTTCCAGTTAAAAATTGCCAGAGTAGGGGAAAAAAAAAACCACAATGAAAAAGGAAAAACATGAATATTTTTGTTTTCCTGCATTCCCAGTGCTTTCCTGTTCTTCCTCCACAGCTGCCAGCCAGCAGTGGGGAAGGACAGCATATTATTTTTTCCTGAAATGTGCCCTCTGGACTTAGAGCACTGTGTGGCTGGGCCAGTCCTCGCCTCCTTTTTCTCTTGCGTACAGACATGGCAGCACAGAAGGTGCTGGCTTCAGTAGTGAGTAAATGTAGAGATTAATGACCTGTGATCCACACTATCAAATACACCAATCTGATGGGCCAACTGGCTTGTTATGGTCTGTACCAGACCAGGGAGACCAGGTAGCCCAAAGAACACCAATGGAAGGGACAACAGCTTTGGATGGATGTCCTCCCTCATGGCAGAGCAGGCATCTGTATTCTTCCTTTCTCTCAGTCTGATCTGTGCAAACCAATGTGCTGCATGATGCCAAGAAAGCAGATCAGCAAAGGTGCTGTGAGATCTAGGTTCATCCCTTCTCCAAGGAGTGGTGGGTGACAGCTCAGGGTAGGTCTGCTTTGGTTTAACATATAAAGACAGAGTTTTCTGAAGACGGTGGAAGGCAACCACCTTCTTCAGAAGAATGAGAAACTGTAACTAGATTTAAGGAGGAATGTTTTCATGGTGAGGGTGATTTAACTCTGGAATGATCCCTGAGGGGCTGTGGATCTGCCATCGGCACCTAAATGAATGGGGCCCTGACCTGCTCAGTCTGACTTTTAGGTGAACTCTGCTTTAAGCAGGTAACTTCAATAGGTCCCATCCCACCTTAATTATTCTGTGATTCTAGGAGTAAAAATACTGTTATTAGCAGCACAAACCCTCATGGTCTAGAGAAGCAAGTGTGGATGGTTTTAGAGCAAAGGTTATATTCCCAGAACATTTTCAAACAGACACAAGGAAACATGAAAGCACACTTCAGTGGAAACCTTTGCCTCTGCAAATAATTTGTTTAATAGAGGTTAATGTAACTGTGGGAAACTCTCCAAATAATTTGTTTAACAGAGGTTAATATAACGCTGGGAAATACATACTTGTAGAGGTGATACCTAATTTTGTTCCTTGGCCAGATGCTCCTAAGGTTTTCTTTTGCTCCCTGTCCTTCTTCTGAGTAAATAAAAAACTAAAATGGTTAAATTTTAAAAAGTAACATGAGAATGCAGTGCTGTGGCTTGGTTTTTGATCACATTTTCCCTCCTTGTGGTTTATGCCGTTGAGATCTTTTCGTTTACTGTTTGACTTGCAACTTGTGTGCATAATTTGGGTCAAGCAGCAGAAGGACACAGACTTTGCACTTCTCCAGGCTTTATGTTCCCTTAGTCCAAAATCTCAATCTAATCTACAAGCCTGCTATCTACTAGACTCACCCGGTAAGGAGGAGATAAGGCCCCTCTGTGCTTGGAGAAGGAAAGGCAGGAGGGAGCAGTGTTTAGCACCAAGCTGATTTGCATGGGCTGAGGAAACAACTCCAGACTCAATGTCTCGTCACCCCTCTCTACTTTAATAGTGCTCCGTGACATCCTCGCCTTCCTGGGGACTCGTGTCCTGGGCACACGCGGACAGCACAAGGTATCTGCTGTCCAATGCAAAATCAAAGTGTGTCCCAGCAGGCACAAACCAACATGCTCAACCACAGCTCTTTTCTCTCTCTAATTTATGCTTTCTGATTGTTCTGGCTCTAGCCAGGAGCTGTAGGTGTCCCACGGGCCTCCCAGCCAGGGTCCCCCCTCTGGAGCCCGGGTTTCTGTGCCGCAGCCCATCGCTGCCCGGGCACTCCAAGCAGCAGCAGCAGCAGCCGGGCAGGAGTAGCCCTGTGCGGCTCCCAGGGCGGGTGGCTCCCGGGCCTGCAAACCCGCCGTGGTCACAGACTTCCTGGACACGTGCTGCCGCTGGCAGCAGGCTCCGAGCCACGTCCAAAGTGACCTCATGCTCCATCACAGCCGGGGAGTGACTCAGGAGGAGCTTGGCCTGACACTGTCAGGCGCTGTCTGGTTCGGGCACTCCCCACACAATTGTCCTCCCTCTCCCCCCGCCCCATGCTGGCTGGGCCCTGATGGAGGGGGTTATGAGGTGTTTGCTGGCAGCAAAGGCATTGCCATAAGGGGATGCAGTCTGTGGAGAGCAGAGACAGGGAGAGCGATGGGAGGAAAGATCCCTGGTGTGTGCAGAGCTGCCACGTGTGGAGGTCATAAATTGTCCCTGCCTGTGTGTAATGAGCCCCGAGTCCAGCGCCGAGCAGAGCAGGGTACAAACAGAGTGTGTTTGACATGGGCTGATGGGCTCCTGAGAGCCATTTCTAGCAGGCAGGGTGGCCGTCCCCCCACCCAGGAGAAGTGACACAGCTCTGACACAAGGGACCTGCGTCAGTTCCTGTCCCTGACATGGGCTCCTGCAGGACTCAGAGCAGTTCATGTGTGTGCCTGTGGTGGTCAAGGGTGCGTTATCCATGAGTAGGAGGTCTTGGGTCTCCAGGGTCTGCCCCATGTCTCCCGGGCTCAGCCATACCTGACACGTTACCGTGCTGTCCTCCCCAACACCTCTCCTTGGTTTGGGTACTAGCTGTTCTGGAAGGTCTCTGTGGTGCTGTGGGAGTGGCTGGAGCACTCACATGCCAGGGAGGAACATTATATGAGAGAAATGCAAGTAGTTTGTACCCAAAGAAGCATTGAGGGGGGCCAGGATAGTGGGGACACAAGCCTGGGAACCACAGGCTGTGAGCTCATACAAGGTGCTGTGCCCAAGGGAGCCCAGCAAGGCACAGCACCTCGGAGCCACCACTGCCCTTCCCATGCTCCCCTCCAGTGGCAAAGTGCTTCACAGACCAGCAATGAGGAGAGCAAAATCTCAGGGTGCCAGCTGTCTGAAGGCTCTTTCCAAGGAAGTGCTGAGACCACTGGAGATGTAGCTACCATATTTCTGTAGGGGACTTGTGTGGGGAAACCACTGGCAGGGCAGGGATAGGGACAGGGCTGAGAACATGCAATTATGGCAGCTCTCACTCTTCTCAGCCACTGGAGTGGAAGGGTTAAACCCTGGTCCTGACCCCCACCTCCCGTTCAGGGCAGCAGAGCCAGTTGGTGACAAGAGGCTGATGCTGATGAGGGAGCATGTGAAGCTAGAGCTGTGAATGGGGCTTTATCCCAGGAGGGACCTGCCTCTGCTTCATCCCTGCCCTGCTGCCAGCACCAGCTGCAGGCAGAGTCCTGCGGGCAGCAATGTGCCAGCAGCCTCTGAGCGGGGCACACAGCTTTGGGGAGAAAGGAGACTCACCCTTGGGGCAGGCCGGGGTTCCCCACAGCACGTGGAGGTCTCCCGGGAAGACGAGTGGCTGATTTGTTCTCCAGCACACGCGGCTTTTGTGAGGAAAGTGCAGTAAGGTCTGCAGGCCAGCCTGGAGCAACCACGGCCCAGGGTTTGGCAGGGCATTATTTGGTACAGGGGAGCAGGGTCTCTGTTTAATGATATCTTCTCTTCTTGACTATTTCAGATGAAAGACACAGGAAAGGAAGGACACAGCCCTGGTTGTTCCCCTATGGTGCTGCTCTGGGAATGCTCCATCATGCTTCACAGCCCAGCCTGGGTGGTGGGCTCAACCCCAGCACATAGACCATAGCTCTCCAGGTGCCACCACTGCAGAAGGAAACTCCATCAGGATCCAAACAATGAGACAGAGACATCACTGCTGGAGAAATGCAGCTGCCTTCACCATCGCTGCTGCCTTGACCCTCCATTTGCTGTAAGGGTGTAAATTCATCTGTACCACCACTGTGCCCTCCTCACCCAGCTGCCCATCATGCCAGAGCTGGCAGAGCTGAGCAGCCCCCGCACCCCTGCAGATGTGGACCATATCCAGAGGAATATCTTGGAAGAGCATGTGGAGCTCTGGTGGTTCCAGGATCCCAAAAAGTCCATCCTGTGCTATGGCATGGCTGTGGTGCTGATCCTGGCCTGCGGGATTGGGGGCATCATCCTGCTGTACAGCACTAGCAGCCGGTCTGGAGAGTGGCGGCTCGCCGTGGGCACCACACTCTGCCTCCTGGCCCTGCTCGTGCTGCTGAAGCAGCTGCTGAGCTCTGCAATCCAGGACATGAACTGCATCCGCAGCCGGGATCAGATCGAGCTCCTGAAGAGTGGGGGCTTCTCGGACTGCCTGGTGCTGCTGCTGAGCGCCCTGGTGCTGCTGGTCTGCGGGGTGGTGCTCACCATCCTCTCCACCACCACCATGCAGCTCAGCCCCGCACGGCCGCTGGCCAGCATGTTCACCAGCGGGGTTATCCTCCTGACTGCTGGCAGTGCCATCCTCCTCTGCCTGCTGCTATACCTGCTGTGCACCTCCTGCCGCCGGGCTGCCCCTCGGAGCCTGGAGACCGGAGAGATCCGCATCTTCACCATCTCCGGCCGCCTCGCTGGGAACAGGCGGCTTCCTCCCACTTCCAGCATGGCCAACCTGATCTGACCCAGGACACCTCTGCATGAGCCTTAGCGGATACAACCTGTCAGTGATGGCCTTTCCCAAGGAAGGGCGAGAGCTGCAGTGTGCCCCGTGTTCCTGTTGGAGATGACTGGCATTTGCTTTACCCCAGGCTGGTGGCACAGCAGAGACTTGGGGTGCTTGGACGGGCTCTGACCTGGCTGGCATTTTATCTTCACAAAGCCTTCTGTGGGAGCTGCTGCCTGCCCAGCTGTGACCCATGTTACAGAGCGAAGGTGAGCCTGTCCTGTACCCCTGGGGACCCCAGTACTTGCTTGGTTCCTGCAGTTCCTGGAACTGTGTCACACATTCTCCTGGCAGGAGAGGCTGTGATTGTGGGTGGTATAAAACCAACCTGTGCTCTGTGCAGAGCTTCCAGCTCCTGAGTGAAGTAGAGCCTCTAGCAGCTTGTGAATGGCAGGAAATATTCTGTGTGTCAGCAGGCATAAGGGAGCCTGGTGGGAGGTATGGCTGCAGGAGCTGCTCCCAAGAAATCACCTGTGTGTCTGTGGGATTGAGTGTGGGATTTGCATGGGATAGCATATGGCAGAGCTGCAGCATGGCTGGACCTCACATGAAATGCTGTTTGTGTTTGCAATGCCAGGATCTGTTCCAGTGTTACATTTCTGCAGCCCATCACTACCTGTGGTTTATCAAAGGGGTGATCAAGGGGTGCTGGCATCAAGGCCCTGATGGGTTATCTGTGCTGGACTGAGTGTTGGGGCTCTGTTATCATGCCAGAGTGCTCCAGCTACATGAGCCACAAACAGCAAAGTGCAGTTGCTGGGGGATGGTGATGGGATGCCCAAATGTTGGGGCTGGGGCTGCTCTCTGCAACCGGGGAGCGCCATGCCCTCCCACAGGAGTTTCCCAAGCAGAGGCACCTCTGCTGCCAGGAGCCCTGCAGCTCATCCCAGTCCCTGCTTGTTCCCATGCTGTTTCTGTCTCCCAAGCGCTGCAGCTGCTGCAGGGCAGAAAAGTTCTTCTACTGTCACCTGGACCTTACCTGGAGCTTTTTTTGTGTTTTATCTCTACGAGGTGTCTTGTTTTTATCACCAAGGTCTCTCTCCCAGAGGCAGACTAACAATTAACCCCAGGAACTTTTCCCGTGACTTAAGGCTAATTTACCTGTCAAAATTCTCATTTCCTTCCTAGACCCATTAACCCTTTCACTGTCCTTTCCATAGACATAGATCCCAACCTCCTGCTGAAGATGCTTGTGGCATGACCTTCTCTTCCTCTTAGCCCAGTTGGTCAGAGCAAGGTGCTACCACCATGGTCATGGGTTTGAACCCCATGTGGGCCATTCCCTTAAGAGTTGGACTCTATGTTCCTTCTGGGCATCTTCCAGCTCAGACTATTCTGTGATTCTGTGATTCTTCATCTTCCTGTCTCCTCCCATTTCTCCCTCACCTGAGCTGCTCTGCCCCAGATGTTGGTTTTGCTCATTATTTGCCAAGTTTCCTCTGCAACGGAACGAGACTGAGCTATTATTTTTTGGAGCCTGGTATGAAATTCTTTTGGAAGAGGATGGTAGCTGATTCCCTTACTAACAGCACAAATCACTTTCTGTGTTACACCTGGAGGCAGAGTTCACCATCAGTGAGTCCCCCCAGGTACATGCTGGACAGTGAGGGCTTCATCCCTTCACAGCTCCACACCAACGATCCTCAATGCAGTGGGATCTCATGAGACCACACCTGTATTCACCTGCTCTTGCCCTGCTCCTGCCAACTTTCCTTTGCCTGAAGCCTTGGATTGTTTCCCCCAATGTACAGGTAAATTATTTGGGCTTTTCTCTCTGTATCTCTTATTTCTACATTTTCCTCTGCCACTTTCACATCATCTGTAGATTTTATTAAACTGCTGTTTCCTCTTCTCTCTGCATCTCCTCCCTTAATCTGCCCAAGAGCTCAGACAGTGGTGGTGAGCTGAGATCCTCCTGTACTAAATCTCTTCAAAGCTGAGCTGTTCTTCCCCTCTGGGCTGTTTGGTCCCAGGTCCACCAGGGACCCCTGTGCCTACGCAGGAGGGGACAGGCTAGAGCTGAATGGTTTTGCACCATCACCATTGCTGCTGCTCTGCACGTCTGTGTCAGTGCATGTGCACTTATGCCAGGCTGCACCCCCTCTGCCAGCACCAGTGCTCCAGCAGCGACTGCCAGCTCCCCCAGCCCGCACGTGCTGACGGGCCACAGCTGCCTGCACACCAGCTGTTTTGCACATCTGGGCATTTCTGTGAAGAGGCCTGACTGTGCCCAGCTTGCAGCTCTGTGCTGCCTACATGTCAATGTGAATCCTGTCCCCCCCATAGCCCCTTCAAAATGTGCCCCAAGTGCCTGTGAATTGTGCCAGAAAAGGGTGACTGACTGTGGGCCACAACAGCAACCCAAGGAGATAATGGCTGAGAACAGGCTGTGCCTGAAGATGGTGGCTGGGTGTCCAGCTGCCCAGAGGGACAGCCTGTGCTGCCCAATCACTGACTCCCCTCTGCAGCACAGGTGCTGGTTTGTTTCTTGGCTCCTGTGTTGTGTGTGGGAACACATAATAAAGTGTTAGAGAAGCTGATTGTGTTGAAGGCTGATACTTGAGCGCAGGCCTCTCTGCAGAGCGGGAGGTGTCAGGGCTTTGCAGAGTAATCCCAAGAGCCCAGGGTCCCTTGTATGGCTGTGGTTTCAGATCACCAATTAGTGTGACAATGCCACCACAGCCCCAAAAATGCATGTACTTCTTTCCTGATACACAACTCCCACCTTCAGCTGCATGTTAATCTCCCTCTGCTTAAGAACCCTGACATATCCAGATCCCCTTACCACTGCTCTGTGAACCTGAGACCTGGCCGTGCCCCTGAAATATGTTCACATGGAGCACACAAAGCCTCCTGAATATGTCAGTGCTGGCTGGTTTGTTTACAGAGAAGCTGTTTCACCCTGTGGCAGGGCTGAGCCTCGTGGCAGCAGCTGCTGCCTGACACGAGCCTGGAACCAGTCTGCCTGCATGCCTGCTCCTGGTCCTGGCCAGCCTCAGCCCCGCCTGCAAAAACCTGACAGCACGGCAGCTTCCTGGGTGGACACCTGGAGAAGGATCCTCCTTTTCTGCTCTGACCCCTTGTATTCCCAGCTCTGCCTGCCAGATGTATTTCCCCCCAAACATGAGTTGCCAGGTTTCACCCCACTTACACTGCAGCTGCCTGAGAGAGGGAGCAGAAAAATACACACAGACACAGACACACACACACAAGAAAACCTGCCATGTCTGCTTGGTTAAAAAATATATGGGTGGGCCTATCAGCAGGGTCAAAGTAGACAAGCCATCCAGCCAGAGCGCTGAGGGACTGGTAACATCCTGGACGAATAAGCCTGGGCTCTCCTCCTGTCCCTGTTCCCTGCGAGCAGAGCCCGACCCCCCCGGCTGCCCCCTCCTGTCAGGGAGTTGTGCAGAGCCACAAGGTCCCCCTGGAGCCTCCTTTGCTCCAGACTGAGCCACACCAGCTGCCCCTGGTGCTCCTGTCCCTATGGCCACCAGCAGGATGTCCCCACAGGCCTTACAGACAGGCCCTGACCTCAAGTGACCACCCCACACAAGCAGGAGCCCCCCAGTGCTCCAGTAGCGGGGTCAGGGAAGGTCAGCATTAGCAGCGCCTTGAAGAAGCTGAGTTTTGGCATAGCTCTAGTTCTCAAAAGAATGGTAACATTCCAGAAATTCAAATTACCTCTTACAGATATTTTTTCTCCTAAATGTCTCCCCTCCAAGAAAATAAGCTGCTACCTCTGTTCATCCTTAAAAAGAGAAGCTGGAATTTTTCTGTCTTGGTGATACCTGGATTTGGAGCAAAATGGAAAAGACTCTGCACATACAACCAAGATCTCTAATCTCACCTCCTCCAGGGCAGGAAAGGTAGAACCTGCTATGGAGAGTTTACCTACTAAGTCCCCGCTTAAAAAACTGCATCATGAAACCCTTCCTAGCAGCAGCAGGATCAGAAAATAAAGGAGGTTCTCTATGTATTGCTGTGCCATGTTTTTTACCTGCAGCAAACCCAACTCTTTCACGTGCAGCGATTTCTCAGCTAAGCCCTCCTCTCAGCTTTAACCATTCCTTTCCTAAAAGGCAGAGAGAGTTGCATCATATGAATTCCTGCCACATCTAAAAAGGCTGATTTTACAAACAAAAGAAACGTAAATAATGCACTGCTCAGTTTGTAGTGTCTATTCCACACGGAGTGTCTCATTATTTCCCGACTCCTTCTTAGGCAAGGAGCTGGGAATTTCTGATTTACCCACACCTTGCCTGAGGCAGCACTGGCAGAGCTTAGTCACAGCTAAAAATCACCAAATATGTTTTGGGGCCTCCACTTCTTTTAGACTGTTCTGAAAATGAAAACAATACCTGTGGTACTCGCTAAGGAAAAAATATGGAAAGCTAGAAGCTCACCAGGAATCCTGCCCCAGCACCAATGGCTGCAGTGTGTAAATCAGAGCCCAGCTCTCATTTTGCCACTGGCATTTTCTTGCCCAGTGTAAGATTACAGCAGAGGAACAGCAGAGAGCAGGAGTTAGGGCAGATGAAAATAGCTTTGCAACACTACTTGCTGCCCTCACACATGAGGTCACATACATTTAATGGCTATTTTAAACTCAAACAACTTTTTAAGCATCCAGGGGCCAGGGTCATCATTTTTTTCCACATTAACAGATATTCAGAGAAACCAGAAAAATAGAATAAGCTGAATGGTTTTAGTACCTCAAAGCTGGTTTTCACTGCTGTTGCAGCCTAAACTTGGGGCACTTCAGTCTTCTTATTTCAGCCACCTGGGAAGAATTAATTGCTGTTAACAGTCAAGAGCCCAAGACAAACCTCCATTTTTCTCAAATGATGTTATTTCCTTATTGCATATGAAAAGGCAGACTTTATTTTATATAAAAGACTATAAAATCAGGCAGTAATTACAGAACAAGGGGAAGATGAGGATTATCAGCAAATGACAAAAAAAAAGGGAAAGAAGCAAATCCTTTATCAGGTGACAAAATAAAATGAGCCTCACCCCTTTACACTTCTCACATCCAAACCACAAGAATGTTTAATTAGGAACCCATTCAACAAAGTTTTTCCTCAGTGAGGCAGTTCCAGCCTGCGATGGAACCACAACCCATGGTATGGAAAACAAGAGCAGATCTAGGGAGAGCAGCCTTTATGAAGCACAGTTCTATTACAGCTGGATTACTGAACAGCACTAATTTTTATTGTGCCTCAGTGTTTTCGTGCCAAGATCATCAACAAGTATAAAGGTATGCCAGCTGTTTGAGAAGGACAAGACTATAAATTGCCTAAAAGCTGCCTAAAGCCGTTCCTGGTTCAGTGTGGCTGCTCCCAAGCCTGGCACTGGGAGGTTTAACATACAAGGGAGTGCACACAGCTGTAAATCCACTCTTCCTGCTCCTTGAGGGGCATCACGTGCTGAGAGACCTGGCACAAGAGAAAGCAGAGGTGAAAGAGAGTTCTCTTTATTGGAAAACTCTTACCCAATGTGCTGTGCAGGCAAAATGTTCAGTACTTGTATCACTAAATGATAAACATTCATCATATACACTGACAGCTGATACTTAAAAACTACTGTTGAACTTAACAGCAAAATATCCCTAAGGATTGAGCCTACAGTTTATACTGAATGAAGCCTAAATTCAAATTTAAAACCACCTTACAGGATGAGGCTATGGATATCTAAAGTGTCAGCAGCAATTTAAATAGGGCCCAGCCTTGCCTGTGTCATGGGACTGCTCTGTTGACAACAGGTTTGAATGAATCCACCCTGGAAAGCTGGGAAATATAAAATAGCTTGGATGCCTCTGCTTTTAAACAAAGAGAGTGTTTCCGAGGGTGGCAGGTTCTGCTGTGCTGGGAATGCAGCACAAAACACAAAAATCCGACTGCAACTCCTGGATACCACAGCAGGAAGGACATGGAGATTCCCAGTGGGAATCAGGGATGCAGCACTCGGCTGTGCTCCCACCACTCCCTCAGGAATAGCCAGGTTTAGCTCATTCTGTCTGCCCAGAGAGGGGGGATTTGCTCCTGGATCCCCTGGAATGTTCCAGGCCAGGCTGGACACTGGGGCTGGGAGCAGCCCGGCACAGTGGGAGGTGTCCCTGCCCGTGGCAGCGCTGGCACTGGATGAGCTTTAAGGTCCTTCCAAGCCCAAATCGTTCTGTGAGTCTTAGAGCCCTGAAATTCTCATGACAGAGGTGGAACTGCAAGAGCTTAAGGTCCCTTCCCAAAAAAACCCCATTGCACGACTCCGCAGCTTCTGGAGCCCTCGGTCTCCACGGAAATGCAGTTTCAGAGGAGCTCCAAGGAAATGGTGTTTTGGGGAGAGCAGAGTGGCTGGAACACAGGAACAGGAACGGTCTCCTGGAGCAAGCCCTTGTGTCTCGGAGAGCGGGATCGGCTCGTTCCTAGCGCACCTGGTGACTCGCAGAGCGGGGGATGGAAATGCAGCCCCGGTCCGAAAGAAACCCTGCCCGGGAAGGCGGGCTGGGATTGTGAGCTGGCGGGGGGAGCTCGCTGTTAAAGGTGATCTTTTGGCTGTAAAGGTGCGCCTTTGTCTCTCTGCCGAAGCTCCCGGCCGTAGCGCCCTTTTGGCTGTTGTCTCCTGATTTTATGAAACTTTGATGAAACGGTCCCTTTTCTTCAACTTTCCTTCAAACTCTGCAGTGAAGCTCGTTTTGGCAGCTGCGCGTGCGCGGATCCTTGCGCGTGCGCAGATGGCCGGCGGTGCGCGGATCACTGCGCATGCGCGGGCGGGGACGCATCACGGGTGATCCCTCCGCGGGCAGGACCGCATCACAAATAGTCCCTCCTGGCGGATCACTCCGCCTGCGCATGCGCATAACCGTGGGTCCCTCCACGGGCGGGCCGCATCACCGCTGGTCCCTCTGTTCTGAACGGTATTGTGATGTTGGCTTTTTGCACGTTCCAGAATTGTTAGGAATGGATTGCGATGTTGTTTTTTTCATGTTCCTTAATGTGAGAAAAGCTTTGCCTGGGTTCTGTAATGTAATGCTGTAGAATGGCTGCAGTTTGTGCGGCCAGTTTGGCAAGGATGGGGGGGGTCTTCACATTCCTGGAAAACCTTATCAGAAGAAAAGAACCCGAAACCAGACGGATTGAAGCCAAGGAAAAGATAAGACCGATAAGATGACACTCAGCAACTCCAAAGAATTAATGAATGGTGCATGACGGTGATGAATAGGAAATAAGCGGTGGACTTTTAAAGCCGATCTTTTGGATGTAGAGTTGTGCCTTTGGCTCTCTGCCCAAGCACCCGGCCGTAACACCCTTTGTGCTGTTGTCTCCTAATTGTCCCTTTTATTAAACTTTCCTTCAAATTTTACAAAGAGTGAAGCTCGTTTTTCACAGAACCAAGGGCACAGTAAATTTGGAGAACAGCAGGTGACAATGTCACTGAATCAGCCTGGGGCTGGTTCTATGATCACACCTGGATTTACAGTTTCTGTCATTTTTGACATAAAATTATTGCCCGGCCACGATTCTACTGCTCAGTGATGCTCCAACAGGACCTGTGAAGATCTTATTTGTGCCATTAAAGAGTCAGACTCACCATGTGGCAATAATGTCAAGGAAAGCTGGCACACAGACCAAAACAAAGCTGGTAGGCTACACTGGATGTCCAATGGGACTGGCAAATAACCTCGATTTCAGTTTACTTACAGAAACGCAAACTTAAAAATAAGATAAACACCCCTTAATCTCACAACTACAAACTGAGTTGTTGCTAGTCAAAAAGAAATACTTCGTTGCAGCATATGAACCATTCCAGGTGGAGACAAAATTCAAACTCATTTTAGCATCCTTTCTTTTCATGTTGTAAAACTAAAGATCATCAGCTGTGGTGCTCAGGTCTCTCCCGTGGCTGGAGAGCACCATTCAACCAGATCTTAACACCATGTGATTTTAAAGCATTCCTCAATCACATCGTAACCCCCAGGACCAGAAATGCACTTTTCCAGCAGTTTTCTTGGCATTATTCAGCTTTTCTCAGGATGAGGCCACTGAGTTTTCCCCCAGACTTGGCTGCAATCATGAGATGTTCAAGAGTCCCAGCACTTGGACAAACCCACAGTTGCAGGAACAACTTTCCATGTGCTGTTCCTGTTCTGCAGGGCACTTTCTTACCAGGAATGAAGTTGTCCATCCTTCTCTTTGAAGGACAGGGAACTTCCAGTCACTTCATATTTACTACGAAGAAAGAGGATTTTCAGAGACTTTTACTCAACTACACTGTGGTAACCACCAGGGAACTGATACTTGCAATTACAGAGAAACCCCACAAACCAAGCATCCCTTAAGCACTCCAAAACAAGGCAAACACATCAAAATCTATTAAAACCCAGTGGTTTGCATTTGCTAAAGAAACCCTCTGGTTTTAGTCACCTCATTTCTTGGGACCAGAGGATTTTGCTACTCGGGATTTTGGCAATGCAGTTCTTGCACTGCTTTCTTTAGGGCAGCACTGCTAAAATGTAGCAAATATCTGGAATCAAGTTTCCAGGGGCTTTGCCCTCCGTAGATCAACCCCTTGGATCTCTGGTTACATAGCCAGGTGTAGTGGTTTGGTCCAAAATACTCATTATTCTGTATCTTCTGTGAGATAAGATTTAGGAGAAATGCAAAGCAGGCACCAAACTTGAAAGAATATAAAGTTTATTAACAGACCTAAAAGAAGGGGAAAAAAAAATTATACCACCTTCAGAACTCTCCTCCTCCCCCCACCTTCCTCCCTTCTCCCACTGACAATGTAAAAAGACAACCCTTCAGATGTTCAGTCTGTTTACCACTGCCATAATAACCTTGTTCAGTCCATTTAGAAAGAGAAGTCTCTTCTTGCTCGTGCTATGAAAACAGTATCACAACAAGACAGCCGCCCACTTCCAAATATTGTTCAGTCCATTTAGGAAGAGGAGTCTCTGCTCGCATGTGAGTCCCTTCCCCCGACTTGCAGCTTGTTCAAGGTCACACACAGATAGCAACTGGCTTCCCCGCAACTGCTTTCGAGGGTCCACTCTTGGAAGTTTCTTGGGGTACAATTTTAAGGTTGAGCCATTCAGAAACAAAACCAGAGGCCCTTCTCCTTCCCTGGGAGCAAAGGGTCTTCCTCATCTTCATCGTTAAGACTATCTCTGGGAGCATCTCTAGGAACTGAGGTTTTCTCCTTTCCCATTTGGAGCCAAAGTCCTCATCTGGTTCATCTCTCCCTGTCCAAACTTCTCATGAAATTACAGCTGTGTCAACATCTCCCTATCTCAGTGCAGGTGCTTTTGCTCACGAGTTGAACACTCCACCCCCCATATCTTCATGAAATGACAACGGGATACTCTGATATATCATAGCTTCACAACAGAATTTCAGCTTTAAGCATCTCCTCTCTCTCTTCCCTCAGGTTTTCAGCTCTTCACAGCAATAGAAGGGTTAATCTCACCTCGGCCTTGCAGCTTTGCAGCTGGAATGTTGAATTTTTCTTATCGAAGTGGAGAGGGGGGAGAGCCGAGCCGCTCCGGCTGCCCACGGCAAGGCAGTGGGGGGGGGTTCCACGGCTGGAACAGGTCCATCGGCTCCAGGATGGCCGTGGCCCGGCCCGGCCTGGCCCAAGCAGGGCCTGGCCCAAGCAGGGCCTGGCCGGGCCCACTGGCCCCCACATGGGCCCCGCAGCCACCTGTCCCAGCACCAGAAACGAGAGAGAGCTTGGGGGGGGAGTTTGTCTGTTCTTAAGTGCGGATCACAGAGGCGCTCACAACTTTAAGTGGCTTAAAGAATTGTCCATATTCAAACTGGCCAGCTGATAGGTTCTGTCAGTTCCCAGAGGAAACTGTAAGCACCCCTTAGCAAGGACATCCCTTCCGGGACTATGCTTGCTAACCTATGACACCAGGCTTTACCTGCTGCTCATTTACTACCCACATCTTCTTCCACACCTTTCTCTCCTCCACCTCCCATTTTCCCTGCCTTTTCAGAACATTTTCTGACTTTAGAGCCAATTCTGTCCTAGCACTTGGAATTCCCGTGGACAAAATGCTCCAAGACAAATTCCTGCTGGCAAGGGCAGCCCTTGGGACCTGCTGCTGCAGCTCTGGCAGCGAGCTCAGCTCTGCCTGGACGTGAGTGACTGCACGATCCAGGGGAGGATCCGAGACATTCCCGGCCCTCCACGCTTCCCAAAACACCTCATCAGAGCCCAGCACGGCTTTACCCCCAGGCCTCTGCTTCTGGGATGGAGCTGAAGTGTCAACGATGGAGAACTCGGCGCTGGAATGCTGCCACATCCCACCAGGCCCTGGGTGCACATCCAAAAACCTGCACAAACTAACACTTCATCCCAGGGAACAAGTTTCCCAGGCTGCTTATTCACAGTGATCCACAGGGATCCTGCTGTGTGTGCACTCAGGAATGCTGCATATTGCAACTCCAACCCCTTCCTAGAACAAATTAATAAACCAATGCCTGCTGCTTTTCCATCAGGGAAGGCTGCTCTATCCATCACTTTCAAAGGTGCACACAGCATCCAGGGATGCTGGCAGATGGAATCAAAGTTGAACAGCTGCCACACATCACAAAAGACAAATTTCTACATGGCTTTTAAAAAATCCCAAACCAGTTATTTGCTCCTTTATGCCCTAAGAAGGCAGCAATCCCAAATTATCATTGTTTTTTTCCAAAGAAGTGAGATATTTACAGGCACTGGGGCACCTCAGAATTTGAAATAGCTTACTCTGAGGTTCTACCCTAAGCACCAAGCACCCTCAGCCCCTCTCTCCTTCATGGTCCATGAGGAAGAACGTTTGCTACTGGTGGTGTCCCAGGGGAAGAGAATATTTTACGTTTGGAAAAGAGCAAATGTAGGGAAAAGCCTCCCTTTGCAAACTCGACTTCAGCACACCTCTTCCGACCAACATCACATTCCCTGCTGGGATTCCCTTGGGCTACCAAGTGACAGGAGCAGGACGAACCCACGGAGGAATCCCCCCGCAGTGAGATGCATTCCAGTGCTGTGGAAGGGAGCGCTGCTCCCTCCCAACACCTCACCGCCTCCACGCTGTGCCCTTGCTTTGTGGTTTAGCTGGAAAACCCAGCGATAGCCAGAAGGAAGAAGAAGGAAGTAGAGCAAAGTCGTGTTTGCTTCCATCCCTCCGCCCTGGCCAATATCCACTCGCTCCCGCAGGCAGGGAGAGGCTCCCGGGGGGCTTTTCCTACCTGCACCGCGAGCTGTCCCCCGCCAGCCCCGTCAGCTCATCTGTCCCTGCCGCGCTCCTTCCCCGCCGCGGACACGCCGAGCGCCAGCGATTTCCGCCGCCGCTGCCGGCGGCCGGGGAGGGCATCCCGGAGCCGCGGAGCGCCCGCTGCTCACCCCGGTGGCGGCGGCGATGCGGGCGATGAGCTGGATGCCGTCCTTCATGCAGAAGCGGCCGTCGCCCCCCACCTCGAGCGTGGCGTCCTGGCGCTCGGCGGGCGGCACGGTGGCCAGCGCGCTCTGGATGAAGTTCTCGCTGTAGTTGGCATTGCTCTGGAACACCGTCACCCGCTTGCGCAGCCCAATGCTGCCCGGCTTCTGGTCGCCGTAGGGCTTCGTCTGCACGGTCACGATCCGCACCACGGCCGGCGCCGGGCGAGCTCCGGGAGCCGGGGGGCGACCGCGGCCGCCCGGCCCCGCCGCCGCCCCCGCCCCTTAAAGGCACCGCCCGCGCTCTCGGCCGGGCCCGCAGCGGCCGCAGGCGGCAGCAGCCGTGTGCTGCTCTGCCCTGGCCTGCTCTGCCTTGCCCTGCTGGCACTGCCCCGTCCTGCCCTGTGCTGCCCATGCTGCCCTGCCACAGCCCCGAGCACCTCCGTGTCCTGGTGCTCTGCTCGATCCCAGCCACTGCCACGGAACTATGGAAAGGTTTAGGTTGGGAAAGAGCTTCAAGATTTTCAAGTCAAACCGTTCCCCAGCACTGCCAAGGCCACCACTGCCCCATGTCTCCAAGGGCCACATCCACACTTTGCTTTGAAATCTCTCCAGGGATGGGGACTCCACCACTGTGCCAGGACCGGACACTTTCCCTGAGATCCAATCTAACCCTCCCCTGGCCCAGCCTGAGGCCGTTCCCACTTGGATTTTTAATTTCTTTTAAGACATCCCCAAGACTAAAAAGAAAAGACTGCATCTAGCACAAATTCATGTGATTGAAAAGCATGTTGAAAAGTCCAGAAAATACCCTCCAAAAGATAACTGAAATGCATTTTCCCAGCACTCAGATTTAAATTTCTTACCCAAAAGATATTAGAAATTTCCAAAAATTACAGTATATAATGTATTTTCATGGGTAGCTGATGAGCCCAGAAGGCAAACAATGAGACAGTAACTGAAGACGTAAAGCTCAGTTTAGAAATACGGCATTTAAGAGCAAAAGCTGTCTGACCACCAAAAGAAGCCAGCAGGTTTTCCTCCTGCTCATGGCTTCAAGTGGCACATTTGATCTCTGGCCTGTATCACTCATCCAGTGCCTGACCCATTTGTCCCCTTTGGTTTACATCCTCTGATGTGCATTATTTACTTTTTTTATACACTGTAAATGTTTTAGTGAGTGGAGAAAGGCAGTTAGCAGTGAAATAGAGATTTGAAGGAGGTGGGGGAATTAGCTGTGTGGCAGAGCTTTGAAAAACGCTGTCTTGTGTTGATACCTCATGCTCTGGAGCATGACGAAGAGACTCCCAAGCTATCAGAGATGGTAACGACTGGGCTGCGCCCTGGGAAATCTTCCCAACCAGTTGGTACCAGCCTTATGAATCACTTACTTAAGGTGAATGCCACTGCTGCTTCCTGCTTTTAACTCCAGCGTAACCTATGAAGGCAGAACCGACTCCAGCAGAAATAAGTTGCAGTTACCTGTGTCTCACGTGCTGTTCATCGTACCACAAAGATGACAGGAATGTAAAAATTATCACATTCACACTACTCCACAGTTAAAGAGGCATGTGGGACTCTGTAATGGGTGCTGGGAGAGAGGGTCGTCTCGCCCCAGCGCACATGCCTGGCACTGCAACTGGCACCACTGACAGGTTCGCTCAGCTCTGCAGAGCTGACAGGGCAAAGGTAAGTGTCTTTTAGCTTGTCTTCCTGAAGAGGCAAGAGAGAAATGAAAGAAGGGCTGTGGTGGGACTCAGCACTGGAGAAACATGCACAGAAACACTGATGATGCACAAGGACTGCCTGCACCACAGCAGGTGAAATATTTGTTTGGACAAGAGCACTCGTTGTGCTACAGACGTAGCCTCTCACTGCCACACTTAGAGGAATGTATTTATGGTCCTTGAAAGCCCACGCAAAAAAAGCCACACCCCAGTTGTGGGGCTGGGGGTCTCCTCCCAGCACTGCCACTGGGAGAGTCCCAACAAACCACTGCAGGCAGAGGCAGGGATAAATCATGCTTTAATCACACCTCAGAATGACAATGCATTGAGGGACTGAGCAGGGCTGGGTCTGGTGCCATGGGGCAGTGGGGCCAGTGCCCAAGACCCCGCAGGCAGCACCAGGGCAGGCTTCTCTTCCCGTTGCACTGGGCTCCCTGGGTGCGATAGGCACCACCTCCTTCATCCTCAGCATCCGAGCAAGACTGGGAAAGCAGCAGCTGTTTTGGTGTCCCTGTGACAGTGCAGCCTACTGGTGTCATGCTGGGACACTCTGGGACCAGCTGCCTTCAGCCTCCATCACCATTCCCAGCCCAGCCCTCTCTCCCCTCCTCTCTGCTCCTTTCCTCCTGTCCCAAACATGTGGGGTGAAAAGCCAAGGGCAGGTGGGAAAGGGGTGGAACTAGGGAGACAGCAAGAGGCCGCAGCAGTGGTGGCTGAGTTCTTGTAAGCTCAGCTGGAATGATGCAACTCTCGCTCCTCCTTTGCTGGCAGCTGCTCACTGGGCTGGATGTAGTTGTCCTCGATGAAGCCATCATCATCCTCAGCTTGCAGGTCGGCGGCATCAGGTATGGAACGGCTCCCGAAGGAGCCCCTGTCCCAGCTGTTGCTATCCTCCATGGGGCTGCCTCCAATGGAGCTGATTTTGGGCAGTGGCCGGTGGCGGTAGCTGGCGAAGTTCTTGTGGACAAGCTTGCACTTGGCAGCCAGCGCGATCAGGATGGAGATGCCAATCGCTGTCACTAGGAATCCCACCAGGTATGGCCAGCTCCTTCCCCCCTTCCTGGCAGGCAGTGCAGTGGCTGTGGCACAGGAAAGGCACATGGTCAGCCTTGTGGCACATACAGTGCTGCCCATCCTCCAGCCCTCTGCCTGCCTGCGGCGTGCAGCCAGCACTGGATCACTTTCATTAGGAGCAACACGAATGCTCTTCACAAGACCCAGCTACCAAGGGGGTGTGAACACTAGGGGCAAAACTGCCTGACAGATCCCTGGTACTGCTGCCCCGTACTGATGCCCATCACTGTGGAGCCTGTGCTCCATGTGGCTTCATGGCACCTGTTAATTTTCCTGTCACAAAGCCAGCAAACACCTCCAGGTGTCGGCCACCCTCCCACCAAGCCACTGCACCAGCGTGGCCCAGCAGCCTGAGCCTCTGGGACTGTGGGGCAGAGCAGGGAGCCTCCATCTGCGGCCCTGTCCAGTATGATGGAGGAGAGGAAGGTGCTAGACCTTATGGACACCTCTGAATCTGCACAACTTACTATTGTTCTCGGTCACTGTGATCTGCTGTGCCGTGCTGAGCCCACGAGCAAACCGACGCTTAATCTGGCAGCCCAGGTCCCGAGAATCCAGAGCTGCGATCTCCTGGCCCCTCAGCCCCAGGGGCGACACGCAGGTCACCTGCACAGCTGGGAGACAAATGCGCTAAGGTGGGATGGGGGTCTGCACCCATCCCCTCTCCAGTTTAGGGATGATCCCCACTTGCTCCTGGATTGATGGGATGAGTGGCAAGACTGGCTCTGCCTTACAGACTCATTGGCCCTCAGCATATTGTAGGAACAACCAAAGGGAAAATTCCCTGACCAAGGAACCATGTATGACTCCGATTGGCAGGCTCCTTTTAACTGGATATGGACAAATTCATGGATACCTATAGAAACCTCACTGCTCTTACTGGGAGCTGAGCTCAGATGGTTGGAGCCTGACCTGGCTCCAGAGAAGGAGCTGCCAAGCCCTCAGCAGTGAAAATGTGGTTACTCCACAAAGACACATAAAGATGGATTTAGAGGCCAAAGTGTACATGCAGCTCATTGCCCAGAAGAGTGGCTAAATTATCCTGCTGACATTCTTAGAAATCCTTGGTGTATCTGTGGAACTGCAAGCAAGGAACAGACACATCACATTTTGGTTTGCTGTCCCTCAACAGGGTAGGACAGGTCCCTGGAAAGCCATCCCAGAGCTTGCCCTGGGGTGGGAGCAAGTAGACTCGGGGTTCCCCCTGCCTGACACCTCCATCCCCTCCGCTCACCTCGCCTGCGCTGCAGCCATTGCTGCAGAGGGTGCGCGCTGCAGTTGCAGACCCAGGGGTTCCCTTCCAGACAGACCTGTGGGACTGTCTCCATCAGCTGCAGGCTCCAAGCGTCCACAGAGACCAGCGCGTTGTGCTGCAGGTCCAGGTGGATAAGAGCCTTCAGTGGCAAAAGGAAAGGGACATCGAGCTCTTGCAAGCTGTTGTTTCTTAGAAGCAGTGTGTGCAAGTTTCCCAGGCCCTTGAAAGTGTCCATGTGGATGTAGGTGATGCCACAGCTGCTCAGGTCCAGCAGACGCAGAGCCCCGAGGTTGGAGAAGACTGCTGGGCTCAGCGTGAGCTTCGCATTGCTGGAGAGGTTGAGAGAGTGCAGGGAAGGGAAATGCTTCAAGAGAGTCCTATGATGGGGCATGACCAAGGAGTTGAAGGAGAGATCCAAACTGGTGATGTTTCTTGGAAGGGAACTGGGAGCATGCTGAAGGCTCTTCCCACTGCAGTTGGCCCATCCCTGGGAAAAGAGCTACTGTCTGAGATGGGCTATCCATGATGGGGAGCATCTCTAGAGAGAGACTCCCCAAGGGTTCAAATGTTTTAATTACCCTTGAAGAGTTTAAAAAAAGCAAAGACACACACAAGTTTAGAAAACACATGAGCTGCCAGATTGGTGTAGGCCAGGATAAACAGAGAAAGATGAGCAGGACAGCCCAGGACTGAGAGCAGTTCACTGCAACAGTAAAGGAGGAGCATGCAGGGTTGGGGGAAAAACCCAAACGGATGAGGTGGGTGTGAAGGCAGCAGGTTGTCACCCCCCGTCCTTCCTTACAGGGCAGTTGTCATATGGGGTCAGTGTGCAGAGGGCCTTCCTTTTCCTCCCCCGGATCCACACCTCCAGCCCCCTGGGAGCTCTTGTGTGACACAGGGGCATCCTCCCAGCTGGAGCAGGGAAGCAGGTGAGCCCTGCCTGATGCAAGGGCAGGCAGGAAGCTGACTGGGCTGCAGAGCTATAGGCACCTGTACCAGGCACCCGTGTCAGGAGCAGCTCCCTGAGCCCTGCGCAGGACAGTGCACCCCTGCTTCCATCTGCCCCACGTTCCTGAGGATACACAGTCAGTAGCTATGGCTTACTGCTGGCTGGCTGTACCAGTACTAGGAAACAAAACAGACCAAGGACAGTTCACTATCCCAAAAGACCAGCAGTGAAGGATGGAAGGATCAGTCAACCCAAATGGATGGATTTTTTTTTTTGTTTTACCAGTAAAACAGGGTGCCCCAACTCAGCTAGTTTTGGGGAGCAGTCCCCAGCATGGGTTGCTCCTGCCTGGGCTTTAAGTGGGAGGGGGTCAAACATCCAAACTGAAGCTGCCAGAGAACAGGTCAGCAATTTAAATTTGGTTGGGCAAGCAGCTTAGTGCTGTGTTTGGATCCTGCAAGCACAGATGCTGTGCTGTAAGTTTACTGTGGTCCATACTCCTGGGTTTCTGTGTCTGGCTACATTCCAGCTAGCTGGGCTTTCCATTTCTTTCACCTCTCCTTTCATCCTCCTGTCCACCTAAATCTCCTATCACACCCTGCTGTTCCTGCTTGGTAGAGGAACAGATATGCCCTTAAAAACCTGGGATGCTGAGGACTGGGTTATAATGGGGCCAAGCCACAGGGGTACCACATGGGTCTTGTCTCCAGCTCAAACACAGCTGGGCTCAGGGAGGCTTTGGAAAACACTGCAAACCTTTGGGTGGAATAACTGAGAGGTCAGTGGAAAGGTCAGTGGCCCATGACAGCCACTTTTCCTTCATTCTCTCAGCTCCTGCCTGATGCAGCCAAGCTGCTGGCTGCAGTGCTTGTGCCAGTGGGTTAGTTGTGTTTCCTGCTCCCTGCTGGGCGCTCAGGGATCCTGGCCCCATCCTTGCCATCACCCTGGCTCCAGTCACTGCATCACCATGCACTGGGGAAGGGAGTGAGGGGCTGGGAGCCCTCAGGGATGTATCTCATGGCTGCTTGCCATGCACCTCTTACGGGGAGCTGTGTTACAGCTGCAGCCAAGAGACCCCCCATAGTCAGAAATGCCATGGATCAGACAATGCCTTGCCAGGCTATGCTCTGGTGAACAGGCTGGACAAGATGACATGTTCAGCCCAAGGCTGTGAGCAGGAGTGCTGCAGGGCTGGGAGCAGGACAGCCAGGCTTTGGACATGGGTGAACCGCCCCTGTGGCTGTTGGCCACTGGCACAGCACATCTCCCAGTTAACTCCACTAGCTCCCATGGGTTTTCATCGCTATCTTCTCTTAAGCCGTGCAGAGCAGAAGCTGCCTGCCAGGCCCTGCTGCCCTATGGACACCCCAGCTGTGCTGGCAGGACCAGGAGCGGGGGCCCCTGCCCACCCCCAGCTGCTGACCACACCGCAGCCCCCACGGTCCCCCTACCTCGCGGTCCAGGCTGCAGGGGTGTCCCATCACCGCTGACCAGACGCAGAGGAGGCTGCAGACCCAGCAGAGCCGGCAGGTAGGAGCCATTTGGCTCCAGGAAACTTCCGGCCAGAAAAACAAGTCTCGGGAAAGCTGGGAAGCCGGCAGAGCCGGCCGTGCTGGGCGAGGTGTGGCCGCGGCCGCACGGCTCTGGGCCTCCACCGAGTCCCCACACGCCGGCCCCGCAGACGGCAGCGCCCGGGATCCAGCCTGGCCGCCGCCCCGGCCCCGCTGGCGCCCCGGCCCCGCTCCTCCCGGGCCGGTGAAAGGGCGGTGCCAGTTACACATTAACAGCCGCGCCCCATCACCTCCCATCCGTGTGGCCGCCCGTGCTCGGTGACCAGGGGACAGCCAGCATCTGCCTGCCGCACTGTGGGGTGCCATGGGGGCTGCCGCAGTGGCAGCAGGACACTGGGAGGTGCTGGGGGCCTCCAGAGGAGGAGGAAGAGGGGGCACCCGTGGCATCTGCCCTGAGACGCCGCGTTGGAGGAGAGCAGCCTGAGCCTGGTCCAGGTGTTGGTCCACGGACCTGGGGCAGGGGTACACAGCCAGCCCCGGCCAGGGAGGCTGGGGCTGAGACAGCAGTAAAGTGTCCTACAGGAAAATAGAAGTCTTGCTGGGATTCCGGCAGAAAGGTGTTTAAAGCAGGCAGAAAACTGGCAGGTCTCTGGGCCCAGCAGCAGCAGCTCAGCGAGCAGCACCTGTCTGTGAAGGCGCCTGAGGATGTGGGTGCCCCACCACCTTCGGCACCCCCCATGCAGACCTGTCACTTATCAGTAGTGCTCCCTGCCAGCTCTGCCATGGAGTCAGTGAAGTCTGAGAAATCATGTCAAAGCAACATCTCATGGTTGTTTTTGGCACACCAGACCTGCTCCTGTGCCCACGGGTGATGGGGCGGGTGAGTGGGCAAGGCTGGCAGAGCCACAGGCCAGGCAGGGAAAGTGCTGGCTGCACCTGCTCCTGGCTTTGCCTCTGCAGCAAGAGGGAGCCCCAAGCTCTCTTCCTTGCTCCCCATTCCCTGGTCCCACAGCTGCTCCACAACAGGAAGCCGATTGCCAGCAAGAGCACTTTGGAGCTGTCGGCAACTGGGACAGTGCAGCCCCTCTTCCCTGGGCTGCCAAAGGTCTCCTCCACAGCCGCACGTCCCACCCTTTCCTCAGGGAAAGGGCTTCCCAGCAGCCTGTCCTTCATCCTGTGGGCATGTGCTGGATGCCAACGCAGCCAGGCAGCTCCTGCTTCCCAGATGGCCAGGTGGGCTGGGGATGCTCGACCGCCTCACTTCCAGGATGTTCCTATGCCTGGTGGGAGCAGCCCTTAGCCCAGCCTTGCGGGGCCTCCCTAGGACCCACTGAGCATGAAAAACAAAACAAGCATCCAGAGAAACAGGGCTAGAAAATGTTGCTGAGGCAGCCCAGTCTGTCGGTGGATCTGCAGGGCGTTTGCATTTCCTATCAGGAAATGTATCTGTGCGTTATGGTTTCTGGTATGTGCTGCCATGCATTAGAATGTGCAAATGATAACAAAAAGTGGTATTTTTGTCAGTCTTTGTTTGTTTGGTTTTAGTCTGTTGTGATTCAGCAAAAAAGCTGAGGCCTATGAAATCAGCAGATATTCAGGTGCTTGGAATGTCCTGTGGATTGGGCAGCTGGAGGTTTCCACATTGCAGAAGAGCAAGTGTGGGGAGCTGCTTCAGCTGTGCTCAGCCGTACCTATCTCTCTGGTGCCTCCTCTGGAGACACATAAGGTTTAACTGGAGCTGTAAGGTCCTGGTTGGGACTCCCCACAAAACTCCCCAGAAATGTTTCCTACCCTACCTCCAGCCAAAGGAATCTGCACAGATAGACAGCACAGCTCTTATCCAGGTGCTTCTAGAAAAAACACAAGCAGACAAATCACGTTAGGTCAGATTCCTCAATGGATCCCTGAGATCTTCTGGGTATGGCCTGGTGAATATGACTCCCATTCTGCAAAAATTCTGTGTAAATAATCCCATCCCCAAATGGATCCTCCTGAAAGAGGACATTTCAGGGTGCACTGTAACTCAGGCTTTGTGTGATGTGCTCCCCCACAGCTGCCAGGGGAGCACAGAACGAGTTGCACATAGCAATTAACAGTTCTGAGCCTGACTGGCCTCTACAGCCAGCTTCGTTTTCCAGGCAAATGGGGGCAGCTGCATCTGGCGTCCACCTTCTTCAGATCCTCTCCACCCCTCCTGCCATGGGGTAGCTGGGTAGCTGTGCTGTGGGAGCCTCTGCTCACTGCCGTCCCTCCCTCAGCATGCCATGGGCACCGCGCGGCCCCAGAGCACTCTGTAAATAGTCGGAAACGATGAATGGATTTCCCTTTCCTCTCCATGTGTGCTTTAGATTTTTGGCCGGATACAGCATGGGCTCAGGACACATCAAAACATGAGACTCACTCCCTGGCAGCCCTGGCTTTCACATGGGAACAGTTTGATTTGTGAGGCAGTGTGAGGTTTGGTGTGTGAAGCTTATGATGATTTCCTGGGGAACACTTTTTGTTTGCCAGGCAAAGAGCCTGGAGCCTACTGGTGGCTGGCACAGCCTCCCTGGGATGCTGGGTGTGAGACCCTCTAGGGCTGGGTTGTAGCAAGGCCATGTCGTGCTGTGCCCTGGCCAGCACTGGGCATGGGAAAATACTCAGGGAAAGCCAGGCTTTCTCCTGCTTCCACTTCCCCCCAAACGTGTTTACCACAACACGGAGGGTTTTCTCCCTGGGTAGTGGCCACGCTCCCATGTGGGCTGGGCAGCTTGTTGCCACCCTGCTTGTGCTCCCACTCAGCCCCTTTCAACCCAGACAGTGTCCCCACGATGGGCCACTGCAGGATGAGTCAGGCCCTGGCACAACACGGAGCCCGGGTGGGCCATGCCTCGCACCCCGGCTCGTGGCGGCGGGAGGCTGAGGTGTCGCGAGGTGTGCACGGCCTCAGCCTCGCCACATGCCGCTCCCCAGGGGAGAGCCTGTGCAGGGCTGCTCCCGACGGCTCCTGGAGTCAGGGCCGTCTCCAAACAATGGGTGGAGAGCAGGAAACGCCGCATGGGAAACAGGATTTGGCTCCGCCGCCGCCGCCAGCCACGGCCCCTTGGCCCCTTTCCTTTCCCTGCTCCAGAGAGCCCTTCCCACAGCCGTCAGCCGCGGGGCTGCACCGACGGGATGGGGATGCCACTGCCCGAGCGGGCTGGGGCATGAGGCACTCTGAACCTTGGACAAAAAGCAGGGTCGGGACACCTCCTGCCTGGGCTAGGGGCCCAGCATGGCTCAGGGAACCCTGAGCACGCAGCCCTAGCCCTGGAGGGGTGGGTGGGTGACTTTTCCTGGAAGAGCTGTTGCCAGACAGGGGACCCCAGTGGCCCCTTGGCCAGCAAACCCTGCTCCTGAGCAGCTGGCTGGCCACTGAGCCAGCAGGAACGAGGGCATCTCTCTTTCCGTGCCCAGCCTATGCACCAGAGGAGGTGATCCCAGCTGCCCTGGCAGTCAAGCAGCAGCATGGAGAAGAGATGGGGGGCACGGGCAGGGAGCAGGGGTCCTGAGCTGTCGCTCACGTGGAGCTCCTAGGTAGCCACAGCCTCCAGCTCTGATCTCTGTAGCCAGGAAATGCCAGGGATTTTCTGACCTCTGCCAGATTTGGAACAAGCGCCGAGGACATGGGACTCCAGGTTTATTTTCTACTTCTCTTCCCACATCTGGCAGGTAAATCGCCCCTTTTTGTCTGCCCCAAGTGAGCAGCCCCTGCCTGCGGGTGGCTTGGTGGGACGAGGCAGCTGTGGAAGCTCAGTGGTGCCATCGGGGCAGGGTTGGGAGGGAGGAAATATCCCTTTGTGATCAGCCATTTGGAGCCTTCAGAGGCCCCTGGCTGCCTCTCCCAGAAATGGGAGAAGAGGCACCCCAAGACCCTCGTTCTGATGCATGCTTGGCTCATGCTGGGGAGCTGATTCAGCTGGGGTCTCCAAAAAGAGAGCAGAAATGCCCATTGTGTCATCCCAGAGGGGCTGCAATGCACCTCGCTTTGCGCTGGCTGTGCCTGCTGGACTGGGGGTAGAAAAAATGTCCTGGTAAGGGGGAGACATCTGAGTGACAGGATCTGGCCCTGAGGCAGGGCTGGTGTGGCCATGCTCTTGCCCAGCAGTGATGCGCCCTCGTGCTCCCCCACCCCAGGGGCCATCCTGGACATCACCCTGATCGCCAACGTGCAGAGCCTGTCCCACTCCGACTTCTTCCTCTCCTGCATCGTGGGGGAGCGTGACGTGAGCTACCTGCAGATCGAGCGGGAGAACAAGATCGTGATGACGCACCCCAAAATGGGCTTCCAAAACTACCGCAACCGCAGCAACCAAGTCCAGGCCAGGGGCTTCTCCAAGGCCGACCTGGTGGGGATCCTCTACTGCCTGGGGCGCACCCCGACCGAGCAGGCCCAGGTGGTCTATGTGCACAACAGCCACAATGGTGAGTGGCTTTTGGGGACAGCAGGAGGCCCCTGCCTGCCAGCCGGGTGCACGGGGGATCTGCCCACCCTGTGCTTCACAATCCCAGCACCAACCGGGGTGGTGGGGGGGCAGTGGTGACCCATAGGCTAGGTTTGGGGTCCACCAGCACCAGTGGGGTGGAGATGGAAGGGATGTTCAGCCGGAGGAGCATGGCTGAGCCCCATGGAGGAGCCATCTGGATTTGTAATGGTGACTGGCGGAAGGGCAAGGTCCAAGAGGAAGTTGAGTGCCCTTGGGTTGTGGGGTCTGGAAATCATTAACCAGAGCAGGGGGCAGCCCTTCGGAGCTGTGCCAGCCCGTGCTCCCACCACAGGCTCAAGGGGAGGAGGTAGTTCTGGGGCAGATCTTTGGCAACCTCCCCGGGTGCTGGACAAACACCATCCCAGGGCAGCACATTGCTGCTCCAGCAGTGGGACTTGCTGAGAGGCACTGCCAGGCTGCACTGTAGCCAAGAGCAGTGCTGGGCTCATCTCCTGCTCCTATTTTGGGCCATAAAAATTGAAAGGGCCTCCCTGGGCTGACCAGCAGCAGGGATACCACTTGGGGCAGCCCTCTCCCACACTGCCCCTCTGACTTCCCCTCCCTCTGCTTGAGACTTTGCAAAATTATTAGGAGTGAAATTTTCTGTGATGTTTGCCTCGGGATGCTTTTTAGCTCTTTTTTAGAAAGTCTACCTAAAACAGTTGACCATTGGCTGAGAATAGGAGGGGATACAAATTTCCCTGCCTGTATTAAGACACAGCTTCAGCAAGGAGCTCGAGTGTCTCCAAACTGGGGCACAGAGGCTGCTGGTGGGGCCCAAGCATCCCCCAGGGAGCAGGGCTCAGCCTGTGTCCTTGTAAAGAGGCTCAAGCTGAAGAATGGCAGTGGTCCTATTGGAAATGGAGCTGGGTGGTCTGAGCAAGCAGGGCAGAACTGAGGGAACAGAGCAGAGGCAAATGGAGATGGTGTCGGAGGCACGACCACCAGCAGGGGGTGAGGGGCACAGAGAGGTTTCTGTACCTCCCAGGTGTCCTTGTTTATAAATCATGGATGGAGGTGATGGCTCTGGGGCTCCATCCTTGGGACAGTGTTTCCCATGGTGGGGTGTTCTCAGCCAGCCCCCAATCCTGGGTCCACTTACCCAGGCCAAAATAGTGCTGTGGAGGAGCTGGTCAGGGCCTGGGTTCGAGCCCCTGTGGGAATTACAAGTGCCAAAAAGGTGTCTCTTTCACAAGTTCCAAAGAAGCTGCCATTGCTCTGTTTAGAGGAGAAGTTAAGAAAATAAAGGAAAAAGTAAGCAAAAAATTTACATGTTTGCAGGAGGGCTGGATACAAAACCCACTGGGGGGCTTGGTGTGTGTCATCTCTCCTGTTTAGCCTGAGAGCACACCAAAGCAGGCCAGGGCAATGAAACAGTGGGTGGGGAATGCTGTTAGAGGAAAGCTGGCAGCTCCCAAAAGGTCATGCATGGGGAAGAAGTTAGGAAGTTTGATAAATTTTGGAAGCATTGCTTAAAAAACAAAGTAAAGCAACCCAAAGAGGTCCTGAGGAGTACTTTCAGAAGTATTTAAATCTGTCAGTAAACTATTTTTTACACTATCCAGAGCAGAAAGACACTCAGAAAAACAACTACAGAAAACAATTTTTTTTTTTCTTTTTTTTGCATCCATGTGCACAACAGAAAAGTTGGGAGAAATGCAAGTGTTGATAGCAGGAGACAGGTGATAAGCAGCAGAATGGAGCAGCGCAACATTGCCAGGCTGGGCATGCCATGAGCAAGGCTGTGTTGCTGCCCGTGGGACACCAGACTTTCCTAAAAGCTTCTGGATAGGGAGCTACAGGCCTGAAAACTCAGAAACCAGAAAATTAGCAGAAACTGTAATAAAGAGCAGAATTTGTGGTTATGTGGTCCCTGAGAAAGAGGCAGGTTTGTTTGTGGGAGTCTCAGAGGCGGCAGCAGTGAGGATGCTGTGGAAGACCAAAGCAGTGAGGATGTTATGGAAGACATTGGCCGCTCAGATTCCTGAAGAAAAATGGGAAAACTCCCTTTCAAAGGTTCTTTGAGAGAAACTTTGCACCCAGGGGGTGGCAGGAGAGATCTTTGCATGGGTAAATAACTGACCAAAAGAAGGGAAAGCAGGAATAGCAGTGGTCCTTGTCACACGAGGGAGTTCCCACTGGCATGGCACGAGGTCTCGGCATGGACCTGTGTCACCGTCTTGGGTACAAAGAGCTGAACAAGCAGCTGTGCTTGCTGCTGTCCCCGAGCTGCCTGGGGAATGATGGATGCACTACGGAGTGGCAGAGAGGGGAGAGATGCAGTCTGGGAGGGCTGCAGTGATGGAGTGACAGGTAAATCAGTGTGCACAAATGCAAAGCGTTGTGTTTGGCGTCCCAGAGAACTGTCAGCTCTCATTCCAGGGAGTGAGGTGGAGTGAGACAGAATGAGGGCCATATCTGTGAGCCCTCCACTGGGGCTGCAAAGTCCATGGAAGAGAGATCCCAGCTAGAGGGATAGGTGGGGAGGGGATTCTGGGAAATTACTGCGAAGTGTGACCTCCAGTGCCCTTCCCTGGGCGTCTGTGGCTTGGGCTGTTTCCTGCTGGTCCTTGGCCTCAGAGGGGCAGGACACAGGGCTGGATGTGTTTTAGCTGCAACCCGGCGTGGCTCCTTTTAGTGTGTGCAAGCTGGAGTACTGCCAGGCTCTGAAAGCCAGCAGCCGCCTGTGTCCTCCTTTGTGTCTGTCCTGGCACGCCCAGGGCTTGGTTTCCCAGGCTTTAAGGTATTTATAGACCCATTTGTGCTCAGGCTGGGGTCTGGCTGTCTCATATTAATACTCCAGGAGTTCATTGCTGCAGCACCTGGGGAATCAGGAAAACAGCCATGACTGGGCTGCTGGTCCTGAGGGCTGGAGTGCAGCCTCCTGCACACTTAATTCCCCTCACCTGCCCCACTGTCCCTGCCTGCAGCACTCCACACCTCCCCAGCTGGCAGCAGGCAGGGTGCACCATGCACACTTGTTCCAGATGTCACCTCCCGAGACTACTGCCACCAGCATCCTGTGCAGATGGTGGGCTGGTCAGAGGGCAGGGTGCCAAATTCCATTCTTTGGTGTCTGCCTGAAGGGGCTGAAGGGGCCAGAAAGGGAGCCCTGTCCCTGCAGAGGCTTGGGGGGTCCTGGGTCCAGCATGGAGCTGAGAGAGAGATGTGTCATGACATTCCAGCAGAAACATATGGTGGGTGCTGGGCTGTGCTGTGCCAGGGTGTGTCCTGGTGTGGTTGGTCTGAGGGTGTCACACTATCCTCGGGTGTGAGTGCCCTCAGGGGTGACTGCTGTGCAGCCTATTCCTCCTCCTTCTCCTCCACAGCCCACCTCTTCCCGGTGAAGGCCACACAGTCTGTGAATGTTGCCGAGGCGGCCACCTTCTCTGCCAGGATCCTCAAGAGGAAGGAGACAGATGTTATGTGGAAAAGAAATGGCAAGTAGTTCCAAGAGCAGGCACAGGGCTGGAGTTGCTCCCAGCTGGTGCCTGGTGCTGGCCCTGGGGGCACGGGAGGTCACAGATAACCCTCTGTCCCCTTGCAGGCACCTACTACCAGACCACGGACCGGGGCGAGGTGCAGGATGACCACGTCATCCTGACACTCCCCAATGTCAGTGTCAGTGAAAACGGTGTCTACAGTGCCACATTCATGGGGGACAGCCCTCTGTGGAGTGCCTTCTACCGCCTCATCGTGAGAGGTGAGCAGGGCCCTGACTGCCTGGGGGTTGGGGACAGCCAGCTGTACCCTGCCCTATGGCAGGTGGCACTCTGGCCCCCTCTGCTCTCTCTGCAGCCTGCCCTGCAAAGAAGTGGGGACCATCCTGTGAGAAGGACTGTCCCGACTGCCTGAACGGCGGCATCTGCCATGACCACGTTGGCGAATGCATCTGCCCTCCAGGGTTCATGGGCACCCGCTGTGAGAGAGGTGAGTTCCACCTGCCCAGCACTGGGTGCTGTGCCCAGGGCATCTGTGGGGGCTCTCTTGCACCCCCAGACCTGAGCACTGTGTCAAGAAATAGCATCTTCATCCCCAGCACCTCCCCACCCGCAGTGCCCTCTGTTTCCAGGCCAGGGCTGGACCACCCACACGGGTCCCATGTCCCTCCAAGTGGTGATCCAGGGCTTGGGGCACCTGAGCGAGCTCTGTGCCGTGCACAAGCAGTGCGTGGATGAATGATGGGTGAGGGCAGACCATGCTTCTTTTTCCAGCCTGCCAGGAAGGCCAGTTTGGCCGCAACTGCCAGGAGACGTGCCAGAGAGCCCAGGGCTGCCGGGGGCTGAGCTTCTGCCTGCTCGACCCCTACGGCTGCTCCTGCGCCTCGGGCTGGAGTGGCTCCCGCTGTGACCAAGGTACAGGGACATGGGTATCCATCAGCTCTCCCTCCCAGCCTGGGCTTCCTCCAGGGCCTGGCTGCTCTGCAGCAGCACCTGTGCAAACCTCTCCCAGTCTGAGGGTCGGCACAGGCTGAGCAGTACTGCTGCCTGCATCAGCTGCTTGCTGTCTCTGTCTCCATGGTCCTGTGCCATGGCCAGGGGTAGCAGCGAGCTCTCCTCTTCCCACAGCCTGTCCCCCAGGATTCTATGGCCCTGACTGTGCCCTGGGGTGCACCTGCCAAAACGGAGGCAGCTGTAACCGCTTCAGAGGCTGCATCTGCCCTGCAGGCTGGCATGGGCAGCACTGTGAGAAGTCAGGTGAGACTGGCACAAGGCTGTGAAGGGTTTCCATCCCCCACCCTCAAGTGGGCGCTGGCTCCTTCCTCACTGGTGACTGGGAGGGCCATTGGCTATCAGTCTCACCAGCTGGTTCAGCAGGACCCCTTGCCTGCAGAAATAGCCTCCAAGTCTGTGGAAACCAGGACACTGCAAGGGCAACATCCCAGCATTATCTGTGCTGAGAGTGTTGCTGAGTCCAGCAGGTGGGGTGGGATCAGGGCTGGACCATAGCATCCATCACCTTTCCCTTGGCACCACAGTCTGATGCAGCTGGGTCCAAGGAAAGGTGCCAGGCTTTCTTTTGCCTGGGGAGGAGCAGGGCCAGCCCTAATGTTGATTTCTGTGTACCAGACCGGTTCCCCCAGATCATCCAACTGGCCTCAGAGCTGGAGTTCAACCTGGGATCAGAACCCATCATCAGCTGCGTGGCCATTGGCAACCCACTGCCCACCAGTGACAGGGTGGAGCTGCGCAAGGCTGACGGCACTGTGCTCAAGGTAGTATTCCGTGCCCTTGCCCCACCACCATCTCCGTGTTGCCAGCTCCCTCAAGAGTACCTGGAGCTGCTGGGCAGCTTCAGACTGACAGGGGGGCTGAGCCAGGGGCTGAGTGTAGAGGCTGACAGCACCCTCTGTGCTGCAGCTCATCAAAACCATCATCGAGCCAAAGCAGATCACCTGCGAGTTCGAGGCGCGGCACCTGACGAAGGCGGACACGGGTCTCTGGGAGTGCCGGGTCTCCACAACTGGGGGCCAGGACAGCCGGAAAGTCAAGGTCAATATCCGAGGTGAGGAAAGTGCAGTGGCATAATCAGGACAAGCCAGGCTTGCTGGGGGAGGCTGCCAGCATGGTGTGGCAATACCACCCCTGCCCCAGGCTGGGTGCCTCCCATCATGGGCTGCAGTGCCAGCTGGCAGGTTTGGGTGATTATAAAAGACTCTCCTGACAAAGCTGGAAGGAGCCAAGAGGTGGCAGATGTATCCATGCTCTGCTCCCTGTTGCTCCCAGTCCCACCAGTGTCATTCCCTTCTTCCCCCCAAGTGCCACCAGTGCCCTTGAGGGCCCCCCGGCTGTTGGCCAAGCAGAGTCGCCAGCTTGTGGTGTCGCCTGTGGACTACTTCTCTGGTGATGGACCCATCACCTCCATCAAGCTCTTCTACAAGCCCAAGGATGACAATTCAGCCTGGTCATCCATTGTGGGTATGTGTCTGCAGGGCTGGGGGGCACAGTTAGGACCTGTGTGGGAGGGTGAGGTCTGGGGTGGGCAGATGTCTCCACACCAGGCCCCCCACAGTGATGAGGAGGGTGCTGGTGGCAGGGCAGACTGTGGATCATGGGCATGGTTTTGACATGTCCTCTTGGCCAACAGTCGACAACAGCGAGAACATCACCCTCATGAACCTCCGGCCAGTGACCGCCTACATCGTCAAGGTGCAGCTGAGCCGTCCAGGGGCTGGTGGGGAGGGCAGAAAAGGGCCTGAAGCCATCATGGTGACCGACTGCCTTGGTGAGACTCCATCTCCCCCATCCTGACTCTGACCCTGCAGAGCACAGAGCCTGCAAAATCTCACGGCTGATGCGCTGTGAGGCTTTGCTGCCTTTTTGTTTGCAGAGCCCACAGTCAAGCCTGTGATTGAAGGCTGGTCCGTAGAAGAGAAAAACATGCTTCATGTCAACTGGAAGTTGCCAAGTAACCATGAGCCAGCACATGGGTTCATTGTCCACCTCTTTGACTCTGCAAGGCAGTTGGTATCTGAGAAAAACATCACGTCCATCTCTGTGCTCTCTGCCCGCATCGGGGACTTGGAGTTTAACAAGGAGTACAGGCTGGAGGTGCTGGTGTACCACTGCACCAGCCTGGGGCCACCCTCTGACCCCTATAAGGTCATGATCAACAGCAAAGGTGGGTCCAGCAGAACCCAGGGAACTATAACAGGGAATTACAATGATAAATCAGTTATAATTGTAACAGCAACCATCCCCAGGTCCCGCTGCTCCTGTATCCCATCTCTCATAGAACATGAACAGCTTTTTGGGGAAAATGTGCCCTCCTTTCCTCACTAGACCCTGCAGCCTCCAGCACCAAGCAGCTGAGAAACATCCTAAGCTGAATATAACATTCAGGCCGTCACAAACAGATCTGCTCACAAACAGATCTGCTCTCTTGCCCAAACCCTGATAGACTTGTCTATACTTGCTGCCTTTACAATATCCTGTAGCAACAAGTTCCTGATATAATTATACTCTGCATAAAAAAAATATTTCCCTTTGGTTTGCTTTAACCCTGCTGCCAGGTAGTTTTGCTGGGTGGTCACTAGGGCCTGGGAAGCCCTGCAGTCCCACCTGTGGGCACACACACACACAACCCCTGAAGTAGGTGGAAGACCATGGGGAGTTGGAGCACCAGCCTGACCAAGCTTTCTGACAACCAAGGGGAAAGGCATACACGAGGCCTTTGGGGAGGCTTGGCACCAGCCTGTACACATTGAGAGGACCGGTAGACATCAGGCTTGAGGGATGAGAGGTTTCCTCTGCTCTCTGCTTGTAAGAGCTTTGTATGATTTGGGGATTGGGGGTTAGGGATGTGGGCAAGCAGGAGAAGGTGGTGGGAACTCAGTGCGTGAGGGAGGCCTGAAGAAATAAAATGTCACATGAGTTAGTACACAGGCATTTAGACCTCAGATGTTCTCTGTGGCTGGGAACATTTGGGGGTACAGTCCTGCTTCAGTGTGGCACATGGAGAGCAGCTCCACCTCCTCCAAGCAGGGGCCAGGGGTCCCTGGAGGTCCCTCAAAGCTGGCCTGGCTCTGGTTGCCATTGCCACAGGGTGCAGTCCTCACAGCAGAACTGAGCCCCTGCAGCACCAGGAGCCCCGTCCTGAGACTGACACTCTCCCCTCTCTATCCCAGGGCCCTCCTCCCCACAGTTGCTCTTGGCAGAGCCCGTGTCCGACACCGCTGTCAGGCTCTCCTGGCAAGTGCCTGAGTACCCCAACGGGGGGATCACCAAGTACATCGTGGAGCTGCAGCAGCTGGGGGGCACCAGTGAACCCCAGTGGATCGACACCGACAGCGGCGCCGAGACCACCAAGATCGTTGGGGGCCTCAACGCCAGCACCAGCTACCAGTTCCGTGTCCGTGCCAACTCCCACGTCCCAGGGGAATGGAGCCAGCCTGTGAAAGCCAAGACCCTTGGGGATGGTGAGAGGGGTGTCCCAGCAGGCAAGGGGCTCACAACTCTGCTGCAGCTTGGGCTCAGATTCTGGGTCAGCAAAGAATGATTGGGGTGACAGTGGCTCTGAAGCAGCAGCCCAAGACCAAAACACTTGGTATCTTAAGAAAACCTGTTCCTCCTAGTCCTAAAGGGGCAGGCGTGGCATGATGACAGCATGGCACCTACAGAGTGGCTCTGCCTTGGCCAGAGGGGAATGTGAATCAAGGGGCTAGAGGAGCAGAGCCGAGCCAGCATGGGAGGAGATCATGGCTTGGCCCAAAGCTGGTTGGAGGTCCAGAAACCAGTGGTTCAGTGTCAGGAGCTGGGCTGTGACACTTTCCCCTCTGTGCCACTGTGGCACCGGGACCTCGGACGTGGTTATGGTATCTTCATTGGGGGCCTGGGTGCTGGCAGAGGGCTGCTGTCATGGTGCTTGGCCACTAGTGCGGGCTGGGCAGGGCTCGACCATGGACCACAACCCTCCATCCCTCCTTTTGGCAGGAGCGCTGAGCGTGCCGCCCAGCCTGGGCAGCCAGAGCACTGAGCAGGCGGGAACAGACCAGCAGCTGCTGTTGGCCATTGTTGGCTCTGTGTCCGTCACTTGCTTCACCATCCTCTTTGCTCTCCTGGCGCTTTTCCTCATCAAGAAGAATTTTTTCCACCGGCGCCGCACCTTTACGTACCAGTCTGGCTCGGTGAGTGCCGCCTGCCCCACCAGGACCGTGTCCCCTGCTCCCCACGTCCCAGCCCGATCCAGGTCACGTTCAATAGCCTCCAGTCCGGATGCAGCCAGACCTCACTTCCACACGGAGAGGGTGCGGAGCCCGCCCTTGCCCATGACTCCTGTCCTGCTGGGACTGCCGCATGGGCAGAGAGGTGCCCGGTGCCTCTAACCTCACCTGCTCCCATCTGCCAGGGGGAAGAGACCATCCTACAGTTCAACTCAGGGACCCTGACCCTGACACGCCGGCCCAAGCCACAGCCTGAGCCCCTCAGCTACCCCATCCTAGAGTGGGAAGACATCAAGTTTGAGGACATGATTGGGGAGGGCAACTTCGGGCAGGTAATCAGGGCCATGATAAAAAAGGACGGTCTGAAAATGAATGCGGCCATCAAGATGCTGAAAGGTGAGTGCTGGGGGAGGCAGGCAGGGTGGGCTGAGGGCTGCCACTGTGTCCTGGGCCATGCTTGTGCTGGGGAGCATCAGGAGTAATTTTCAGAGAAGCAAAGGCCCTTGTTGTAGGCCTGAGGTGTCCATCCCTTCTTTGTTTCCAGAGTTTGCTTCAGAGAATGACCATCGGGACTTTGCTGGGGAGCTGGAGGTGCTCTGCAAACTGGGCCATCACCCCAACATCATCAACTTGCTGGGTGCCTGCGAGAACAAGGGTGAGGCTGTCCCATTCTACCCTCTCCCCAGCCCCACAGCCTCTGCCCAGTTGTGTATTCCTTTTTGCTGGGGAGAACCCCAATAGCCCAACCTCCTCCTGCCCCCAGGCTACCTGTACATTGCCATTGAGTATGCTCCATATGGAAACCTCCTCGACTTCCTCCGCAAAAGCCGAGTCTTGGAGACAGACCCAGCCTTTGCCAAGGAGCACGGCACTGCCTCCACCCTCACATCCCAGCAGCTCCTCCAGTTTGCTTCAGACGTGGCCAAGGGGATGCAGTACCTGAGTGAGAAGCAGGTACATCCCAGCAAGCCCCTCAGAGTACCCTTCCCCTGGGGCCTGGGGGTTACCCATTGGGGCATGAGGTCCCTGGGGCCAGCAGGAGGGAGTGCGTGGCTCCTGCTAACTGCTCTTCCCTTTCAGTTCATTCACAGGGACCTGGCAGCAAGAAACATCCTGGTGGGAGAAAATCTGGCCTCCAAAATTGCTGACTTTGGCCTCTCCAGAGGGGAGGAGGTCTATGTGAAGAAGACAATGGTGAGGCAGGAGTGAAACATCTCCATGGATCACAGCTGTCTTCCACCCAGGGGGCAGCCCCCAGCCCTGATGGTGGCTCTCCTTTTTCCCAGGGCCGTTTGCCGGTTCGCTGGATGGCCATTGAGTCCCTTAACTACAGCGTGTACACCACCAAGAGCGATGTGTAAGTCCTGCAGGCAAGGGCACTGGGCTGGGGCATGGCTGTGGCCCCTCCACCCCTCTCTGGCACAGTCAGAGAGGCAATGCTGTTGCTCTGGGTGCTGCAAGAGCAGGAGCTGATGCTGGTGCATCTCCCTGGGGAGCTGCTGGCTCTGCCCAGCCTCTGGATGCCTGTTCCACCCTGGGCTTTGCACTGTGCCCATCAGTGGGGCACAGCTGGGCACTCTGTCACAGCCTCGGCTCCTCCCCTTTCAGGTGGTCATTCGGTGTCCTGCTCTGGGAGATTGTCAGCTTGGGTAAGGCTCTTCTCTCTCCCCTGCCTTCACTCAGGCCCCTGTAGGTCTGGTTATCCTGGAGCCCCGGGGGAAACACCCTAGGGACTGTCACCTCCTCAGCCCCTGCGTGTCTCTGGCTGTAGGGGGGACACCGTACTGCGGGATGACGTGCGCCGAGCTCTACGAGAAGCTGCCCCAGGGATACCGCATGGAGAAGCCGCGCAACTGCGACGACGAGGTGTAAGTGGACAGAGCCTCTTACAGAGCCCCGGCTGATGGTGGCACCCACGTCCTGCCAACCCCACCGCCCCACAGGGCTCACACCAGCTTTCAGTAGCTTCTGCCTGGTTGCCTCTGCATTGTGGCTGAGGGATGGGCTGGGGTCCCACACCCCAAACACCTTTCCTGGGCTTTAGTTTCCCGCCTGCTTCCCCCATCTCCCTCAAAGAGCTTTTCTGTCCCCTCTCCTCCTGTGCGCCCTGAGCCGCCCGCGACTCTCCGCCCCCAGGTACGAGCTGATGCGGCAGTGCTGGCGCGACCGCCCCTACGAGCGCCCTCCCTTCGCCCAGATCTCCATGCAGCTCATCCGCATGCTAGAGGCCAGGAAGGTGAGTGCTAGCGGCTCAGTGGGAGGGATGCCCACGGCGCACGGGGCTTTTCCACATGCTGGAGCATCCCTTGGACTCGAGGATGGACAGCCAGCAGCAGAACCATGTGTGGGGGTTAACCCCAGCATCACTTCTTGGGTGTGGGGAGGCAACAGGGCACAGTGCCCATGAGCATGCTAATGGGGATGGGAGGTAGATGTGGACATGCTCACAACTGGCTCCTAACTGGGGTTCCCCACAGGCCTACGTGAATATGGCCCTGTTCGAGAACTTCACCTATGCAGGGATTGATGCCACCGCCGAGGAGGCGTGAGGCTGCGCTGGCACCGCTCAGAGGGGCAACGCTGGCCCCAGCCTGCTGGAACAGTGCTCTGGGGACACAGGGCTGCTCGTCCTGCTCCAGCGCCAAGCAGCCAAATGCCGGTGCCCCTCCCCAAGAGCACCTTCCCCACAGCAGGACTGTGCCATCCCCTCCCTGGCATGGTGCCAGCCACCGACAGCCCCACACTGCTGCGGACACACTGGGACGGCCCCCAAGGACAAGCAGCAGCAGGGTGCTTGCAGCAGAACTGGCAGGAGGAGGCCTCCCTCGGGAGCCAGGTTGCTGCCTAAGCCCACGGACACAAATGCTCAAGCTTTGGGGCGAGAGGAGGAAGCAGCAACACAACAGCTGCCTGCCCTGCAGCTCTCAGCATGCTCTGGGCCTGAAGTGGTGCCAGGGGGCTGTGAGCAGTGCTGCTGGCATGGCATGGGGCCACACCAGCAGGTGCAAAGGGACAGTGTTGGCTGTGCACAGCCTCCTGCTCTGCAGCGGCCCTTCGGAGGTGTCAGCTCTGCCTTACAGACAATAAAGATCATGCAACAGCCGGGTCCAGAGGAGTGTTGGTGAGGACCCAGCTCTGCCCCACTGACAGCACTGGGGAACAGGATGTGGGGGCCCAGTGATCTGCTGCTGTGGTGGGCACTCCTTGGAATCCTGTTCCCATTGGGGTCCTCTGATAATCCCCAGGAGCCTCCCAGCATTCCCAGACAAGTCCCGGGTCTCATCGTGCCATGGAGATGGGTTTTCTTAGGATCCAGTTGGGATCTTTTCCCACAGAAACAATTTAAGACTTGGTCCTGTCCCCAAAGGGATATGGAGAACAGACTATGTCCTTCTTTTGCATAGCTGCCTCTTGCATGCTTGAAAATTGTTCCTGCAGCTTCCATTCGGTTGCTTGCTCTTCAAAGGGATGGCCCCGCTCCCCCAGCTGGGTCCTGCGGAGCTGTGCAACTCCACACCCTTCCCATCCTGGCCAGCTGGCACCTCCCAGCACTGTGCCAAGCCATCAAGTAACTTCCCACATCTGGCAAAGTGATGGCTGTGTTTGACCAGCCTGCTAAAACATGTGCTGCCGGGGTGACCCTCACGTGCCCGTCCCTCGAGGGTTGCCTGGGCTCTGAGCTGACCCTCCTGCAGCAGCTCCTGTCCCAGGCTTCGGTCCCTCACCTGCAGTGCGGCTGTTTGTTACCCTGACAGCGGGGGGCTTCACCTCTGCTGGCTTCAGCTTGCTCAGCCCTGGACATGCCATCCAGCTGCCTGTCCATCCATCTTCTGCAGTCCCACGAGAAGCAAGAGCAGCTCCTGCAGAGCCTGGTATCCCAGCTGGAGACAGGGGCATTGGCATTGTCCTTCTGGGCAAGAGTCTTTTATCCCCAGAAGGTCTCTGAACCCAGTCAATACCATTCTGATTTTCCATTCTGGCCTCCAGTGCTCTTTGGTGACAACTGCAGCTGTTAGTGAGCAGCCTCTCTGCCCCATCCCTGAGGTCCCCAGTGAACCAGTGATGGGGACTGGCCCTCACAAACAGCCTGACATGTGCCACTGCCTCTGCACCTCCTCTGCTCCTAGCTGGGAATTGTGTCTGGGGCAGTGTCACCAGTCCTACTCACACCTAGGTCTTTCTGCTTTTTTTAACATTTGTCTGTGGCAAGTTGGGGCTGGCTGCTCCTGTCTCCCCTGAGTGCCCCTGGTGCTGTCCCCAGCTGCTGGCCTTGGTGCACTGTGGACACATGTGCAAGTGACTCCTTGTGCCCTGGCTGGTGCCCCCCGGGGCTGCACAACAGTGTTGTGCCCTGGCAGGGTGGAAGACCCTCCAGCCACTGGTACCAAGCGGAGGTAGTGGACTGGCATGAGGTTGAGCATGACTGTGGGACCTCACTGTGGTGGCTCTGCTCCTGCACCACCAGCACCAGCACCTCTGTGGGCTCTGCCAGTGCCCCCTGTGCCTGCAGCTCTGCTCCCAGCACAGCCACAGAGACGGTGCCGCTGGCAGAGCAGACCTGGAGTATGCCAGTGCCAGGCGGCACAGGACACAAGGGAGACAGATTAGCTGTCCCATATCCCATGCTCCCATGTGACAGCAGCCCAAACAGCCTGTCCTGCCCCACACAGGGGCCTCCCTGGTTTCTTGGGGGTTGTTTTTCTTCCTACCCCATCCTCCCAGCATGCCAGTAGCCACAAGGGCAGGACATGCTCCGTATCTGATAGGAGCAGTCTCTCTTGGCGCTGCGGCCAGCAGCAGAGGGGTTGTGGCATAGTGGTTTCAGGCACAGGGAAGTGCTGGTGGTGGGGAGGGGGGAGCCCCCAGCCAGGCTTCCTGAGCTGCACAGCCACCACTTCCCAGATAAAGGTATCGCCCGGAGGAGCCGCAGCTGCTCCCAGGACACTGGCAAGGACCAAGTGCAGCATGTGTGGCCCTGGCACACAGGTTGCAGGATGGCAGCCTGCCTGTGCCAGGTCTGGCAGCTCTCACTGCTCCCTGCCATCCTGCTCAGCCTCCAAAGCCCACCACCAGCCCCTGAGCCAGTGACATCCCAAGGTAGGTCCTTGGGGCTATTTTCTCCCCCAAAGGATGGGCCAGGGAGGAGCTAGAATGCCAGGTGTGGGCAGCGAGCACTTCACAGCAGCCAAAATCTACAGGATTGGGAAGGGGACATTCCAGGAGGGTGTGCAGGGGGTGTTCAGGGTGAGCAATGGAGTGGTCTTCTCACTTGTAGGACACCCTGTGATGTTAGGAGTGAAGGAACATCCATGCTCTCTGCAAGCAGAGCTTGGCAGCCTGTGGGTGGTCCCTGGGGATGGCAGCCTGGTGCTCCCAGTCCCGCTCAGGTAGCAGAAGGGCTCTCCACTCATCAGAAGTTCTCGGATGACTTGATGAGGGTTTGAGTGAGACTTAAGTTAACATCTGATGGCACAGCTCTGCACCACAGGCAGTGCAGTGGCACTTCCAGGCTGACCCCAGTGCTCCTATGCCAGCCTTGCCATGATGTTACTGTGCTGCTGGGCACCCTCATCTTAGCTGATAGCTGGCCTCAGTCTGGCTCACTGCACCTGCCAGAGCCACTCCCCATCTGTCTCATTTCAGGCTTCTCCATGCATTCTTTGAGAGCCTCTTTAGCCCCTTTAGAACTTTCTGTAACACCATAAAAAGCATTAACTGAATAAAAGCCTGTTGATCTCCTGCTTGTGTCTCCAGCCCTACTCCAGGTCTCTGGCTAGGACAGGCTCGGGAGCAGATTTTGAGTCTCCCCCATAGGGGCAGTGGGACTCGGAAGGAGGGAGAAGGTCAGGGTTGGGCTCATCTTCTTTCTGCCCATTGCCTCTGCAAAATCGTTGTGCCCTGAGCCCTCCACTGGCTTGGAAGCACTGCCCAAGCATGGCTGCTGTGGGCTGCCGAGCTGGGCATCTGCCCTTCCTAAGAAATGGCCTGTGCTCAGCAAAGATGCTCTGGTAGCCTACAGGACCAGGGTGGCCTCCCACCAATGCCATGGGCCCCTGGCCACCGAGCTGCTGGGACCTGGCCCCTTCATCTCCTGGTGCTTGGAGCTGGGTGAGGTCATGGAGCCTGCATGAGGCCTGGGGTGGGGTAATGGGGGGCAAAAAGGAAAGGACGGGTGCAGGGGCAGTGGGGGAGATGGGACAGTGGGGGGGGGAAGAAGGAAACACAGGGCTAGGGAGATCCAGGCAAGAGAAGAGACAGGGCAAGAAGAAGGATACTGAGAAGGTGGCAAGGACATTTGGGAACTGTGCCCATTCTTTACCAAGGGTGGGCTCAGCTGGCAGTGCAGTGGGTGTGTAGCAGAGAATGGATACACTCAGCAAATGGAGTAGACATTGGCAGCGGGCTTGTGGGGTCCCAAAGCTGGGGGCAACCCCTGGGGAAGGCAGCAAATGCCAGTAGGAAGAACAAGAGGAAGAGGGCTGGAGCGGGTCCCAGGGCAGAGGGAGTGGGGGAGAAGGGAGTGCTGAAGCAATCCTGGGGGCAGCAAGACCACCCCTGTGCATCACACATCTGCATCTTGGGGCTGTCCCCTCTTCCATGACAACAGGGGCAGACACCCATGTGTCAGCAGAGCCACCAGCACTTTGCATGGAGATCCTGCAGGGTGTGATTCTCCAGTTTGTCCATGCAATGACAAGGAGCATGGTTTTCTGAAGGGGGCAGAGAAACCCACAGGCCCCCAGGACAGTCCCTGGGCAGGGGTTTGGGCCACCCCCCCGTTCAGGACCACATGGCCCCACACCAGCCCCCAGACCCTTTCCCTTTCCCTGGGGTGCTGCTCCTCCTTATCTCACTTCCGCACACCTTCCGGCATGAGCAGGGCAGGGGTGCTTCCCCCTGATCGCTGGGCCCTGAGCACCCCCCCGACCGCAGGGCTATTTCAGGATGTTTGTTTGTCCTCAAGGACCTCGTGTACTGAGGAGGGGGGCGTGGTGGGGCCGAGGGGAGCCCTGCACCAGGCAGGGCCCCAGTGCAAGCCAGCAGCCAGCATTTGTGCCGTGTCCCTCCCCAGTGTGCCAAGTTGGTGGGGAGCACCTGTGCCCTGGCCATGCTCAGGCTGTCCCGGATGCCAGCGGGCATGGGGCGGGAGGAAGCAGGTGGGATGGGGACGGGTTTGTGCCCAGGGGCTCCTTCATGCCCACACTCTTCCCAGATGCTGCACTGCTAGCAGGTGTGTCCGAGGACATCCTCTGTTTCTCCCGCTCCTTTGAGGACCTCACCTGCTTCTGGGACGAGAAGGAGGAGACAACAACTGGGATGTGCCACTTCTACTACTGGTACAGCAGGTAGGAGATGGTGGGGACACAGCCCAACCTCCTCCTTGCTGCACAGAGAGCAGCAGGGTCGGGGTGTCACAGCAATCTGTGCCATCCCAGTAGCTCCTAGCTGCAAGGGGAGATGGAGAGCCCATGGGAGCTACACAGCTGGGGCCTTGGCTGTCCCTCAGTCCCATGGGGATGGCGCCCTGCAGTGGATGGTGGCACAGGAAAGGAGATGGTGACACCGAGGTCTCGGTGCTTTGCCCCACATCCCCTCTCCTCAAGCTTGGCCCGAGGCAGGCGTGAGGTGCTGCAAGACCCTGCTCTCCATTCCTCAGGGGTATGCCCACAGCGTGTGTGGTCTCTACGTGGTACCACGGGGCTGGTGGGAAGCGACATGTCTGCGTCTTCCCCAGCCAGGACGTGCGGCTCTTCACCCAGCTCCACCTCCGCGTGCTGGATGCCACCACAAACCAGACCAAGTATTGGCGGGAGCTCAGCGTGGATGCAGTGGGTGAGTCCCTCTGACTGGACAATACCTTGTGACAACAGGACAGTCCCCAGACCTGGGTCCCCTGACCCCCTGCCTGCCACGGGGGCCAGCAACACCCTGAGCCCTGCATGCTGGGCACAGAGGCAGCCTTGGGGGGCACCTCCAGGCGTCCCCCAGCAGGACCAGGCATTGCCCAGACCGGGGCTGCCACAGGAGGGCAAACACCCTGGCATGTTCCCTGCAGGTCTCATTGCCCCCCCAGCAAACATCACGGCCCGCTGGGCTGGGGCTGCGGGGCAGCTCTGCGTGTCGTGGCAGCCACCACTCGCTGACTTCCCGAACTTCTTCCTCTATGAGGTGCAGTGCTGCCCTGCCAGCTCCTCAGGGACGCCCTGCAGCACCACACTGAATCCCAGTGACCCCTCCATCCAGTTAACTGTCAGCACCCACATACCAAGGGCCGGGGCAGCCTCCCCAGGAGTGGGGCAGGTACATAGAGCGGTCAGGGATGGGCAGGGGGGTTTGTGGGCCACAGTTGCTCCTCAGCCTGGCTCCTCTCTACAGAGGCTGGTCCAAGCCAACACCTGGGTGGTCCTCCAGGGCCTGCTGCCAGGGATGAGGTACCACATCCAGGTGCGCAGCAAGCCCGACGGCACGTCCCTCGATGGCATCTGGGGGCCCTGGTCACAGGCAGTGGCTGCAGAGACACCCCACTCCTCCGGTGAGCAGCCATCCCCTCTGCAGGGGTGCTGGCAGGAACCGCAGGGAGGCACCCTGGGGCTGCAGAGGGTGGGGTCCTGTTGTAGGCGAGGTGCTACACCCAAGTTTTGGGGAACCAAGGGGAAGCAGCTCCCTTCCTTCCCTGGCTCTTGCCTGCCCAGGAGACATCGGGCTGTGCTGTAGTACTCCTGACCTGCGGCACGTGCACTGCGAATGGAGCTGGGACCCTGCAGAGCCCCACAGCACCCACCAGCTCTTCTACCGGCCACCTCCAAGTGGGGCTGGCACAAGGTAAGGGGCATGGCAGGCATATGGCACTCAGGCAGGCACATCCCAGGGACCACTGGTCCTGCTGTGTCCCAATATTCCACACTGGGCCACCTGCCCATGCCCTGTTCTGTCCTGCCCTACCACCACCAACCTCATACCTCCTCACCACCCCTCCCTGGGCACATTGTACCTCCGACTTCAGGCAGCAGTAGCTTTCCTGGGCAAGTGCAGGAGGAATGCTGGCTGTGGGAATGCTTTGGTGGGACTGACTGGCTCCCCACTTCTCCCACAGGGAAGATGCATGGCAACAGTGCGAGGAGGTGAGCAGGGGGACAGAGGCCACCCACGCCTGCACCTTCCAGCCCAGGGCTGGCAGTGCCATCTCCGTCCTGGTGAACGTCACTCGGACCCACATGCTGCCCACACTCAGCTACTTCAAGGAGCCCTTCTGGCTGCACCAGGCTGGTGAGTCCCAGTGCCACCACAGTCCTTGCCTGGCTCACAGGGGACATGGTGTCCCACATCCCATTTCACAGGAGTGACACATGCCTGTCCCCAACACCAACAGTGCTCACAGATGCCCCACAGCTTGTGCAGGCAACAGTGTCACAGGGCCAGCTGAGCCTGCAATGGCTGCCACCCCTGGAGGTGCTGGCAGAGGAGTTGGACTACCAGGTCCGCTATGCCATGGAGAACAGCCATGACTGGAAGGTAAGGCCTGGCCAGGACACCCCACGCAGCCCTGCCCGCCTCTGCTGCTGACACATGCCAGGCATGGGGGCAGGCAAGCCAGACCCTCCCCTTGGCTCCTCGGCCACCTCACAGCAGCCATGCCTCCAGCTCGGCTCTGCCCCGCAGGTCCTGCAGGTTCCACGAGCAGCTAGGAGAGAAGTCCTGGACCTACGGCCAGGCACCCGCTACCACGCCCAGGTGCGGGCCCGGCCCGGCGGGCCGTGGTACCAGGGCAGCTGGAGCGCCTGGTCCAAACTTGTTGTGGTTGATGCCATGGGTGATGCAGGTAAGGGACGGGGCAGGGGTGGAGGCTGTGGCCAGAAGAGCCACACGGCTGACAGCAGGAGACGGAGAGTCTGGAAATGGGGAGCACCGGGCAGATGGTGGCAGGGCTGTAAAGGGCTCGGCGTTGGTGGGTCTGGGAAGGGCTACAATTCCAGCGTTCCTCCTCCGATACAGGCTGGCTCATCCCCAGTGTTACGGTGGTGCCGCTGCTCTTCTTAGCAATGCTCCTGGGGCTGCGGTGCACCTTCCCCTCCCTCTACAGGTAAAGGGCTGTGCCGGGGGCAGGCGGGGAGGCCCAGCACCAAGCCTGGGCACCTTGCCCGGGGGCATCAGGGCACCCCAAGTCTGGGGTTACCTTCGATGCCCCTTCCCCCGTAACCAGCAACGTGAAGCAGAAACTCTGGCCGCCCGTTCCTGACCTGCACCGTGCTCTGGGCAACTTCCTCCAGGAGAGCAGCAAGCACGGCCAGGTGAGGGGCTGGGGCAGGGCGGCTCAGCTCCCCCCGGGGCAGCTGGAAGGGCAGCCCCCACCGCGTCCACTCCGTGTCCCCCCAGGCCAGCGCCTTGGACAAGCAGCCGCCGGAGGAGGCCGTCCTGCCCTGCCTGCTGGAGGTGCTGCCCGGTCCGCGGGGCGAGGCGGGCCCGCCGCCGGAGCACGCTGGGGGCCGCCTGTCCAGCACCGACATCGCCAACCAGTCCTACCTGCTCATGAGCGACTGGGAGCCGCGGGGACCCGCGACGGCCCCCGCCCCCGCCCCACCATAAACGCGCATCCCCACTCAAACACCCGCCTGGTCCCTCCTTCGCCGGCCCGTCCCTGACCCGGGACCGCCCCGCCCCTGCTCCCGGACCGCCCCGTCCCTGACCCGGGATCGTCCCGCCCCTGCTCCCGGACCGCCCCGCCCCTGCTCCCGGACCGCCCCGTCCCTGCTCCCGGACCGCCCCGTCCCTGACCCGGGATCGTCCCCTCCGCTGCTCCCGGACCGCCCCTCCGCTGCTCTCGGACCTCCCCGTCCCTGGTCCGGGATCGCTCCGCCGAGCCCGGGACCGCCCCGCCGCTGCTCCCGGACCGCCCCGCCCCTGGTCCCGGGCCGCCCCGCCCAGCCCGGGACCGCCCCGCCGCTGCTCCCGGACCGCCCCGCCCCTGGTCCCGGACCGCCCCGCCCAGCCCGGGACCGCCCCGCCCCTGCTCCCGGACCGCCCCTCCGCTGCTCTCGGACCTCCCCGTCCCTGGTCCGGGATCGCTCCGCCGAGCCCGGGACCGCCCCGCCGCTGCTCCCGGACCGCCCCGCCCCTGGTCCCGGGCCGCCCCGCCCAGCCCGGGACCGCCCCGCCCCAATCCCGCCCCCAAGTGCACCCGCGGTCGCCCCGCCCCGCCCCGCGGCTCAGCCAATCGCGTTGCGTCGCGCGGCCGTCGCCTGGCAGCGCGCGGCCGTTGGGTTTGAAGCGGCCAACCGGGGCCCCGTCCGCGCGCCCTTTAAAATGCTGCGGCGCAGGCGGGGCGGGCGAGCGGCGGCGGCGCGGCGGAGGTGAGAGCGAGCTGGGGCCGGGGCGGCCGGGAAGGTGCCTTGAGGCGCAGTTTCGAGCAGGGGAGGCTGTGGTGAAGCGGACGAGGGGAAGGGAGAATGCCCGTTAGCGAAGAGAATCCCGAGTTGTGGCTGGAGGAGGTGTCGGCTGATGGAAAGGGCCCCCGACAGGCGGAGGGAGGGGATGTCGGCTGATGGAAAGCGCGCCGAGGAGCGGTTGGGGAGAGTGGGGGGTGTCCGGTGGTGGGGAGCACCCCGAGGAGCGGCCTCAGGGCTTGGAAGAAGGTCCGGTGGTGGGGAGGCCCGCGGGGCCTGTCGGAGCAGGCTGCAGCCCGGCCGGTGTCCCCGGTGGGCCCGGCTGACGCCCCCCGCCCGCAGGACCATGGCGCAGTTCCTGTTCGAGGCGGACCTGCATGGGCTGCTGAAGCTGGACACGCCGATCCCGAACGCGCCGCCTGCGCGATGGCAGCGCAAGGCCAAGGAGAGCGGCCCCGGGCCCAGCCCCGTCGGCGTGTCACCCATGAAGCCGGCCAATCGCTCCCACAGCTCCAGCAAGACGCCGTCCAAGACACCCGGTGAGCACCGGCCACCAGCGGCAGAGGCTGGGTGCGAGAGTCTTGCCCAGGCTGCTCGTCTGTAGCCATGAGGCTCTGGGCTCCCTGCCACGCTGCCCCACTGGCTTGCTGGTTAGGGAGGAGGAGGTGGGCTGTGCTCCTGGCAATCACCCACCTCCTCCCCAGCATGAGGAGGGCAGAGCTCTGAGCACTGGGGCTGGCGAACTGCTAATCCCCCAGGTGACCCTTGCTGGCACAGCTGCATGCTGGGACAAGTGTGGGCAGGACTGTCAGCTGACAGCTTTACATACTACGACAGTGTTTTTGTATCCTCCCCTTATCTGTGGACTCTGGAATTATTGCTCTAGACCCAAGGAGTTGTCTCCTGACAGTCCCTAACCAGAGCTTGGGGGCAGGGGGGGAAATATAAGTTAGTTGTGACTGGGCAGCATGAGATCTCAGAGTCCTACTTGTCTACAACTTGTCTGGTGGGTGTGATGTGGAAGAGTGCTGGCTTTGCTCTCATGAAAGCTCTAATACAGGCTGTTAAATAGATGTAAGACAATATTTTCATATGTGAATGCAGGTAAATCTGGATCCAAAATTCAAAACACCCCCACAAAGGCTGGGGGGGATCGCTACATTCCCAACCGCAGCACCTTGCAAATGGAGATGGCAAATTTCCTCCTAACCAAAGAGAATGACCCTGCTGAGGAATCACCTACCAAGAAGGTGAGCATATTGCTAAGTTAAAATTACTTCAACAACCACTACCAAACACCTAATCCTTCCTGTCCCTTTACAGAGGAGTAAACTATAGACACATGGGACTGACAAGCCCCTGCCATCATTACTTCCAGCTCTGGGCTTCAGGAGCCTGGGATGAGATTGAAGCTGTAGAGATTGCCATGCACTCTAGCCTATGCTGCTTCTGGTACCAAAATTTAGCTTTTGACTAATGAAGCTTTAAAATACAGCAGGCAACAAAACCACAAAGCTGTGGGCATATGCAAAGTGAAACTGCTGGTGGCAGCTATTCTAGGACAATGTCTACACAGGGAACAATTCTGGAATGTTTGACACTGTGTTCTGAAATCTGTTTATGAAGCATTTGGTCACTTGTGGCTGTGGCTTTTCCCACTGGCAACGACACTGAATTTGCCACTGTGTGAAAATGTGAGCAGGACAATGTGCGAAAGTCTGAGGAAAAACTGCTTTGACCTGCCTGTCTGTGGCTGACCCTTGCAGCACAGTTGTACACCTCCTGATTCTAAGAGAAGGGGGCTTAGGTGTCTGTTTTAACTGCAGTGTGGCGGTTGTGTTTCAAATGCATTGCACTTGAAACACAAGTCTGGGTGATTTGTCTCTGTAGGAGCAACAGAAAGCCTGGGCAGTGAATCTGAATGGTTTTGATGTAGAAGAGGCGAAGATCCTCCGCCTCAGTGGAAAACCACAGAATGCTCCAGAAGGTATGATAACAGGGTCTGTGTGAGCTGAATCAGCGGGGGAGATCTGGTCAGCGGAACAGCAACAGAGGTCCTGTGTGTGGTCACAGGAGAGGTCAACTGGCTTCTGAGAGCTATACATACTGGAGTCTCCTTTCTTAGGGCTCCTGAGGTTGAGGGAGGGCATAACAGTTACAGTGAATTTATTTAGGAAAGGTGCAATGACTGTGAGTTGCTCACGTGTACTGCAGGTGGCAAGCCTTCACGAGGTCTGTAAGAGATTCAAACTCTCTGCTGTGCACTTTCTAGCTTAACTGTAACTAAACATAATGGGATACAAAAACCCAAGTGTTTGTTAAACTTGTTTCCATGAATGAGGAAATTGTAGCTCACCCTGGTTCCGCAGTTCAGCCTGTCAGTGATGTCAGTACACTTGCACTCCTGTGAGTGTATCTCTTAGGACTTTATTTTCACTCCAAGGGATTCCTAGTTGGGTGAGCAACACTGAGCTGGGAGGAAACTAACTCAGGTCAACAAACCTGTTCCTCTGCACACAGGCTATCAGAATAATCTGAAAGTACTCTACAGTCAGAAAATGACGCCTGGATCCAGCAGGAAGAATAGCAGATACATTCCCTCGATGCCAGACCGGATCTTGGATGCACCAGAGATCCGCAATGACTACTGTAAGTAAGCTGCAGTGTTGAGTGCTGGGCATCCAGAACATTCTGCACCAGAGGGCTGTTCCTGGGACAGTGTAACTGGGCTGTTTGTATTATTTTATGCACCCAGGCTAGCACAGACCACTTCCAGAGTGCTCCTGTGTAGCCTTACAGGAACAGTGGTCTAAGGCACTGCATAGGTGACTTGGAGCAGGGTACCTGACCCCACGAGCTGGGCGTAGTGACACACAGAAGGCTACCCCTTACTTGTACGTGTGTGCATGCACATGTGTACACACACACACACCTGCTGCATCAATATGGGTGAAGGGCAGGGCTCTCTAAGTAAGTATTGTGTGACCTGCATTGTTCTTTCAAATTGTAGATCTGAATCTCATCGACTGGAGCTCCCAGAACTTCCTGGCAGTGGCTCTGGACAACTCTGTTTATCTGTGGAATCATGCTTCTGGGGAGATTATCCAGCTACTGCAGATGGAGCATCCAGATGTTTACATTTCCTCTGTGTCATGGATTAAAGAAGGAAACTACCTTGCTGTTGGCACAAGTAGTGCTGAGGTCCAGGTGAATGCAGGACTAAAACTAGAAGTGTTGTCTAGGGATTGACAGAACTGTGGGGCCTGAGGACAAAAGATTGGCTAGCAGGGGAAGGATACCATGCACCTGACTTGTCTTGCCTGGTGTGGGGTGGAACTGTCTGCAGACAAGTGCAGCATGCAAGACAGGGTTTGGTTTGGGGGTTTTCTGATAAGGGGTGTTACCTTCTGCAAAATAGTCATGAGATACAAATTTTCTCTGCTCCCATATGGCTGAATGCCAGAGCCTGTGCAGTGAGATCCCTAGGGCATAGAAACAGGATTGGATTTCCTCTGGAGAACTTATTGCTTTGCTTCTCTAGCTATGGGACATTCAGCAGCAGAAACGTCTCCGAAACATGACCAGCCACTGTGCCCGTGTAGGAACCCTCAGCTGGAACAGCTACATCCTCTCCAGGTAAAGCAGTGGGTGGAGATGAGTGGGTCGAGGGCAGTTGCCAGTTACAAATTCCTATACCTCAAGCTATGCATGGTGTGGGTTAGGGATGGCAGGGAGAAGTTTCTGTCCTGGCTTGGGTTGGCACTGTGAGGAGAAGGTCTCTCATCTGTATTGCACTTTGTGCTGAAGTTGTAAAGAGCTTGTGTGCCTGTTTCATTCACACCAACAGACCAGTGTTGCTGATAACACTGGTTGAAATGCAGTGGCAGGTACAGTAGTCTTGCAACAACAAAAAATGGATTTGGGTGAAAACATGTCAGCCTGACCCTGCAAACCTTCTCTTTTCTCTGCAGTGGGGCACGGACTGGCCACATCCATCACCATGATGTCCGAGTAGCTGAGCATCATGTGGCCACCCTTGCTGGCCACACACAGGAGGTGTGCGGACTCAAATGGTCTCTAGATGGCAGATACCTGGCCAGTGGTGGCAACGACAATCTGGTGAATGTCTGGCCATGCACCCAAGGGGGTGGCGGAGACTTTGCTCCTGTACAGACCTTCACTCAGCACCAGGGTGCTGTCAAGGTGAGCACAGGGCTGCCATGGACAGATGTCTGTGTGCAAGGCAGATGTGCAGCACTGGCTGGGTGCAGGTTGCCTCTTGCATGTCTTAAACTGAACTCTTCTCTCAGGCTGTGGCGTGGTGCCCCTGGCAGATGAACGTTCTAGCCACCGGAGGTGGCACTAGTGACAGACATATCCGCATCTGGAACGTGTGTTCTGGCGCCTGCCTCAGTACTGTTGATGCCCATTCCCAGGTGAGACATGAATATCTGCTTGGAGACAAACACCTTCTGGCAGCACACCTACACAGAGCTGCCGGTTCCTCAGGCCCAGAGGCATGGGAAAGGAGAGGGACCATGCTCACCTCTGAGTGGTGAGCAGCAACATAAGCAGCTTGTCTTACCTGTGTTACGGCCTCTTCTCAGGTCTGTTCTATCCTGTGGTCAACAAACTACAAGGAGTTCGTTTCAGGCCATGGCTTTGCACAGAATCAGCTGGTTCTATGGAAGTATCCAACAATGACCAAGGTCGCAGAGCTGCAAGGTAGGTGGACAGGGCCTGGGGCAGGGGGGCTGTTAGAGGTTGAAGGCAGCTGCAATCCTTTGTTGGAGCCTGCAGCATCACTGATACAGGGGGCCTGGTGCTAGGAGCACGGCATGCCCGTGGGCTGTGGAAGAAACACCATTGTTCTGAATGTATGCTTGGGTCTGAATTCATGCTGCCACAGCCAGTGGGGGGACCAGCTATGCAAGCTGGCATGGCTCGTGGGAGCATACAGAAGTAAATGTGCCATGTGCTGATCAGCTCAGCCCTGACTGCACCCTCCTCATCCTCAGGTCATACTGCCAGAATCTTGAACTTGACCATGAGCCCTGATGGTACAACAGTGGCCTCGGCAGCTGCTGATGAAACACTGAGGCTCTGGCGCTGTTTTGAGATGGACCCCATAAAGAAGAAGGAGAAAGAGAAGGCAAACAGTGCCAAAAGCAGCATCATTCACCAGAGCATCCGCTGAGAGTACTGGGTTGTTGTGGGGAGGGGGGGTAGGTGGTTTACACACTGTACAGTATTTTAAATGTTAATAAACTGCTTAACTTGACTTTTTCTTAATGGAATCTGATGGAAGAAAAAGCCATTGCTCCCAGACCCAAGTCCCTCATCCCTGAGGTTGGGGAACTGGGCAAGGGCTGGAGCCTTTGTTCTTTAGGGCCAGTTTACAGGCAGCCTGAGCCTAGCACAGCCTAGCAGCAGGATGCTGTGCAAGGGCTGCAGTTCTGTTTCTGTCCCAGCTACACTAGGTATGTCACCTGCCCCCTCTAGATGCTGACTACACGCACAGCAGCTCCACCACAGGCTCAACTGAAAGTATAGTGTCTGTGGCCCCAGTTTCTCTTGTGTTCTGTCTCATGACCACATGGTCTTACTGTGGCTCTGCAGGCACCCTTCAGTTTGTCTTGTTCAGCTCCAGGCAGCCAGCAGTGCCGGCTTAGGGTGCTGGAGTAGAACAGCTACTTTTGCAGTGAGCTTAGTACTGAATTGTTATTGGAAAAGAAAAGGAGGAGAGGAAACATACAGCAACAGCTGTCATTACCCCAAAGGCCAGAAAGGGGCTGGCACTGGCATAAAGCCTGATGCTAAACAAAAGGTTAGTTTACACTGCCACAGCCAGTCCCAATGTCATGCAAGAGCCATGCAAAGCACCACCAACCCTGTGCTCAGCCCTTAGTCACATATTCTTCCAACAACTCTGATGTGTCTTCCCCTCCTGCTGACAGGAAGCCCTGGTGCCTAGCTGAGGCTTCATGCAGGGAAGGGGGCACCAGGGCTCAGCTGACGTTTGTTAGAGCTTGACTCCCCTACACTTGGAAAAATGCCTTTTTTCCAGGCTGAATTGTGCTGGAGCAAGTTGCATGGAACATATTTGAGGCCTTACCTGACATGAGCAAGAGCCAGCTCAGCCATGCTGCTCTGCATAGTGGAGCCACAGTGTCTGAGGTTGTGGGGCTGCACCAGACCCATCAAGCCTGTCCTTCAGCTGCTGCACCAGCATTGCCAGGGGCTGCTGGGGACACTGCACAGCTGATTAGCACCTTGGCCAAAGCAGCTCCACAAAGCCTGTACCTCCCATCAGCCCTCAGTGATTTGCTGAGGGTGGATTATTAACTGTTTTCACCTTCCCCTCTGCACAGTACCACACTGTACCTAGCACCAGCTCTGCCTCCTGAGCTTTAAACCAGCTGCAACCTTCAGAGGTGACCAGTGGAAGCACCAACTTGTGCTGTGCCAAGACCAGTGAGGGTGCAACCACACACAGCTGATTTGGGGGGCACAGTCTCAAAAAACAGCAGCTGAGCCCAGCACCTTCCCAGCAGGGCTGCTGGTGCATCCCCATTTGGCCACTTGGGAAAGATCACAGGAGGTCCAAGGAAGGAGCTCTCCCTCTTCACACACAAATCCTAGGGCAGCAGCTGTATCTAATGGGGAAGCAGACAGGAACCCAGATGCAAGGTTGGGCTCTTCTCCAGAGCTGTGCTGCTGTTGTAGGAGCCCTGCCCCACATCCCTGAACTTAGGTGCTGGGAGTTAACACAGGCTTGCCCTGTAGGCCCACAGCTGATTAACCCTTCCCCTGGTCCCTGACCTGGAAGGAGGGCTTTATATGCCTCAAAGTCGCTGTAACTTTTTCACTCCCATATAAGAGCAGCTCAGCTTTCTCTGACAGGCTCTTTCTCCTTAGCCCATATCCCACCCCCATAAGTTGGGCATTACACAGCCCTTGAAGGTCCTCTGAGCATGACTAGAGGGTAATGATGTTGCAGGGTCTTTGGCCCCATACTGGTCCCTACAGTCCTGGAGTGAAGAGGAGCAGAAGAAGGAAATTGGCACTGATCCAGCAGGCCCAGTAAACACAGCCCTATAAGGTGTGAATTCAGTTCACAGCATGACAGCATATTAATTACCAAATGCCATGGCCAGCCCATAGAACACAGCTAACAGGAACAATTGGAGGAAGAGAGAGCAGAGCACATGCAGGGAACAGCCCATTCTAAAATACCAAGCATAAGTAGTTTAAAGCATTGTTACTATTTTGAGCAAAAGCAAAGACAGTCCTGCCTTTACCAAGAGGCACCTGGAGGGGACAAGGAGGCTTGACAGGAAAACATCCATGTCAGCAGGACCATCACGTACAGTTCCTGAAGTGGTTGACTTCTGAGCACTGAACTAACATTACACACCACTTCAGCATGGACCAGAACAAATTCTTGTCCAAGTCTTTACTCCCAGAGAAGCAGCAACAACAGTGCAGCAACCAGATCCTACTTTATGGCTTCATACATACAAGGACACTGAGCCCTGTAGAAGAGGGTGATGCCCATGTGTAGTTTAGGCAGATCAGTCACCCCAGTTCAGGTCACTTGAAGATGCTTTCCTACATTTCAGAGCATGGCCTTGAGGTGTACAGCAGCCCAGGTGGGATCAGCAGAGCTCTCTCACACCAAGCTCTGTTCCAGGGCTTTGGCTGGACATCCACCAAAGCCTTCCCACCCCACAACCAAACCTACTGTGAAACCCAGCATCTGGAAGCTGCTGCCCTAACACATTCGTCCCAGCCACAAGCTGTCCAGCTGGCTCCCTACTCCTCTTCCCAGGCTTGAGTCAGCACCCAGACTGGCCTCTACTCAGGAGGGGCCCAGTCATGGTGTGATGGGGGAGGCAGCCCTGCATGCCCAACAGCTCTGAAAGGACACCGGAATGAGACAGCTGGAAAGATAACAAATAAGGCAAATATGCACTGCTGCAGCAAAAGCAAGGCAGCAATAACATCAACCTTGTTCTGGCCAACCTGACCTACATCCTGCACAGATCCATGCTGCAGGGGCCTTCATAGATGGCAGCAGTTTTTGCTTCAGCAGATGCAGTAAGCAGCAAAGTGCTGTTTCCCAAGCACTCAACTCAGGAGTTTCTATTCCCTGCTCTGCCATACCTCAAAATCCCCTGATTTCTGAAAAGCAGCAGTTCCTCCTGGGCAGGTGGCCCAGAGCCCAGCCCACACCCATGGTCCACCCCAGTCATTTTTTGACAGGGTGGAGTCACTTTCACAACGGAGGCCTTGACACACATCCAGCCCTGAGCACTGCTCTACCAAAACACTTGGAAACAATCTGCCATCTGCTTCATCAGCACACAACTATCACTCTCTTCCCCCCACACAAACCTGCCACACCAGCTCCTTCTCTCAAGCCCTGCCTCCAACCACACTGGGTAGGACCAAGCACCTGGAACAGCTTTTACTTACATTGAGCCAAGAAAACAAGAGGACAGAGCCATTTCTCCTTCTGTTTGTTTATTTGTGATAGAAGAGCAGCCCAATCTGACAGGGCCTGGCTCCTTCACCTCGTCCTCGAGGCCATCAGCATGTTTTGGTTACAGCCAGAGCAGGTGACAGGCACCAGGCCAGGAGAGCTGCTGCACTGCACTGCAGAAGAGTAGAGAACATCTTCACCCAGGCCCAGCCAGATCCACAGAGGCAAGAGGTGCTCACTCTTGCACCACAGCTGAGCACACTAAAATTGCCCTCCGCTGTGCTCAGGTTAGGCCAGAGCAGGGCTGGTCCCAAGCAGGAGAGCCCAGGAGCTGATTCTAGGGGCACTTATTGCTCAAGTCTTGAATTTACAGGAATGGAAGTGGTCCAAGACTAGGCTGAGCTTGGTCTCCCCACGCTGGAGCAAGCCACCAGCTGCCATAGAGGATCAGGTAAGTGTGGCTTAAGCACACACTGAGCACCCAAGCCCAGGCACAAGAACAACAAGGCAACCTGGGCTTATCATGTGGGGGAAGCCTTTCAGGCTGTCACAGCCCCTGCTATGTACTAGGCACAGGGCATGTGTACTGTACTGGGCAGGTCTGGGCCCTTAAGTCCCATAAGTACTGCCCCTACATTCTCCACAGACACACCTGGGCACAGATATGCCAGGGCAGGACTCCCAAGCTGGGCACACAGGGACCAGAAGGGACATGCAGCACTGTGGCATGGAACAAAGTGGCACAAGGCATCGTAGAGCAGGAGCACTCACACATGAGCTGGCAGTGGCAAGCAGCCAGGGATGAATCTGCTCATCCACAAAGGCTCTTGTGAGACAGGGAAGAGGAGAGGGCACCAGGACAGGACACGGTCTCTTCTTTTGGTCCTACTCAGAAGGAAATGGCCCCTAGGCAGAAGAGCCAGATGTAGGCACTTGGGGGAAGTTCCTTTGGAAACACTGGAATGGGACTGCAGCCCCACAGCTGTGATGCAGGCAGCTGCCTCTCTGCTCAGCAACACTGAGAAACAGCACAAGCCCTCCCAGGAGCAGAAGTGGCCCATGGCTGCTCAGAGCAGAGGGGCTGAGCATGCAGACAGGGGACAGCAGGACTGGGCACAGGGGTACAACAGTCTGTAGGCACTTGACTTGGCTAGTGGCACCCAGGAGCAGAGGGACAGGTCCCAGCTGCCTCTGCCCCGGGGCTCTCATTGGCTCTGGGAGCACTTTACCCTCTAGTTGGCTTTGACCTTGCCATTGGTGACAGTGCCATTTTCATGGATGCTGCTACCGTTGTGCTGGGCTGCTTGTTGAGCCACCCTGGGCAATCGTTTGCCCTTGGTGTAGGACTGGTACCAAAAGTTGGAGAAGAGGATGAAGAAGATGGTCCCATAAATCCAGATAAGGTGAATGAAGATGGGGAACTGGTACTGGCAGTTGGGCATGAAGTAATACTGGGAGATGTGGACGGAGACAATCACAAACTGTGCCTGGGAGCAAGGCAGAGTAAGAACAAGTTATTCATGGGAGCAGGATCAGGGAACCCACTAGAGACCTTATTTTTAAAGGAAACACCTAGACTCCTTTCCCAGTCTGAAGCAGAGGTCCTTATGGTGAGGCAGTCAGCAGCAGCTGGAAGAGGCAGGCACAAGTCTCAGGGCAGCATATGCCTCTCACCCTCCCAACACAGCTGCAGCCCACGGGCAGCAGGCTGAACAGCACCCACACCCCAACCAGGCTGGTAGGGCTATCAGAGGCCGACAGTGGGGCAGAGCTACTAAAAATGCAGAGCAATATGCTACAGAGGGGACAGCTATAACTGCTGGCTGCACCTTTCAAAGGTACAAGGCTGGTCTGCCCTTCACATTGGGCACATGTTCTGCCCCACCACACAGACTCACCAGCTGGATGGCTGTGATGTGCTTCTTCCACCACAGGTACTTCTGAAAGGCAGGTCCTGCTGCTGAGAGCCCATAGTAGAAATACATGACCACGTGCACCATGGAATTGATCATGGCATGGAATGAGCCCATTCCCCCTGTTAAGATAGATTTTCCTTAAGCCAATACTCCACAGCAATCAGCACTACACAGAGCTGCTAAGAGCCCAGCAGGGCCAAAAACCCCTTCTAAGCATGCTGGGGTAACCCCACCCAATCTGTGCACCCAGACAGTTGCCATCTTACCTGGACCAAACTTTGCTCCCCACCACCAGCTCCATGGCAGAACAGAGTGGTGAAAAAGGTGCAGGAATGTGACCTGTTCATTCTTCTTCCGCAGGACAAAGATCACCTGCAATGAAAGCCCAACAGCATCAAGGACCTGCAGCCCTGGGAGCAGCTAGAGCTGGGTGGGCCACTAATGCAATGTCTGATCTCAGTGATGCTTCCCTCCCTCCCTCCCCACTCACTGTCATCATACATTAGGTCACCCCACAGCTTCCAGAGCTGTAGCATGTCAAGAATGGCCTCAGCAATATTCCAGAGTGGCCTCCTTCGCAGTGATGCCAGACAGAAGCACCACCCTGTCAGACTGGAAGGGCTGCAAAAGCACCTACCCCAAATACACTAGGCCTCAACTCCCCACCCAGCAAGTGGCAACAAGGCCTTCTCAGTAACTCACTCACCGTGTCTGTCAGTTCAATGAACTTGGAGAAAACAAAGAGCCAAGCAACACTGACCATCTGTAACAGAACAGGTAAACATTAGAGACCTCAGCCTGAACATGCCCAGTGACCAAAGGGCTTCATACAGTTACCCAGCATGAAACCAAGGCTCAGAGACTGCAAATCCTCTGCCTCAGGAAAGGCAGGAGCTGTGACCCTGCTGTCCAAACAGAAGCACTAAACGCCATCCCCACTTATCACGAGAGGGATGAGGACTCACCCTGAGGGCCTTGGGGTCCTGTGAGAAGTCCACAGGGTCACATCGCCAGGTATACCCAGTAAGCCACCCTGCCATCAGGAACTGCAAGAAGAGCATCATCAGGGTGAGGCCCAACACATCACCCACTGCACATCGAGCTCTGCACAGAAGGGCAGGGAACAAGCCAGAAAAAGGGCTCCCCATCACCCACGCAGCTTGCACACGCTGCTTTACACCTGCCTGACCGAGCTACCAACAACTCACCTCATAGACTATGTAAAGGGAGAGTCCCACCAGAAAGAAGTTGTATAGCACCATGAACTTCTTCAGGTTTAAAGGCTTCCTGTTGGCCATTAGCCGGGGACCCAAGGATAGGACAAAGTAGACATATCCCAGAAGGATGCCCATCACAAGGAATGGGGACTGCATCAGTGGATAATCAGCGATGCGGGGGTCTGCAGAAAGAGCCACAGTGCAGAGCAGTTAGCATCCTCACCCCAGCCTGCTGCCAGCAGTGCTACTGCCACAGTGGAGGCAAGGACACAGCAATCCTGTTCTAGGACAGGAGTGCGAGTAGAAAGCAGTCTGGGAGCAGAGGCTGGTGAAGTCAGCTAGACTCAGCACAGTATAGCCTGAAGCCATGCTGCAGGGCAGCCTGGAAATCTTCTGCCCAGGAGAGCACAAGTGCCCCAAAACAACTTGCACAGGCACTGAGATAAGACAGCCTCATAACAGGCAGCACAAAACCCCCAGAGTTGCATCTGTGTAAGGGCAAAGACAGGACACAGTTAGACCCAGGGATGCTTAAGGGATGCCAGACCATCCCCCAGTGCCTCTGGCAGTAAAGCACGTAGTGCTCCCTGTCTGATAGCTGGGCAGAGCCAAACGCTCACCTGCTTTCTTCATGAAGTCCTGATACATAGTCACAATCCCCTCCATGGTGGTGGCAGTATCTCTGTGGAAAGAGGCAGGGAAGATCAGGTAGCTGTTTGCCCAGGAGGGCTGCCTACAGCGCATAGCCCAGCAGATCAGCAAACTCCAAGTCTAGTTTCAGAGAAACAGTCATGTATCTGGCCAGTGTTGCTCTCAGCTGATCATACACCAGCATCCACTTTCCAGTTGAGCCACAGGCCTCCTCATCTGTCACAGAGCCTGGCCCTGTTCCCCCAACTCTGTTGGAAACCCCATCATCCAATGTCAGCAGTCTTTCCAAGGCAAGAACCCAATATTTCAAGCCAGCTATGGAAGCTTCCAACCTCAGCACTGTATCTCCAGCCCCTTAATCTTGCTCCTGCTGTACAAGCTCAAGCATTATGACATTGCCACCAGCCTTGGCACCCATACCTATTCAGCACACTGCTCCATCTGACCCTGGTGAAGAGATGCAAAGCTAGCCCACAATCCCCACAGAACAGTGCCTTTATTATCATCTTTGGGCTCCTGCCAACTGATTCCCACCACAGAAGCAGCACACCATCACTGGCCGGCCCATTACATGAGGAAGGAAATCCATAGGTTCAGAAACAAACATCAGTTTCTGGTGTCAAAGTTACTGGTTTCACATCCTTGCACAAAACCTTCCTGACAAGAAACTACTACCACGTAACGTAGTACCTCAGAGGCCAGGTGCATCCTGCTTGGCAATGGCATTTCCACTCCCCTTCCAGACAAGGGAAAGCCATACAATACAAGGCTGCAGGGAGAAGAACTGGCAATCCCCACACTTGCTCAGCCTCACTATGAACACACACACCAGACAGTGATCCAGGCAGATGCTCTCCAGAAAAGCAGGAAGGGCCCAGGCTCTTGCTCTCAGGCAAGTTTGAAACACCCTCACCCATCCCCCTTGTGCTCCTCAACCTCTCCCCAGCCCACAGGACACCAGAGCAGCAGGAAGGGAGGCAGAGCACAGGCCCAGCCTCACCTGACTCATCCACCTGCAAGGGAGGCATTCCCAAGAGCTGCTACCAGACATTCCACCTACCCCTTTCCCTGCAAAAAGGTACAGAGGAGTCACTGCCCACACACAGCCCAGGGAAATGGGTCCCCAGTCCAGTCTCCCCAGGAGGTATATTGCTGCCACCACCACCAAACACACAGCCTCCTCCAGACCAGCAGCCAGGAGGCTGAAGCCAGAGTACCCTTCTTCACAGTAAGGTCCCTGAGTACTCAGCAGCCACTGCCACCTCAAGCCCTCACCAGCCAACACCAGCACTGCTCCTTTAGCTTCACAGCAAGAGGAAGAACTCAATGTCATCTTTGCTGCAGGCAGGATGGCAGCAGACACTTCCTGTGCAGAGCTACCAGGCACCTCCATGCCAGGCTTTGCTGGCAGTAATCTTCAGGGGGGCCTGCCACACACCATTCTGGATCACCGCTCCCTGCAAATCAGTTTGGTGCAGCAGCAGTGCTGGCTCTCTGCCTGTACAATCATACGCTCTGCATTCCTCCAGACCGGGGAGTGCCACCTAACTTCTCTGCAAGACCAGCAGGCAGGAAGAGGTCTCCTCCTTCACCTCAATCCCCCAAAACACCCATTCCACCAAACGAGGCACCACAGCAGCCTGCACAGCCATGCACAAAGCCCAGGAAGTTTTGCTGTGTTTCAGAAAGCATGGAAGGTGGTTCCTTTTGCCATCTTGGAGGCAGATGGAACAATAGGACAAAGCCCACCTAGGAGTGATCCCCCCACACATCAGGGGCACCTCAGCAGTAATATAGCTGTTCACCCTCCCAACCCAAGGTTTCAAAGGGTTTAATAGCAAGTAATACTCACTTGTAGTGTCACCGTGATACAGGTAATATTTAAGGTTCTGGGCACTGCCAAGATAATCCACTCTCCACACACAGCAAAGGCCAGCTACAAGTGTAGCCGGAGCTATCGCATCCTTAAGAGCCACTCAAGGCTCAGCTGTGGGAAATGCAGTAAGTACAAGTCCAGAAAGCTGCTGAGCTTTATGTTGCTTTAATGGCTAAGAGCAAGCTCCAAACTTGCCTGTCTAGTTTCAGCTTTCAACCACTGCATCCAGCTACACCTTTATTTGCTAGATTGAGGAGCCCTCAAGAGTCAGTTCCCAGCAGAGGCACCTGACTATTCAAGCTGCGTTTATCTTATCAAGGTGAATGAGTCAGCCTTACTACAGGTCCAGGGCAGAGACAAAAATCCTGCCGAATACTTGCCTGTTTTGGGCAGGCTAGGATGAGAAGAGAGTATTAGCTGTCTTTGAACTCAAAGCTACATCTCACTGCAGCAAAACACTTCAGCTCATGCACCTTGGATCACTTTACTAACCCTGGGCCAAAGGCTCCAGTACCACTGGCCAACTAGGACCCCAGCTCAAAACAATTTGGGGTCCATAACAACTATTCCCCCAAGTAGTGGGAGATGCCCATTTCAATCCAGGGCTAGCACAGAAGTCCCCACCAGCATGAACAGAAACAGGTACCTCTTACTGCTGTTTTGTGAAGCACCTCCAACACTCCTACAGCCACACATGCCACAGGAAGTTGAGAAGGATTGGACTTGTCCAGAAGACAGGCTCTGGGCAAGCACCTGGGGCAGAAATAGTAGAATTATGCTACATGCCCTTATGGAAAGGACTTAGGCATTTTCCACAGTTTCTCTAGGCAGAACAACATCCTGCTAAATTAAGCTAACAGAGCAACCACAGCTCTAGGGAAATCCCTGAGATCTTCAGGTCTTTGCAAGACCTGGCATCCATCCACACTGGTATGCTACATCATCTTGCATCAAAGTGGACAAAGTATGCCTTGCTCAGCCAGCCAATGCAGGTACATCTTGCCCTCCTCTGTCCCCCAGTGGGCAGCCACTGGCCATGGGGTGTTGACAGTTGAGCGGCAAAGTGGGAGTTGCAGGGCAGGCCCAAGTGTTACCTTCACTAAGCAGGGGGGTGTGAAGTGCACCAGCCTGCCTAAACCATGATTGCTCCATGCTGTAGGCAGGGGTTTTCCAGCACAGAGCAGCAAGTGTCCAGGAACCTGAACTCCCCTCTGCCACCTCCTCTGTGCACAACATCCCTCTGCACTTCGAGAGGGCTTCACCATCCAGACAAGCATCTGCTCTTGCTCTTACCGCACTCCACACTACACCACACATCACACACTGTAGGCATTCACAGCTCAATGGTTGGATCTGTCCTCTCTGCACATGAGGGACACTTACTTTCCTCTGACTCCTCCTAAATCCTGACCCTCTTAGGGAAGGAGATGAGGAACCCAAAGCTGAGCCTTGAACAGCTGAAGAGAAATCAAGCAAACACGTCCAAGCGTCCCAAATGAGCAGGAACCCTAGGGGCCCAAACACGCCCTGCATGATACAGGGAAACCTTGCAACACATCTCCCATCTCTCAGCAACAGGGAGTCACTTCCCCATGTCAGACAAAAAGTTCCCACTCTTTGCAAACTAGAGTATCAGGCCACAATCTGCTCCAGTAACCAACACCAAGGATTAAATACTTGCTTACACCAAGCAATGTGTACACTGCATATTTCCAGCAAGCTATACAGCTAATTAGTGCAACTTCAGCAACAGCAAGGCCTTTTATGACCAGCCCCAGTCCGACCACAGCACTGTCAGAACCATGACACTGGCAGAGACCAGAGCTCAGCCCAGGTAGCTTTGTTAACAGCTTTGCAGAGCACATATCTCCCCACACAACAACCATCTGCAAGCAACAGACTCTGCCCCAGACATCCAGCACTCCTACTCCTCAGCATTCAGGTCAGAAATCAGTCCTGTAATAAGTGCAAAAGCAAACACCCTCATCTCCCCACCAGTTTAATTAAAGGCAACACCAAAACCATCTGGTAGGTGGCCACAGAGCTGCCACCCCAGGGAGAGCTGGCACACTGCCCTTGCTGAACTGGCTAAAGCCAGCCTAGCCCCTGGGGTGCTTCCAAGGGAGTAGCAGCCCTCAAAGGGCAGGAGAAAACCAGCTGGCCAGATGTGAAACCAACTCACATCCCTGACCTACAAGCTGGCATCAAGGCTTGCTGCCTGATGCAGCTTTGAGCTCCACAACCTCTCAGGAAGAGGCATCTCCCTCCTCCAGCTCCCCACCATAGCACCTGCCCAGTTGCCTGGAGTTCCAGAAAGTCACTGTGGGGTCCAGCAAGGCCTGCACACAGCCCCATGTGCCCATGGACTAATTTCCCTTCAGAAGAGTGGAACTGATCAAGCCATGCTCTGGTGGCCCCAGACGCGACACAGAAAGGGATGTGTACTACACATATAAAGCACTTCAAAACATCACCACCAAGAGCTGCCAGTCACAGCTCCAGAAGCTTTCCTGAGCTTATGCACAGCAAGATGAGGAACATGAAATTTTATCTGCCCCAAACAACACACAAGCAGCAAGGCAGTCAGAGCAAGACAAGAGGGAGAAGGAGCCCTGCCAGCCATAAGCTGCAAACCCCTGTTTTTTTATCAACTCTGCAGTGGGATCACTCGAAGACTGAAGTGTACAGTGAAGCACAGAAAACTGCATTTGGATCTCCTCTGCTGCTTTGTGCCCAGTGAAAGGGAGAGAGGTCTGTAACCAGGCAGTATACACTTATTTCACACACAGCATCTCATAACACCAGCTCAAACACATGCAGCAGAGGCCACTCAACAGGAGAGCTGTATTCAAGTACACTTGCATTACTGCTAATAATTTCAACCATTCACTGAAGACTCAAGACAGCATTGTCCACATACTTCTAAAGTAATGTTTTTTTCTCAAAAGAAATCAATCTAAAGACATACCTGTCACCAGCTCACCAGCCACAGAAGACAAGTCTGGCAGAATAACCAGAGCTACGTTTCAAGTGCAGAAAGCCATACCAACAGATTAGGGCAGAGCAGTAAAGCAGCCCTCCTAGCCTGACACCTTAGCTCTGAGGACTTAAGGCAGACTGACTAGAGTTTGAGAACAACCAGTCCCAGAACTCAGTCCACAAAATAACTACAAAGACTGCCAGGAAACTTTATGCTAGCAGCACCAGATAAGTTTTCCTATTTGAATCATATCCATTTGTCACTTCCTCTGGCTCACCTGCTTCATGCTGAGTGTCAAAGGACACGGCCAACAACCTGGTCCCGTATGTTCTACATCAGCATATTCTGAAGTCAGTACAGGAGGTCTGTGTTCACAGAAGGGATGCAAACCCTCAAAGTCATGATATGGAACAGCTCTTGCAAGAGATGCCATTGCAACCAGTGTAGGAGTCACACTAGCTGGGTGATGCTCCTGGCACGCTGGATCCAAGCGGCAGAAAGTGTCCTGCCTGAAGCTGAGCAGTTTCCTCATCTTCACCAAGTGTGTGTTAATACCGTACCGCTCTCTCACAAAGTGGCTGTAAAACCCTGAGGCCTTTGGATAGCATCCTACATACAGATTAAGCTCTCCCCTTCCCATACGCACTGGAAGCAGAGAAAGCAAGAGGAGACACCCAGATTAGCAGAAAGCTCTGACTGACAGTCACAAGCTTTCAGGGGAAGGAGGACACCCATTGCAATAGGGTACTGGTAACCTTGTACAAAAATCAAGGCATGTAATCAGACCTCAAGGTCCCACAAGAGCACACCTTGCAGCAAGAGGTTTATATGCACAGCATACTTTTTTCAGGGGCAGCACCTCCCCAAGCTGTTAAGAGTAGGTTTACTCCTTATCACATTCAAAGCTGGTGGCTGCATATTCAGAGAACTGGTACCAGTAGAGGTGAGACCAGTCAGAGAAAGAAACAAAAAAGGCAACATTAGGCAGAAAATCTGACATAGCAAGGAACAAAGGAGTAAAGAAGCAAAGGAAGAAAAGAAACAAAGTGAGATAAGTACAAAAGTGGAAAATAAGGTATTTCCCGTCTGAGCTAACCATACTGATCTGTGTCACTCCCTCATACAGCACCAGGTGAAGGGAGAAAGTAGAGATGGCTGAGCTCCCTCTCCAAAGTGAAGGCACCCAGCAGCCTCCTAGAGTGCACAGAGCACACTCAGGAAGGACAGAACTAGGCAGGTGACAGAGGGCAGGCCAGGCTAGATTGAGCAAGGCCAGCTTCTAACACCTGCATCCAAAATCAGGTCAAGCCTCCTAAAGCCACCTAGCAAAGAAACAGTGTACCCCTATCTGGAGGTGGGACAGGCTGTACCACAGCATTCATCTCTGATTTTAATCACTATGCAAATGCCTCAATACAAGGCTTCACCTCTGTTCTCACAGCACTGGCTGTAATCATGATACAGTAATGATTAGTGTGCTCTGCCCCATTCAGGCCTGTGCATTCATTAGACAGGCACATCAAAACAAGATGTACATTAAAAGTCTACAAAGCAAGATGCAGAAAGGAAGACTCCCAAATTCCCTCCAACAGCTTTATTTGGGCTATTCAAGAAGCCCAGGTGTGAACCCAGAGCCACTTCTCAACAAGACAAGGGGCCACTACCTGGAACTTATCATGACATCAGCTTTGGGTCCTGTACCCTTCAGACCAAGAAGGCAGTGCAGTCACACAATCTTCTAATAACAGAGCAGGAGGTTCTGACAGTATGAAGATGTCATACTCCAGTAGCACAGTATATGCACCTAGAACCCAACAAGCCTGAGGCTTAATGGTTACCACTTTTAAGCAGGTTCACAGCCTTCCAAGCACAAAAATAGTGAAGCATGAGGCCTGGTTATCTCAACACAGGTGTAGATAGACACTCAAAGTCAGCACACTTGCTTCTCCTGCTGCTCCTGTACAGACAGGGAAAGCCTCTTAGGGTTAAGTAGAAGCAGCACGAGTTATAAAATCTGTGTGTGTACAGAGCAAATCTTAAACTATGAGAGCAAGCTAGCTGATCTTATCCACAGGGCAAGAGCTCTCCTTGCAACAAAGCTGGAGAACTTGCTGCCAATGACAGCCCACCACCCTGATCCATCCCACAGGGAAGAATCAACCCTATGAGACACTAAGGGAAATCAAGAAATATTAGACCCAGTTACCACCTCTGCCATCCTCAAGCCACTAAAGGCTCAGAATGCAGACAACAGGCCTGATGGTGGGGAACAGGCTGTGGCAGCTGCAACTTGTCATCTCTGAACAATAGCAGCCCCACAACTCCTGCAGGGAAGAGTCCTGGCTCCTGGGGACAGTCTCCTCCCTATAAGAGCCCAAGCTGCCTCACCTGTTTGACTGGCAAGAACCAGACTTTCCAGCCCAAGTACTCCCACCATCTGACAGCTACCAGCACTCCAATACAAAAGCACAGAAACACAGAGCATCTCTTGAGCCATCACAGGCACCACTCCCAGTGTCCCCTGTAAGTGTCTCAGGCTGAGTGTTGACTGTGCTGTAACCCCCAGCAGAAAAGGGGAAAGCATTCACCTGCAACATTCAAGGACAGTGCCCAGCCAAGTACCTGCTTCTGACACCAGCTTCAAAGGTTCCTCAGGATGCAAAGTTTTCTCCACCAGGAGAGAAAGGAGACATCGTGCAACTTCAATAAGCTCCCTTATTTTTATCTCTAACACATGGTATGAGACAACTCTAGGTTCGAGTGAGCTTTTACTCCCCAAGTTTCAGTTTTAACAGTGCTTTCTCTCATATTACACTTCTGCCCTGAAGGACCACATAATCCCCCCCACCCAACAGACTTTCAGGAAACAAAAATAAGAGTACAGCACAAGCCAGGACTACAGAAGCCCAGGCTGTGTGGGTGGCACAGCTTAATCGCCACAGCAAGATGCAGCAAGTAGATGCTGCAACAGCTGGCATCTTCCTGTTTCTCATAGGAACAGGCCATAAGCAGCAGCTCACACCTACAAGCTAGAGGGGCTTCCTAGGAAAGAGATAAGGCACAGCAATCCCAGTCAAGCCCCAAGGGCTCAGCCAGCTGTTTGACTCTAAACTATACTCAAGAAGCTGCCCAGCAGGTCTGGTGGGAAGGTCAGCTCCATCCAGCTAGGAATCTGCCCTGGCTGCATTCTGGTAGAAGAAAAGGTGGTCAACTTGGGACAGCACAGCAGGATGGATGCACTGCTTCCAAGAGGGGAAGAGATGCTCTCAGGAAATGCACTAGTCGGTAAAGCACCCAGTGTTATCCCATGCTGCCCACTGAGCATAGCAAGGGGTATTCACCCCCTTCTCCCTGCCTTTAGGGCTTCAGAATCAATACAATCAGTCACAGGGAAAGCACCCGACAGCCCCCCTGCAGGCAGCAGGCACTGAGGCATAGATTGCCACCCCCAAAGCCTCCCCTCTTGTTGCAATGCCTATTTATGCTGTCTCATTTAGTCTGTTACAACGTAAAAAACAAGTAGCTTTCCCAACTGCCCCTTCGTTACAACAGAGGAACTGGCCCACGTAAAGCGATCTACCGACCAAGCTCTGTACTGCCAGTGGTTATTGAGCCCACAGTGGCCCAAGAAGCACAGACCCCTGTGCACGACCACACCAGTGCCAGGTGAGCCCGAAGCCAGGCGACTGCTGCCATCAGGGGGGTGACAGTGACGACCTCCGCCTCCTCCTGCCACCGCGTTCCAGAGAGAGGGCCAGCGAGAGGCCAAGCACCTACACGAGCCGGCACTCAAAGCTGACATTGTGTCGCAGCAGCGGGGGAGGCCTGGTACTGCCACCCTGCCCGCAGGAGGAGGGAAGAGCCATCTCAATGGCTATATTGATGCCGAGAGCTGGGTAGAAGAAAGCTTCCCGGCCGCCGGGGGCTGCTCTCTCCCCGCTGCAGAGAAGCCCCAGCAGACCACAGCCCTCGGCTGCTCAGCGTATTCGCAGCTCTCAGCCCGGTGCCCACGGCAGGAGCCGCGCAGCGCCTCGCTCAGCCTTGCTGCCACCCCCACGAGTCCCTCTGGCACAGGCCCCGGCCACGCTGCCGCCGGAGGGAGCGCCGGGTCCCTCCGCCCGGGCGGCTCCCGGCCCGGCTCGGGTGTGGCGCGGCCGGGCCCGGAAGCGGGGCCGCGGCCCAGCGGGGCCTGAGCGGCTGGGAAGGGCCGCAGCGGGCCCAGAGAGGCCTCGAGCCGCCGCCGCGATGTGTGGGGGTTCAGCCACCTTTCAGCAAGCCCGCGGCGCTGCTCTGCTGCCTGTGGAGCTGGGACAGTCCCGCCAAAACGCCAACAGGGCGATGCCCATCCCGTCTCTGAGGCTGCGCAGCCACCGGTCCCTGAGCTGGGGAGCCCTGGGCTGGGGACACCGGCCAGCAGTGGGGAGGCAGCCCCGTCACGGCCGGGACCCAGCGAGGCCTCTGGCAGGGACCTGCCGGGGCGGAGGCGGGTGTTTGCGCCACGGCACACAGAGCGGAGGGACAGTCCTTCCCCCCGGCCGGGAAAGCATCCCAGCCTCGCACAGAGGGGCGGCTCTGCCCCGAAGGAGAGCACCCGACTGCGGGAAGGGAATTGCACCCTTCCCTGGTACCAGAGAGGGTGCGCTGGGGCAGTGGCACCAGGTTGTGAGCCAAGGAGCACTGCAGCTCCTCACACAATCAGGACCCTGCTGGTTTTTAGAAAAACAAGCCACTTCAACAACTCAACTCGGACTCCACTTGTGTCCCTCCGTCTGACACGGGCAGGTTTGCACACCGGTAGACTTGCCACACTGTACTGCGGGTACCCCCCTTTCCGGGGGGTGACAACCTTTACAGCCGCACCCAGCGTGATCACCCGCCAAGGGCACGTCACAATATCACAACACCCATCCCACCCATCAGGCCACGGCCTCCCCCGACGCGCCCCTCCACCCCTGTGGTGAGGGGACACCGCACACCTCCTCCCCTGACCATCCCAGGTGACAGGAACATGGACATACATACACGAACCTCCTCCTGAAGGCTGGTTAACAGGTGCCAAGCCAGCACATGGCTCCCCTAGCACAGGATCCGCTGTTCCTGGCAGCAAAGTTTAGGCCACCAAAGCAGCTGAACCCTGCTGAGGCCTCCCCACAATCCTCGTGCTCTGCGATCACCTTCTTAAAGCCCCCTCAGCACATCCCAACAACCAGCCTCGACCTACCGCTAACCTCGGATACCCCCACACAAACATCCCAAAGGACAGCTGGGACAGGCCAGGCATCCCCAGCCCACCCTCTCCAGGCAAGAACGGGCCCCGCACCCTACGTGCCCACGGCCACCCGCACTTACCACCAGCCGCACCCCGTTCTGCCGCCGCCACGGCCGCCCCCGCCATTAAAGGGGAAGCCCCGCCCCCTTCCTGTGCCGATTGGCCGGAATGGCATCGCTCCGCCCCCTGCAGAGCCGGGGCCAATCGGCGCTCCCGCCGCGTCCCGCCCGTTCCGTGGCCGCGCCGGGAGCCGGGCGGGCTCGGGGCCGAGCGGCGTGAGGGGAAGATGGAAAATGGCTGGGAAAAGGATGCGGGCTGGGGCAGGGTCAGAGTGCGGTGCGGAGGGCTGGCTCGAGGGCGGTGGTGACGGCATGAGGGAGACCCGTACAAGTCCATAAATCGGCGGCTCATAGGCTTGTTTACTCCCAGAGATACAACAACAGGCACCGCGAGCTTTCGGAGGCACAGGACAGAACCCAGAGACGCCTACTCTGACCGTATGCAGTTTCTAGAGTGTTTCCATCCTGTGGCGCCTTCACGGCCATGCCAATCTGCATCCAAAAAAGCGGCCGGGACTTGACTCGTGCTCGTCTGGTCTGAAGGCGTTTTCAGAACTCATTATTCTAATTGTTAGGAAACTTCTCGTTTCCAGCTTAATTTGATGCATGGCTGATTAATAAACATTTGTTCCTGTGCCAACGCTGTAATTTATCTCACCTAGCTGCTGCCTTGGTGTTCATGCTACAGTGTATTTGTAGGCTGCAATCACCTCCCTCTCAGCCATTACAGGGAAGGCTAAACACTAATATTTGCGCTAGTCCTTAAGGAAATCAATTTATAAAAATATCCACAAAGTACCTTAGTAGTAACCTTCTTTGTGTCCTGATATGCTCCCTTTCCTTAGGCTTTACTTTCATCTTGACCTTAACCACTCCTTCCCACGTAAAATTCCTGTGCTTTTTTCTGCCCCAACCTCTACCAAGGTTCCTAATTGGTCCCAAAGCTCAGGGCTGCTTCCCTGGAGTCCACGCAGGGCCTATAGCTTTATAGAAAGGGGGGTTTTTAACTATCAAGTTAGTCGACATAAAAAACCTTTATTTTATCCTCCATTTCCTGCCTGTGTGCTGTGTTACCCTTTAATTGGATACTGTTAACACCAGACTGGCAGAGCTGAAGCAGTCTGGATCATTTTTTCTCCCTTTTTAAGTATAGGCATCAGCCTTGTTTGTTACTCTTTACATTTTTTTGTCTTTTGTCCTCCTTTTCTTTTGCACCATTACTCTATTTTTAGTTGTTTTGCGGTCCAATTCAGTGGAAACCTTGCTGTGTAGTTTGTCATGAAATTAGAGATCATCAGTGCATTCCTTCACACTCCCTAGTACTGGATTCTTTTCTACCTTGTATCCTGCATCTCATAGCTTTCTCCAAGCATTCCTTCTATCTTCTGGATCCACCCTTGCTGGCAGGCTTGTCAGGCTCTAACAATGGGCCCCAAATTGCACAGCCCAGCCTCTTCCTGCTATTGGAATTAATTTCCAGGTCACTGTATTTTCTTCTGCTCTGAATGCAATTTATTTCTCCTCTCTTGGTCCCGCACTCTATTTCCCTCTTGTGTCTGCCGCCTCCATCATTATTTCTGTGTGGTATTTGCTCATTAATTTTTCCTTTCTACTGCATCTTCTGCTTCTCTCCTTAATTCTCCAACACACTGAATAGATTTTACTATTTTATCTCTCCTCCGTTTGTTCTTCTTTTCACACTCTCCAGCTTTGGTGGGTTCCCTTTGTCTGCATGTTGGCCTTTGTCTACCTCTCATGCTCAGCAAGTGCCTGCAGTTCCTTGGCGTTCACCCTTCCCACAACATTCCCAGTGCTGCAGCAGCCTGGGCAGGAGCTCCAGCTGAAGCTGGAGGACCTTGGTCTGCAGGAGCACCCTGGCTGCAGGCAAGTGGATCCGGTGCCATGCTGTCCGAGAGGGTGATGTGGGGTCCCCTCCTAACCCTCAGGGACAGGCCTCCAGCAAGAACTTGACTAATCTGCTACTTGTTGTGGATCCGGGTTTCTGCCTTCCAGCCTCTTTGAAAGCAGGGTAGCACAAGAACACATAGTAAAGAAAACCCCTCAAAAACGAGAGAGGTGAGGGAGACAAGTGATGTGACCTGTTGTGTACAGCTTGATCTTCCCAAAGTGTCTTGGGAGAGAATCTCTTATGGATGGGTAATCCTCTGCTTCCATCTTGAATCCTGCCCATCTGACCTGAAATCTGGGAGAGAGAAGCTGTTTGCAGCCAGCCAAGCATGTCACCCTGACTGCAGTCTGGATCACCAGACCAGAGATGATCCTGTCACATGCCTGCAGGAGGGTGTCCTGCCTGCACTAGCCACTCCTGCAGCTGGCAAAGCCCTACAGGTCATTAACTCTTCACCTGCAGTTCAGGAAACAACCTAGCTTTTGTGTGCTTGGTCCCAGCACCCTGGGCTGCACCAGGCTCCAGTTTGGAACAGTTTAAGCTCCTTCCTCCATTTCTTATCCTGGAGAACACACCATTTCCACTTTAGCATTCGTGAGGGTCTTGCTGGTCCTTAACATAGGGATCAGATGAGATGGAGGTGGGTGGGAGTCTCCACATTCCTCCTTTTCACTGTTCCCTCCACTGGTCCTTGTCTTCTGCTTTCTCCTTGCTCCTTGCAGAGCCAAATGCACTTCTCTTTCTCCTCATCACTCTGCCCTGGTGCAGAAAGCAGACCTGGGCTAATGTAACTGGCTGAAGGCACAAATACTGAAGCCATCCTCAGTGCGGATGATGACCAGACTATCAGATGGGAAGGTCTGTAAGAACTAAGCAATGGAAAAGGAATGAAGCTCATTGAGAGGTTATGACCTCAGGGATTAGTAATGAGAATTTCTTCTGCATGTAATGAGAGATGCTGGTGCAGTGTTGCACCTTTTCTTTGCCAGTCTTGAAGATTGGCTTAGGCTCACCATGCAGCTGGGTGGGAAAAGGGAGGTTTCAATCTCTTCAGGTGTCAAGTTTCTCATTTTTCAGAGAATTTAGAAATTCTCAAAATCCTTGTTTTCTGGGGAACTAAAATATCTTTTGGATGATACCTGGTTTATATAGTAAATTTATTTTCTCTTATTCAGTGAACTTATAACTATGAATTTATTTTTTTTTTTTAAATACTGATCAATTGGATAGTGAGAGTTTCATTTGGGAAAAACATCAACATTATTCAACTTGAAAAATCTAAAAGAAAATAAAAACTTCAAGTGAATTCAGTGAAATTAAACACATGCACAATTGGCCCTGTAATTTTTCAGTAATGTATTTGACACACATAGTTGGTAAATTTAGACACCTTATTAGACTTGGGGAGTGAAAAGATGATTTACAGATCCTTCCATCCTTTTCTTTTTACTTCTGAAAAACCAACGATTTTGCATGTGATCTGATAAAAACACTGAATGTAAATCGGCTCTCTAATGTTGTTTTACCCTTCTCCCTTTCCCTGAGAGTGGACTCTGAAGCACTATCAACCACAAATTATTGCTGTACACCTTCTCTGTGGCTCCATGGGAAAAAAATTATAAGTTGCTTATGCTTGCAATCGCAAAACATCCAAGAAATGCTCCTTCAACACCTCTGTCTATACTGAGAGAATCAAAAAAAGCTTTCATAACCACTAAAAGTGGTGAGAGATTACATTATTCGGCACCTGAAGGTCCATTAAGTGCCATCCTGTCACTTTGCAATTTCAATAACTGGAGGAGGCCAGGTAGGCCATGCCTGGGTGTATGTTGTTCAGGCGGATGTGTTGCCTCCTTCCACGGCTGATATCAAGACTAAGTGACTCACCTTGTGCAAAATTTTGTGTGTTATTTCTGCTGATTACATTGTAGTGTCAGTAAAGGCCAATTACCCCATCACTGTTCCCCTCTCCCCTTAAGCCAAAAGAAATGCTTCATTCCTGGAATTCAAGGTCCTTATAAGCCCCTCAAGCTACCAGCAAACAACACACAACATTTCTGTAGCCAGCAGGCATGAAATGACCCCGCTGAAACCCCTGTTGTAATATGACACTGTAGTTTTACATTAAAACATCACGTGGAAAAAGGCATTCCATGAGGTGAAAGGGGAGGTGGAAGCATCACCCAGAAGCTTGCCAGCAGTGTGGTGGTGCACCGGAGCTTTGACAGCAGGCTTTCACCCCGGCGTGTTTAATTGCTGGACTTTGCCTGCCAGTCGGGGTGGGCAGCACACATGACTGTTGTTTCCTGCTGGGACAAGAATTCTTCGTCGGCTGCACAGCAGCCTCTCCAGCGTGAGCCCTGATACCAACCTGCACGGGCTGGCAGCATCATCCCAGCAATACAGGACACCCTGGGTCCTCCACAGACATGCTCACTCTAGACCTGTTAAAGCATCCTTATTTGTTCCTGTGGCCTATAGAATAACCTTACAGAATAATGGTGCTTTTCTCAAATCCACCCAATCATGGGGTGGAGGGCGGGAAAGAAGCAGAGCCATAGCCACAGCAAGGTGTCTGAGGATACTAAATACCTGCAGAAGCACATTCTTCAGTGTCTCTGCATGGCAGCAGGCATGGCAGGGCCACCTGAAGGCCCAGAGTGGACTGGCAGGAGGCTGGAAAGGGTCAGGAGGTCTGAAGGTTTCAGCACACGCAGCTCAACAGGAGTCCTTGGTTACTGTACGAGTATTGGTGACTGCCCACATGCAACACACCTTGGCAGAAGACCACAGGAGCTCTGGGAGCTCTGTTTCTTGTAGGGACCTGAAAATTTCCCCTTCTCAGGGAGCTTTCAAGGCTGTCTCATGGGCACATGTTCCTGAAGAGAGAAAATGCAGGTGATGAGAAAGCCCTGGTCCTGTTCATCTCCAGAGACTCCTTTCCACATGAAGTAATTTCATTTTATCTCTGTGATTTAAAGCCCACAGGAGTTGATCATATCTGGTAACCTGTCCCAGACTGCCTGGAGCCTGAGAGCAGCTTGGCAAAACTGGGTGACTTCTTCACTCAGGCAGTTGGGATTACAGTCAGATTTGGTGACTTGACATCCACATGTCACGCTCCACAACTGTGTCCCAGGGCTGTCCTCCTAACTTGTGGAACAGCAGTGCCAAGCAGCTCAGTGAAGTGAGCAAAGGTAGAAGAAAAAGCCTTCCCAAGTGCTCCAGGCTGTGCTGGGAACTTTCCTGGGAAGACTTTGCCTTGACCTGAAGTGGCCACTGGGTCGACAGCAGAGGCTGCCCAGGGCAGGGGTCCCAGGTGCTGTACCTTGGCCATGGGGCAGCGGAGTGTGAGCTGCCAGGCGTCAGGCCGAGCACGCTGCTGGTCACTGCGCAGGGACTAAGCCATAGAAAGGATATTGTCAGAGCAGAGGATTGTTCTGGGAGAACAGGCTGCACAAAGAGGAATTGTTTTGCCATTAAATGAGGCTGTGTTTAGCTCCAGCCAGGGCTGGGCTTTGCCTGCCTGTCTGGGATTGTGGGTTGGCAGGGGATGATGTCCTCCCTGGCCTGCCTGGCATCTTCTCTGCTTCTGAGGTTGTCCACTGGCACAGTCAGCAGCACAAGTACGTGCCCTGAGACCCATGGTGGGTAGGGAGAAAAAGGAAATTGAGGGATAAGAGAATTTTGTGGCAGGCCTGCCATGGCCTCCTGCACCTGCCTGGCAGGTCTAAGGGGCACAGGAGAAGGGGAGAGCAGCAGCTGGGCAGCTGCCATGGTGAGGGGCTGCAGTTTCTCCCAGTGACAGGTATATACTCACCTCTCCAAACAGTGTTGTTGATGGCCTCCCTGGATGCGTGTGTGCGGACAAGCATCTTGCACCCGAGCTCCAGCAAGACACAGCAGAGAGCGCAAGACAAAGAGGCAAAGGAGAGGGAGCTGCCTGCTCAAAATGTGGGTTGGAACACTGTTATAATTTCTTATTGCTTTTACTCCCTGTGTGAGCGAATACCAACATTTAAGAGCAATGGTGGATGTAACCACAGAAGCTTTCTGTGAGTCACTGCTTCCTCAGCAGCTGCAGGGGGTCTTCAGCAGCCCAGGGCTGCAGGTCCTGCTGCCTGGCTCCTCCTGCCTGCAGCCCCAGCGCTGCCCAGCTCCCTTCCCGGCCCACGCTCTGCAGCAGGGGCTGCACACGTGGCAGCTTCCGCACAGCTCCATGCAACCAAGTCACAACCTGATGCATTGTTCTGCTGACTGGAGCAAAACAGGCTGTGCTGTGATGACAATGATGATGATGATGATGATGACTGACACTGTTTCTACTGCTATGATGCCCATGAGAACCTAAATGTACAAAAACAAAACAGCCAAAATTGGCTCCCCAGCCCCACTTACGCAGAACGTCTCTCTCAGGGGGATGCAAACCATTCCTGTATTAGCTACTGCCGTGAACTCTTAGGGCAGTGATTTGAAGTGCTGCCACGCTGCTGCAGCCGAGCAGGAGACAAGAGCTGTCTCTCTCATATCACACAGCAGGACCCCGACTTCAGTACTGCATCAGTACCAAAAATAAACTCCATGTAAACATCCCCTGCACGTTTCAAAGCCAAATTCCCATGGGAGCAGCACAGCTCCGTGCTGCACACCAAGGTGGGCAGAGCCCAAGACTGGCACTTGGCAGTGGGAGACAGACACGTCCCACCAAAGCCACCTGGCAACAGGCATAGAGAGAGGAGGTCTGCGTTCAAAAGAGGACCATTCTGGGAAATGCTGCAGCTTTGAAATAACACCCATAGACAGCAATGCCCCAAAGCATGGCCTTTGCCCCAAAGCATGGCCAGCAAATAAAAAACTTAATGCAAAAGTACCCTGGGGCACAGCCTTTACTCAGAGGAAAGGAGCTGACATGCCAGGCAGGACTTAGCACCACTGCTAATTCAGTGCAGAGACTGCTTAGACATGATGGTAGCAAAGGGAGAAGCCTTACAACAAGCAGGTAAATCAGTGACAGAATCTGAGCAGCAGTGATAAGATAGCTGCTGCAGGAACTACAGCTCTTGATCTCCTGACTTTGGAAAATATGCATCTCAGTCAGAAAAATACATGCAGTAATTTCCTTTCTTTAAAAAACACACACCAAAAAAAAAAAAGGGGACAAAGGCTTCTTCATAGGAGCCAGCCAGCATGCTTTGCATTAGTCTCATGTACAGGGCTACCCCTAAGGAAATTGCAGAAGGTTTTTATTAATTTCTAAGTGCAGGTTTCCACCAAGGCAGTGTTCCTGGATCCAGCCAGAGAGCTGCAGTATCAAAGGGACAACAAATAAACTGTGGAGTCACATCAGCTTGAACTATTTTTATGGCATGTATTACAAATACAAACATCCCATTTCTTGAGCACGGGCTTTTACCACCACAGCATCTCCGTGAGGCACAAAATGGTAACATTTTATGTCTAAGATAGTTGAAGATTTATTGCGCTTGGGTGGAAGGAGGAGATCCATGGGATTTTTTGAAAGCACCTGTGTATTCATTTGTAAGCACCAGCTGTCACACAGACAGGCTCTGCCTCTCCTGGGGCCACCAAGCTCATGTGGGGAGCCTGGGAAAAAGCACAGACCCAGACTGGGGAGCTGTTTCCACAACTTGACCATTTACCCTTTGTTTGTGCCTTTGACTTTCAAGCAGTCACTGAGCTTTTCAGAGGTCACTTAAGACGCACCTTTTACTGATGTTTCCATGTATTTGTCTCTCCTCCGTGAGCTGCAGGTGAAGCTGCTTTGGAAACAATGCAGATGCAAAACTTGGCTGAACACCCTTTGGCAGCACTCACCCCTTTATGACGCTTCTTAGCATAAAATAGTGCTCAGGCTCTCTCAACCCAACCACTACAAGACTTCTCCTTTGGTCCCAGAGGTTTCTGGCAGAAGGATCCCGTCCTAGCAGGAGGGTGGAAACCAACCCCACAGCCCACACCGAAACCCTGCCTTACCTGTGGTATGGAGTGTGGAGAACTGAAGAGGTTCCCCTCACTCCTCTGTCCCCCTATGTTTTTGGTCGCTTCTTCCCTCACACCTCATGTACTTCACTTCCACTATAAAGGCTTAATGACACCCACTTAAAAGATCCATAGGTTAAAAAAACAAACAAATGTGTTATGTTTTGCTTGTTTAAACAAAAGAAGACATCTGTGTGCACATGGCTGCTTGGGGACGGGACAAGAGAACAAACAAGCAGCAGGTGTTTGTCATGCTGATCGCTGGATGCAGAGAGATGCAGGGAAGTGGTGGCACCACTCTGAGCTTCATGGCTCCCAGAGGTGATCTGGCCCATGGCAGCAGCAGGACAGGCGGCAGGCACGACCCCCAGCAAGTGTGATACAGACTGGGAACAGTGGGCCTGTGGGCAGCTGGGCAGGAAGGAAAGGCAATAAATATCTCTCTCCTGCATTTGGGAGGAAGCCAGATGAAGCATTCCTGTCACGAGGGTGAAACACTTTTCACTCTAACAGTAACTCAGGAGGATGTTAAACAACAGTTGCATAAGGCAAATGTTGAAAATTCAACAGTTTGGGTATCCTGCATCTAAAAAAATAAAATCCATTTTTAAAAATCCAAACTACTAATGCTGAGATTCAGTAACACAAGGAAACCTGGAGAAGCGCCAGAGAACAAGCACGCTGATGTTATGCCAGCATTTTAAAAAAGTAAACAGGATGGCCTTGTAAACAGGTGTGTCTATTCAACAGACATTCCATGCAAAATAATGACCAAAAAAAATGTGATCATATTGATAAAGACTTAAAGCAGAGAAATATAAATACCAATCAACAAGGATTACAGACAATCGGCCTGTAAGACTAACATGATCATTTTTTTGGCACTATATGTTCTTAGGTATCAGAGAGCTGGTACAGCAGCATGTGCGATCAAGGAACAAGCACACAGGCAACCTGGCCAAGTGCGAGGCAGCAGAGGAGCTGCTCCCTGTGGAGCTGGTACTGAGCATATGTTTGCAGCAGGGAGTGCTAAGTAGTCTAAAGCTGGTTACCTGGAAAAAAATGAAGCCATGATGGGTACAGCCTGCTGTCCTGGTAGCCCCAGGCATCCCTGGGACAGTGGGGCCACGCAGAGAAAGCACTGTCTGCAGCAGAGCCTGACAGGTACTGAGGGGAGGCTTGGGGGGCCAGAACAAACCAGTGTCCTTCTCCATCACTCTTCTGCACCTGAACTGGAGCCCAGACAGCCCAGCAGCACCTGCCATGCCAGGGCTGAGCCTCCTCCCTGTCGAAATCACCCATCTTGGAAGAGATGGTTTCAAAAGGGATTGGATAAGGCAAGGGAAAAACCACAAGGGTTCAGAATGGCAGCACATCCCATGCTCACAGGAAGAGTGTCCTTCCCAACCACCTACTTGGCCCCTGCCACAGCAGAACACAGCCTGAGCCTTTGCCCTGGCACAGCAGAATCATACTTTTATTCTGACACAGTGCACTGGGAATGGTGAATCCCTGTTGGACTTGCAGACCACAGTGACAAGCAGTGGACCATGAATTCCACAGTGACTTTATGGGTAAAAGGCTTACTCCTGTTTCCTGTTTAAACATTCTAGCACTGGCAGCAACTGGATAAGAGGTTAAAGCCACTCTACATCTGAAATTCCCATTCCCACAATTAGAATAGTGTGTCCCGGTCCAGTGTCCCAAAAGACAGAGATGCATAAGGACATTTGGATGTGAGTCAAGAAATGGAAAATATGTCTTAAAGCAAAAGGGACTTTCACCAGTTCAGTCTGTCATAAAAAAGGATCAGGAAAGCTTGATCGTAACATGACTCCTCTGGTACTATCAACTCAGAGGCTCAGTCCCTTCCTGAGAAGATCCACTGACTTGAAGGGAATTAAAGAAATGCAGCTTCAATCTAAGGCACAACAAAAAAAATAGTTTTTAGAACAACCTACCAGCCACTGTAGCAGAGACATATCAGTTTAAGATCAACTGTTTTCCTAACAACAGTGCTCAACAAGAACTAATTCACGGCAGTCTGTGTCATGCAGGAAGTTACACTGGCGAGCCTGGCCAGCCTCCCTGCTTTATAATCTACGGAAAAAAACCCTGCCTGTGTTTCTCTTCCTCCAGTCCAAGTGTGTGAAAGGTCTGGCCTGCCCCACTGGAGGCGTTTTTGGGAGGCGTTTTGCTCAGGTTAGTGTGGGTAGCAGGCAGCCTCGGTCTTAGGCTGCCCGAATGACTCCAGCCAGCTGCTGGCCCTGAGCTCTGGCACTGAGGCATTTTAGCTTTATAAGGAAGCCAGTCCGGGAGGATGAAGTGAAGCAGCAACCCAGAGCTGAGGCTCCATGAATGATGAGTGCCAAGGAGCTGACACATACAGTATTCTGCCTTCCTTTCCAACCAAAGCAAGGACATGAGACAGAGCAGGGAACAGCCATTCCGTGGTTCTCAGCACATCACAGGGAATAGCCATGCAGGCTCTGACTCCCTGGCTCTCAGGCTTGGTTTTGCACAAACCCCTCACACTGAAACCAGTAACATGCCTCCACTGCCTTCACACCAGTTCCCAGCTGCAGTCAGTGGCTTCTGAGAGAGCCTGGACATCCACGTTCATTAAGCAAAAAAAGCAATTGCACCAGTCTGGCTGGGATGGTGCCACTGTAGACATGTCACTGGACTCATTTGTAGTGGAGCAGCTTTGCTATTGTATAAGCTGTCTGTGCTTCCAGCTCAACTTTCTACTTCCCAGCTCAGTGCTTTTCAAGGGCCAGCATGTCAAAATGGGTCAATAACTGCTCTAGTCACAGCTTTGTGGATGGTTTTGTTTTGGGAGAACAGCTCACAGCCTCCACAAATAAGCTGGATCTGATTAGCTCAGAGGCAAGCAGTGCAGGAGCAGCTGCAGGCTGTATCTGCTGAGTGGAGATTTCCTCACCCAAAGATTGCTGACAGATGCTATTGAGTAAAACACAGTGCTGGCTTTCAACACAAGTCAAAAGGAAGTCCATGCAAGAGCAACCAGAAGCAGGACATTCATCCTTTAGGATGGTGCTGTACGTACTGACAGGCTCCGTGGGCATGTGCCCCCACACTTTTGTCTCACAGGAATCTCTCATAAGGCAGATTGTATGTTACAGCTCAAGAGCAGAAAGTATAACAGGGATGGATTCACAGTGTCCAGTTCCAAAGAGAAATGGGCCAGACTTCAACCTGGCCCATACAGAAATGTCACAGTCCTGAGCACATTGAAGTACCTTTCTGAAGTGATCAATTAATCCTGAAGCAGCTAAGAAACTTTATAAAAAACACAGAAGCAGAGAAGCATGGAAGTGAAATCAGATCCAGCTGGGATTTACTGCAGCTTCAGAATACAAGAGCTCTGTGCTTCTGTTCCTCATGTATTGCCTGCTTGCTGTGGGCCTTGAAATAGTCCTTCCTAGTATTTTGCCTTCTGGGGAATAGCTATAATTGGTTTTCTATGCACGAGATGTTTGCTGCTTATGTTGGCACCCAGCTGACTCACTCGACAACACCCCTTTACGCATAAACCTGCAGCTCCAGCGCTCAGCCTCCAACATTTTCAGTGTGGTTTAGATTAGAGCTGCTCTGTAGCCTTACCCAAAGGGACATAAGAGTTCTTATGATTTGAGAGATGGACATCAGTGTCTCACAGTGAGCATAACAAGATCTTTATTAAACAAGAGGGAGTAAAGAAAGAACATACCAAGTGAACAAGCAGAAACAAGGAGCTCTATGCAGCTCTTCAGGTTCTGTATCAGGAAAGGGTAGTTATCCTCCAGGCCAGACCTGGAGAAGCTGGCATCAATACCAGAAACAAAGTCCTCTGCTCTGGCTGAACAGAGAAGTACTTGTATCCAAGAGGCATGGCCACCAGCAGCTCCACACAAGCCACCCAGCACTAAAAAATACCCAGGGAAGGGCCTTATTACCCCCGTCTTCCTGGATATGGTGTGTGGATATGTGAAGGGACTTGGAAGTCCTAGAAGGAATCCAGGTGGGGTGCCTGCAGCAGTAACAAATGTTGCTGTTCCCCAGGTCTGGTTCATCTCAGCTCATCTCTGATACGGATGCATTGAGGCAGATTTGATATTTGTTTTTATGCCACTCGGCATTTTTCCTGGAGAGGGAAAAAAGAAAAAGCAGTGCAAAATCAGCAGTACGAGAGGACATTTGCTCAGGAGCATGTAAGACTCAGAACAACCCTGTCTGGGCTTTTCCAGTTTCACTCCAGGCTCATTTGCTACAGCATCTTCCAGCTTCTGACCTACACGATCAATCTCTTCTACAAATTGGCATCTCTCTCTGCTGACAAATTTCCTTGACAATTCCTGTGTCCCCCTGCTATCCCCTCCAATTCTATTCCATTTTCATCCTAAGCAAGCCTTTCTCTTTGTCAGGAGGCTCCTACAGGAGTGTCAGACTTGGTCTCATAGAAGTTGCTGGCAGCACCACACACAGAAGAAGAACCCAGACTGTGTCCACGTCCATTTCAGAGTCTGTATCCCCTTCCCCGTAGCATTATTTATAGTCAGGATGTATATTTAAATTACTAAGCCTCTCTCAGATTTCTTAATTTCTTGTAACCACATCCACCTCTTGGGCATTATTACTCTCTGCTGATACCAATCTCACATGTGTTCAAAGACATCTTACTGGCAGCTTAGAGTAAGTGTAGAGTGCTAGACAAAACTAAGATGATCTGAAAAATAAACAGTGATTAAAGAGCAGCACAGAGGGATAGTCAAATAACACTCCTTCAGTGTCTTCAAATAGAAGAAGAAAAAAAAGGATAACTTCTGAAAGTTAAAATTATAGTCTGGCAGGACAAGAAAAGATTTGATAAGCAAATGCCTAAAATGATAAAGATTATTAAACTTTCTCGAACATATCCAAAGTGGGTCATTGCCAGCAATGAATGTGCAGGTAACTGATAGATATCACTAACAATCAGGAGACAAATACTGTTAGATATTGCTCCAAAAGCAACAGTGAACAGGACTGCATGGTTCACCCACATCTGAGACACAGTGAGTGGTTGTGGTGTTCCCAGTCTTGAGAACAACTAGAAAAAATGCAGGTTAAGAGTGACAAGGATGGTCCAAGTTATAACTTCAACACAAAGTCACATTAAAGAGAACAGGACTTGTTAGCTAAGGGAAAAACACCTAAAAATGGACAAAGGAAGGAGACATGACAGATTTCCAAAACACGAAAACCAGTATGGAGAAGGTAACTGAGGAATGCTTATTCACCATTTCTCACAACATGGGTAAAAAAGAAAAATACAATAAAATCATCAAGCAGAATATTTAAACATAAAAAGGATTTTAAGCAAAATGTGATAAAGCTGTGGGACATATTGCCACAGGTGTTGTAGAAGTCAAACTGTAATTCAAACGGGAACTGCAGGAAATAATGGCTACTGTACCGAATGGTATCGAACCAGACTCTGGCTCAAAATCCCTAAAAAACAACTGTGGTCGAGAGATACTTTGTTCTTATATTCTTTCAGCCTCAGCTATGGGCACTACCAAAAGCAGAATAGTGAGACTGACCTTTGATAAAACTGCCTGTAGCTGCTCTTATCAAGAGGTACTTTCCCCATCACACAGGCTGGACAAGTGCTCTCCTTACCAGTGCACTCTGCTTGGCCTACAGAAGCGACTGCCTTCCCACCCTGGATACAGTGTCTCTGGGTATTCAGCCAGGAGTCACAGAGGCCTTCTTTGCTACCAAATTACAGTGGAAACGACTTTCTAACTCTTACATAAATACGTATTTAACTTAGGATTGTATTGTTGCTTAAGCGCATATCCTAACAACAGTCATTATACACAGGCAAGAAAACACCAATTAGGATATCCGATATCCTAAATCGCAATCAACATAAACATTCTGACAGTACAGGGTTAGCCTGTAGGTCCCCCCAGGCCAAGCCCATTCCTGACAGCAGAGGATTTTTAAGGAGGAATACCAGAACAGGGCAAGCATGCAGTGATATCCCTGCAGAATACCTACTCTGCTTTTAAAAAAATTGTGGCTCAGGGTCATGGAATCAGAGTTGGTACCCTCAGGATTAGCTGTCACCTGATTTTTCATCCAGAAATCTATGTACTTACTTAGTTTTCCATCTCACATAAACATATCTGCCTATCACACACTAGGCAATGTGCTCCACAGTGTAATTATTTAGTATTCAGAAAAGTATCTCCCTTTTGTTCCAAATCTATAAGCCCACATTTTGATTCGTGCACTTTCACCAATCTTTCTGCGTCATGGGAGACAATGAACAATCATTCCTCATTTGCCTGCTGTATATAATTTGGGATTTTATAGGCTTCTACTTTTTTCTCCCTAGCCCAAAGCTATGCCCACTAGCAGAGAAGATATCAGAACTGCCCACAATATTGGAGGTGTGGGTGCCCAATGGATTAACAGAATGGCCTAAAGATATCCTCTATGTTCCTTTTCTAGCAATTCCTAGTATTTAGTTTGTATTTATGCCCCAACTGAACACCCAATTATTGTCTTTACAGAACTCTTATATTATAGATGTATTTCAAAAATACAAGTAACTAGGTTAGAGTCCAGGCGCTGGATGTGTACAGTCAAATTTCTATGCCTATGTATTCCACTTTATATTCAAGACAAATGTCATCTACTGCTATTAAGCAAAGTCACTTTGTATAGGAAAACCTTCTAACTTTTTACAGAAAACTTTTGGTTTTTTCTTACCTTAAATAACTCATTATCATCAAACTTTTCCACTTTATTGCCTACCCACAACTTAAATTTCACAGAAAAATCCCCAGTATAGATCCCTGCAAAACTACACTGTGATCTCCCTCCATATTGATTCCTATGTTCACTAAGTCTATTATTAAAATAGTCTTGCAGAGGGAGTTAAGAAGCTGAAGCTGGTTGGCTGGGATCCATTTCAACCTCTGAGCCAATTTTAAACAGGTATTACTACACTATTAAAACCTGACTCATGTTATTAAGGCCAGAAAGGAACCCTGTACTTAGTTACATCTAAAAGGTGACTGGGGAAGAATCTCTACATCTGCATTTGTCTTTCTTGCTCCCTGGATTTCAACTGATCTCAGATATAGAACTTCTTTACCTGGCTGTCCTGCTGGTGCCATCTGCACTCCTGCCAGCATTGGCTGCTGCTGAGCTGGTGCACCCGTCATTGGGACCTGCTGCATGCCTGCAGCACCTGCAATGATGGCACCAGCTCCTGGCTGGCCCGACTGGACAGATGCCCCAGAGCCTGGGGGTCTCCGGTTTGACAGCCCTTTCCCAAAGGCCACAGCTGCTACCAGTGCGTTGGTATCTGCAGGGTTGAAAGTCTGCTTATTCTGTCGTAAACCTGTAAAAAAAGAAGTTATTTTGGAAGTTATTTTTAGACTTGGCAATCAGGTCTAAAAAGTAGCATAGCTGGTCCTGGATTTACTTTTCAGCTACTTTAGTGCATGCAATAGAGATGAGTTTCTTACAAGCTGTCCTACAAGAATCTCAGCAAGGTCAAAGAAGCTGCAAAATCCAGGGACACTGGTGATCCAAGAGCTTTTTCACTGAGAGCAGGGCATAATCTGCTCATGGAAGAAGGATAGAGTGAGCTAACTCCTCCATGCCTGTGAGAAGTTCCTACTGAAGGCTATTCCATGCTGAATCCTATGGCAGGTAACAAGCACTGTGACTTAGGTAAGCAATAGCAACACCCTCTTTTAGAGGCTCATGAGCAACACAGTGTCTTCAAGTTTTTTTGCCACACATGTGCCCACTTACACTGTTAATCCCAGATACTAGACAGAACCTGTGCTCAGGTCCTGTGTCAAAGATGACAATAAAAATGCCACTGCCTTTAAGAGTTGTGTGTGGCACTTCTGGGTACAGTGAACACCACTACCAGAAAAAGCTGGCCATGAGCCTGAAGCACCCATTATCTAGACAGGATCACACAAGAGCCTGCCTACACTTAGTCTCCTTCAGAACACAGCTAAAGGGTTTCTTATTCACTGGTGCTGCATTTTCACAGCTATTTTTATTAATTAAAGTTGACTGGGAAGTTTTCTTGGCAGATACTTATCACCTCCTCAAAGGGGGATATGTCAAAGGGTTGGAATGACCTTCCCACCATGCATAGATGACACAAGGAAGACACATGCACCCACAGGCTCCCTTCTCAAATTAGGGTGCTCCAGGACAGCTAAGGTTGCATCTTCTGGAATGTTTTCGTTCATGCTGCTCACCTGCATTTCCCATACTTCAGGCTCTCCAATGTACCTATTTTGCCTCTACTCTCTCAGGCCTGCTGCTTGAACCCTGTACCCCACTCCCACCTCAGTGACATACCTCCACTTTCAGATTCACGCTCCTCCTTACTGATTTTCTCCAGCAAATTTGAGCACATTTTGTTCAGACTTTGGATCTGTTTCTGCAAAATGAAAACTGTCAGAAACTGCCAGGATACCTCCAACTCAGTACAAATCAGCAAGGTAAATGAACAAGCTTTCTCTTCCCAGGATCTGTGTAACCAAAAGTAAGCGTTTTGGTAGCTGAGCTGAGAGCGCCCAGTGCTAATGCATGCAGGAGGGCACTGTGGGGATGGGATAACCTTCGCCTCTGACTGGTTGGATGGCACCTCCTGTGAACAGCCAGAGAGCTGGATACTCTTGTGAAACTGTGGAGGAAACCAAACCTCAGCTAGGGTCAGCTGGAGAAATCTCAGACAGGAAAGGACACAGCAAAAAAAAAGAAAACTGTCAAATGGAAGAGTGAAGGAAGCAGTTAAAGGGCATCTTGTGCCCTAGGGATAAGAGGCAGAAGTATCAAACTCTTCTTTACCTACCTGTGCCGCATCAGGGCTAATTCGAGCTGCATCTGTGATCAGCTGCTTCTCCTGCTCTTCCACCTCAGGGTCGGGCTTAGTTCGAAGATGGTCAGGCACTACTTCATGGCTGAACACAGGCACACGTCCCTCTGTCTGCCGCTGCAATAGTGGGACAATAGTCTCACTCAGAGCCTCTGCCTCCAGCCCAGCAATCAGGCAGCTTCAGACCAGGGCACAGGCCATGGTGCTGAACAAGGCTAGTGGGAAAACCTTGATCTGGGGAGCATTAGGAAGTTTCAACAACTTGTCTAGGAATTGCACCGTGCCTGTTTAGTTACAGCAACATATTTATGAACAGGAACACCTTCTGTAAAGTGTACCCAGTGCAAGCATTTGTAGGTAAAAACCCCACAGCAAAGCAGCTCTCACACAGAAGTACTTGTTGCCTTTCCTTCCTTTACACGCAGAGTTGAGGAATGCCCAGCACAAATGAGTGACAAGCTGAATACTCAGGCACTCAAGCACTTTCTGATACTCAAGGAACATGTCTTACCATGATCTCCTCATCACGGTCTGGAGAGAGCACTAGGGGGATGATCACCTGGTTCCGCAATAGTGGGGTCTTCTCATGCTTTAGCACTTTATTCAAGGTGTTCAGCTGTCCTGAGAGCAATGCAAAGCTGTCCAGAACTGAAGGCCTGGAAAAGTAAATAAAGAAGATAGAACAGGGAGAGGGGATGCCACTCTCTTCTTCACTCAAATGGCTGAGGAGTGAGGAAATAACATCATTAGTCTTCAAATCAGTCTACTTCAGACAGTAAGCAGTAAAATCTAGTGCTGAATATGCAGGTGTGGACAAACCCCAGTCCTTCCTGGAAACGGCTCAAATGCATCAAATACCTCAGGGACATTACAAGCAGTACCACTGAAAGTGGCAGTTGTTCGGGATTTCAGTAACATACACAGAAGCAATTCTTTCCTTGTCACTACCTCTCCCAGTGAAATTCTGGAGCAAGGTCTAAAATAATTTCATCCCAAAGCAGTACAGCCAGGAGAGAAAATGTTTATAGCTTGGCTATCCAGACTAAGTAATAATGAAGCTAAATAACTGATAATGTTTTCAAGGAGGTCCTCTTCAGCTTGGTCTCTGTGCGGGATTCATCAGCTCTCCTCCTTTCTGCAACATTAACTATAAATGTTAACTTCTCTGTGAAGCTTTGCTGCAGTGGCAGACACTAAGATACCACATAGTTTATTAAGCTGCAGCTATAATATCTTTATGCTCCATATTTTCCAAGAAGAGAATGCCATCTTGCAAGTCTCTCAAACTGTGTGGTAAAGAAAAACCAGCAAAACACAAAAGCTCAGTTTATATCAGAGCCATAAAAAGCTGGAAAATGTCAAGAAATGTAGAAAGAACTATTGTTCATTTTATAGTGTATGTAGGTCTCTAAGGTGCCTCATCTGAGAACATCCACTCATTGCAGATGCAAGTCTAGTTCCCATAAACTGTCTGGATTAAAAGGTGTTAGCATGACTCTTATTGCTCTACAGCATGAAGCCAATGGATTTCAACCATTTTTCTGGTGGAAGATGTGCAATGGTTCCTCCAGCACAAATGAGAAAAGAAAATTGAAACCTACTGACAAGAAGCTAATGTTTCTTAATTAATCCTTTGAGCAAGAGCTTTGGCAGTGATCAACAGCGAGACACCTTACCATGTGAGTCGGTCATATTCATTCTCCAGCTTGTAGATAAAACTGACCAAGGAGTTCTTCAGGTCGGCCACCTGACTGATGAGGGTCTCCAGGGTCAGCTCCAGCTGCTTCTCCTCTCTCTAAAAAAAGGCAAGACAGACAAGGGAGGAGGACAAAGGTGTGAATCCACACCCATGCATCCATAATCCAATCTGTCCTACAGACAGCCTCCTTTTCAGAGGAAGCAGAGATATTGGAGATAAAAATCCCATTATTTCACACTGACCCCTTTCCCTTGGGTCAGACTACTTAGGCAAGAGACTTGTATCTGAGACAAACACTTGGCCAGCTGTCCTGTTAAAGATCTAGACGGGTGTAGTGAAGACATCATCACTTACATCTGCTTTTTACCACATCAGGCAAAGTCATCAAAGCTAGCTCACGCTATCTTTGTAAGCCACTTAAGCTAACTCAGCTCAAAGAAGATTAGCATTCCCTCAGCCTTTTCTGACAGCAACTGTGGGTGCTGCAATATCTTCATCCAAAACAGTCTTTGCAAAATGACTAACAGGTCCATGGACTAAAACCTCCAGTTTGTGCCCTTCACCTCATTCTTTACTTTCTTTCTGCCCATGTGACACTTCCAGCCGCCAAGGAAACTGGCAGCTCCTACTGGCCTTGTGCCCCATGGGCTGTGGGAGGCCCTGCCATGACACAGACCGGTGTCATACCCACACACGCCCCTCACCTCCTGCCTTTTGCTGGGATTACATTGTTTAAGAAATCTTTCCCACTGACATTCCCTTCCGGGTGAGGGAGGACAGTGACAGACAAAGTGTCAGGACTGTGGATCTGCTGCCAAAGACACCAAGGCATGCCCTTGACTCTGGCAAAAACCCTCTAAACTCTTATCTACTCGAACTTGCTTGTACTACAGTATTGCGCAAAACATAATTAAAGTCCCAGCCCTAAGGAACTGCTCGTGTAAGTTCAGAACTGTACAATAATAATCCATGAGGAGGGTGGGACAAAGCAGTCAAATAATAGAAAGGGAATACCGACTGGGAAAGCAGATAGAGTAACTCAGGCTGTTGGCATGCTTGCTATTGCATTTGCTGTTGCTCTGTTCAAATACACTAGCCCAGTGCAAGCTTCATGGAAAGATTATCAGGCACCTTCCATGTTCATGAGAACACTGTATTATTTATTCTATTTTATTTGTACTCTGACAAGCTGGTAATCACGGATGAGACTTCATTTTACTCTAACCACCTTAGAATAAACAGCTGGAGCAACCTTATTAAAATTTGATCCCCAGTCCATGGAGTGGATTCATGCAACAGGTTGCTGCTGGCTGTTCCACCTAGAGATAAAAGCACTCTCCTTCCCTTTGTGGCGGGACTAGTCAGTTCCTGTCCAATTAAGAAATGTGCCTACAACTGTTTGTGTGCACTGTGTTTGTGCAGGGAGGTTTACTACTGCCTGTGTTACAAGCTGGGCTGGTAGCCAGTGTTTTACTGCAGGGGTGCCAGGCATATGCAGCCATGGCAAGTCCCCTGGCCCACTGCCTGTGCTTACCCAAGAAGCCCTGAAGAGGATGAATGAAACCCCACCGCACAAGGACCATTCTCACAGCAGCAGTGCACTCCAACCCTCCTTCCCTAAGCTCTTCCCAAAGCCATTAGGAGCTGGAAGCAGATGCAAGCATTGCAATAAGCACACAATAAGACAGAGCAGTGATTCCAAGGAATGCTAGCCCTCTCCAAGGGGACACTTTAAGGAGTTTGTTAGCAATGCTAAATTGTGCCGAGGTAGTAAAGACGGGGCTTAGGGTAGGGGTTCTGAAGGACCTCCTGATACGGAGCAACTGAGAGGTAAAGGTGAAATCCAGAGTAGGTAAAGATAAAGCAATGCAGGCGGCAAATCAAATGGAAAAAAAAAAATCCTGATTGGCAAAACAAAGGGGGAAAAAACTCCCCAGACTTTCTGTACACAATGACATTATCTAAGCCGATAACGTTGTAACTCAACAACAAGATCTCGGGATTGTCTGAGGATAACCCACGAAAACATCTGCCCGATACTGAAAAGGCAGGCAAGGAAGTAAAAGCGACCACAGGATTTATTAGGAAAGCAACAGAAACTAAGCATCATTATGTCACCACATAAATGCACGCCTCCTTTTCATCTCGAATATTACACGTCACTCTTGTCCCTCAAACTGAAAAGGGATAGAGTAGGAATATGTACTAATAAAGGGAACGAGGATGATGAAGAATATTCATAGTTCCAAAAAAAAAAAAAAAACAAACAAAAAAAAACCAACCGTAAAAAAGACTGGTACGAGCAAGTGGCTAAAACAAGGAGAGACAATTGTAATAAACTCTATAAATGAGTAATAGCGGGACAATCCATTTTCACTTTCTTTTCCAGCAGGACAACCAGGAGATCCGCATGAAGCCAGCCGACTGTGGTTTCAAACAAACCAAAGGAGGCGGATTTTTACAACCTATTAACCTGTCATTAACCTCTGCAACGCTTTTCTTTGGACAACACGGATGCTACAAATTCAGAGCACTTAGTAAAGTAATTCGGTTCTTCTCCCATTAACGACATTTCATTCAAGCGGGGCCAGGGCGCTCAGCTGTACGAACACTCGCCCCACAGCCGTGCAGCAACAAGGGGCTGTTACACAGCAGAGCATCGCATCGGCTGCTCGAGGGCGCGCTCGGCCTCCCTCCGAGGGTGCCCCAGCCTGGGATGGGCTCGGCCCCCGCGCAGCCGCCCGGCCCCGCTCCCCCCGGCCCTCACCTGCATGGCGGCGATGGCGGCGATGGCGGCGATGGCGGCGGCGGCACCGCCCCGTTGTCCCGGGAGAGCGGCGCTTCCGGGGCGGGGCCGCGCGGACATGGCGGCGGCCGAGCGGCCCGATGGGGAGGTGGGAGCGGGCCGGGGCGCGGGGCCGGGGGAGCGGGGCCGGGCCGAGCCGAGGGGCGGGCGCAGGGGACGCGGTCGCCATGGGGAGCAGTGGGGCCGGCAGTGCGGGGCTGGAGCGGCCCGGGGTGAGCGGCGGCGCGGGCGCTGTCCGGGGCTGCTCCGGGCCTGACCTGGGCCGCCGTGCTCCCGCCGCAGGTGGAGGAGGCAGGGCATGTGTTCCTCCTGATGAAGAAGGACTATCGCATCTCCCGCAACGTGCGGCTCGCCTGGGTCCTCAGCCGCCTGCACCAGGTGATCCGGGCCGTACCCGAGCCCGAGCTGGTGAGTTGGTGCTCAGGGCTGGATGGTGTCAGCGCGGCTGGTGCTGCACCACCCAGCAGCACCTGTGCTCTTCAGAGTATTTAAGCCCTATTTCTTTCTCTCATTCTTCCTTTGGCATGGCTTGATGTTCTCTCATGTACCGTTTGCTTGTTCCGGCAGGTTAAGTCAGAAAATGAGCTTGATGTTCTCAGCATCCTGCCTAACGGGTGGCAGCCAGACGAGCCGGTCCAGCCCAGGCCCTACCTCCTTGTGCCCTCTACACGGGTCACCTTCCTGGCCCGCCAGTACCGATTTGTGATTGAGCTCGATCTGAGCCCTTCCACAGGGATTGTGGTAAGAGCAGAAGCTGCCTCTCTGGGGTGTTGTGCATTGAAAGAGAAACCCATTTATATTTGCTGAGAAAAGGCTTATTGCTCTCAGTGTCAGTCTTAACTTTTGCAGAAGTCTTGCTTTTCCTGGGAGGGAGCCATGCTTGCCCCTGGCTGGGAACTAAATGCAAATCTTATTTCTCCGTTGGATGGTGAATATGTGACTTCTGTTTACAAGAGTTGTCACTTTAATCTAGCTGCCACTGCAGGAGGATGTTTGCTGTTGGCTCTGCACGGTGGGATAACCAGCGATGAGAGTGAAAGTCTTAGAAGGTGAAAAAGCTGTTCCCTTTCTCTGTTTCTGTAGGATGACTCAACGGGGGAGATAATTTTTGATGAAGTGTTTCACGCCCTTTCCCGATGCTTGGTGGGATTGTTAAGACCCTTTCGTATCCCTGGTTCAGACATTATCTACCAGCCAGAGATCTTTGTCACCATCCAGGTGTATTCCTCCATCATTGGCCTGCAGTCCCACCAGGTAAAGTTCAGGCTCTCCCTTGGCACGGCGTGAGAAGCTTGCTGTGGTTTGCAGGTGTCCTGTGAGCACGAGGAAAGCAGGGGCAGGTGGCAGCTGGGCTCTGTTATCTGTGATGCTGCAGGCTTGTTTCACTGAAACACGTGGCCTGGCATGATGCAGAAGTGTATGTGAGCAACTTCTCCTTTCTGGGCAGGAAGCAGAGGTTTCTCTGGAGAATGCTGCCCTCAGGCACGATTCTAGAATTGGGCCACAGGGAATATTTGCCTCATGTTGAATATGTGCTTGTTGTTGTTCTTGTTTTGTTGTTTGGGGGTTGTTTTTGTTTTTAATTTCTGTTGATTTATTCTTTTTGCCTGTTCTAATTAGCTTGAAGCATTCAAGCAGAGCTTGTTATGACCAAAAGGTTGTCTGCCTGTTCCAGCTCTGTAGCAGGGGTCAATTCAAAGATAATTGCTTCTTCCTACAAACCTTGGTTTTTTTGCACTGGTCTGAATATGCTTCTCCTTGCTGGAGGGAGCAGCCAGCCCCAGTATTGATATTTATCGGTGAGATTTCACTTGTGTCAGGGCAGGTCTGTTTAAGAAACTCAAATCTGGTTTACGGGGCCAGCATGGTTTTTGAAGTTCATCCTTGATCTCTTCCACCTTACAGTATTTTCATGTAACTTACACGTTTCTGGTGGTGTATTTCATCCCTTTGCTAATACCAGGGAAAGTGTGTGGTAACAGGAGGAGCCTGTTAGTCTATGCTTGTTCCCTCCCTGCCCAAGCCTTCTGCCAGGGTTTGTACCTGAGGAGTGTGGCCATCGCTTTGGTCTGTTCTGAGGTGCTGCAAGAGTAAGCCTAGCAGGAATTTCTCCATTTGCCATTGATGTTTTGTGTATTATCTTGTCCAGCAATCCTGCACACACCATCATGCTGTGCCTCAGTATCTCCCCTATTTGCACTATATTGAGCACTCTGAAGTCGCTACATTTTTCTTCTTTGGATCTCTCTAAATTCCCACTTTGTGCATGAGGCCATGAACTGTGATATCTGGGTACTACTGGATAATTATGTTTCTTTTGTGGAGGAAAAGGCATATGTGTGTATCACTCATCCAGGAAAGACTCTCTGTGGTAATAATTTATTTCTCTGATGTCACTATGAGGTCTTGTCCATATGAGGCCAAGGGAATGTGGATAACATGCAGCATCCCACCAATCTGCTGAGGTCTTTGCATGTTGTATCTTCTTTGCCTCCTGGTTGTGGACAGGAAGTGCCTATACCAGGGTGACATCTGTAAACACAGGTGTTGTGCCCTGGGGAGTTTCTGCGATGGCAGGCTTATTCTGTCACATCACTCAGCCTCTTTTGTAATGTCCACTCTCGTTGTTTCTTTTCTTTATTTCAATTTGCTGTTCTTCTTGGAAGATAATTTGATCAGTCTAGAGGTGAGGTAGATTAGAACAAACAGGCCTTCCTTCGAAGTGTCAGACTACACTTAATGGCTTCTAACAATGATCCCACATCACTTTCTCCTGGAGAAAGTCAAATGAAGTAGAAGTTTCTTGCCCAAGAAGGAGATTTGCCAAAGTGTGATGTAAGCATCTGCAGTGGGGTGCACAGCAGGTGCCATGAGACACCACTGCTCACAGGCTCTTGTCTCTGAGCAGGGACAGAGAGAAGTGGCCTGTGCTGTACCTGTGCTTTGTCAGGGAGATGTTTGAACTCCCCTGTGCAGAGCTGTGTTCCTGTGTACCATCTTGGGGCTGGTGCTGTAAAATCTTAACTTGATGACTGACATGTGTGTCCTTGGGCCAGGTACTATTCCAGGGCTGTCAGCTGGATGAGACGAAGCGTGAGGCCTTTCTGCACCAAGTTTACACACAGCTCTGTGCCTTTGAGAACAAAGTGGCAGAGATGCTTCAGCAACAGTATGAACCCAAACCGCAGGTAAGGAGGGCAGAAGTAGTTGGGCTCTCTTGGCTTCCTGGAGATCTGCACTCTGAGGCCCCTCTGAAGTGGGGTGGCAAGAGGAACAGCAGCATAAGTCTGCAGAAGGAACAGCTAAGGAGTTGGTGAGATAACACTGTGGGATCCAGTAATGAGATGTGAACACTGAGGAAGCAGAACCATTAAGTGTTTAGAAGGACTGGTGAGGATCTTTACCTTCCCTAAAGTTAATGTGCAGTAAGATGGCCTGACTGTATATCATGGGAGAAATGGTGTAGGGTGTGATTTCTCTCTGAAGAAGATGGTGGGAGAGGTGCTTATGTCCATATTATTAATCTGCAAATAGCTGTGAATATGCCCTTAGCCCTTTTGACATTTCTTGAATGAAAATACTTACTTGTTACCATGAAAACTGGCAGTGAAACTGAATAAACAGCTGGTTCAGTTTCAAGTGCTCCTTGAATTCTGTGACAGATGCTGCTTAGTAGCCATGGATATATGTATCAGCATATTAATGACAGAATCCTAGTACGGTCTGAGTTGGAAGGGACATTTAAAGATTACCTCCCTCAACCTGCTGGCCATGCTGCTTTTGATCTTCTTGCAGTCAAAGTCATTGTTGGTCTGGCTGAGGTTATGTAGTCCTTAATTAGCATTAGTTATTAGAGTTTGGGCAAAAAGGAAATAAAAAGTCCCAAAATCAGATGACCAAGAGGATACTGGTAGTGAATTGCAGTTGCATATCTGAAGTGCTGGGAGTCTCACATTGTAGCTGAAATTTGTATGTTTCAATGCTAAAACTGCCAGTCCTCAAACAGAAAGTAGATTGCCAGAAGTAAATACCTCGACTAGTGAGACCAGATGGTGGTTTTGCAGTGCTTTGTGTGCATTCCTGCTTGATGCAGTATTTCTCTCATGGTAAACTACCCTGTAACTTCTTCCATGCAAATGGAGGGGAGAGACGCTCTTGCAGGCCAGAGGGACTGGTGAATCCTGCCACAGGGTGTGGGGTGGAGGTGGGAGGCCCCAGGGGAAAGGCAGGGACTGAAACTTTATTCACTTTTGAAGTTGCACTAGCTGTATCATTGTTAACAAGTATCTGAATTTAAGGCATCTGGCAAATTAAAGTGATGGATAATCAATATTTTTTGCTCTCGGACTGCTCCCATTTGTGCATAGCAAAAGTTTTGTTAGTTCTAGTTTTCTTTTCCCAACTCCAATCGTCTGTAGCTTTGCAGAGGGGGGTCTCAGCCATTCTCTGCATTAGCAGTAAAAATGAAGCAATATTTTATTACAGGGTTGAACTGCCAGAGCCTTATGGGGATTAAGGGACTATGAATACAGTAGGTTTCTCACTGGTGTAATTATACAAATTTCAGGCTTTGCCTAGGGGATATTTTTCGTAGAAGATGCAGGAGAAGTCTACCTGCATTTGTTTATATCAACACTGCATAACAAGGGCCTTTTGAGTTAAATGCATAGGCACTAGACTTAGTCCTTGTGAGGCTTCTTTCCCCCTCTGCTGCAGAGCTTCACGAGTGAGACGTAGCTGTCTCTGCGTCTCCAGTGTTTCTGGGCTGAATAGAGTAGATTAAGGAGATGCTGAATAGCTGCAGCTTCTACTAAATGACAAGGGGAGAAAGAGGTATTCACCATCTCTTTAACTGGGAACTGCTTTGCTCCACAGAGGAGTTTTAGTGACCCCAAAGTGTCTCATATCTCCCCTTCTGTGAGAAGTCAGCTTAAAATAAAGCTCTGAGCATGCTGTCCCTCCACCTTCAAGCAGCCTTGCCCAGCTGTTCGAAGCAGCCCAAGTGACCAGGATTTTAAGAGCACCTGGAAGTTAAAGCTACAAATGGAGTCTGCTGTGGTGCTCCAGAGTACCATGGGACTGCCAGACCGAAGGTGTTTGAAAGAGCGAGGACTAGAGCTAGGCTGAAATCTGCCCCCTGGGGCCTTGTGGGTTTTTTAAACTTTTCCAGGTGGATTTATCCCCCCTGAGCCAAGAGAGCCCTGGTGACGTGCAGGAATCATCTGGGAGGAAGCCCAGCGTGTCTGTTGTCACTGCTGACGTTGGTCTGGTCAGCATGGTCCGGCAAGGGATCCTGGCCCTGCAGCTGCTGCCCTCCAACTCCAGCGCAGGTTGGCTGCGTCCTCGGGGTTAAGGTTTACCCGGTTGTTTGCAAAGGGCTGTATTGCTCCTGCCGTTGGCTGAGGTTAATTTTGTAAGGACGGGTGTGTGCATGGACCCTTCTGTTAGGGATGAAATTTCACCAGAGCCTTTTACTCTGCATTCTGGGGGCAAATTGTGGTGGTGGGAATGGGGAGGACAACACTGTGCCAAGTGCCGTGTGTCAGCGTTGGGGAGTTTGTGAGGCAGTACAGCTGTGACTGTTGCTCAGGGCAGCCTGGGGTGTGAAGAGCTGTGCCCTTTCTGTGTGCTCTGCTGTACCTAATCAGGATGTTTGCCAGCTCCATAATGCTTTGGAAGCTCTAAACCAGCCTCAGGATTTTCCTTCTACTTTTGCCCTGCCTAAGCTTTATCTCTGGTGAATTTACTGGGAGAATGATAGCCGTTTGAGATGGAAGATGCACTAAGATGCTGCCTTGTTTACAGGTATTATAATAATTACGGATGGTGTGACCAGTGTCCCTGACGTGGCTGTGTGTGAGACTTTACTCAACCAGCTGCGCAGTGGCACAGTGGCCTGCTCCTTTGTGCAGGTATGTCTGCTGGTACCTGGGAGTGTGGGTACCAGAGGGAGGCAGGTGGATTGGTGGTGGTGGCAGTCACCTCCAGAGGAGAAGTGGGGGCCTTCTCTGCCTGTTTGAATTCTTGACCAATCATCTGCCTTGTCTTCAGCACTGCTGTTGTCACTCAGGTGTCTCCTTTATCCATCCCATAGGTGGGCGGTGTCTACTCCTATGACTGCAGCTTTGGCCACGTTCCCAATGTGGAACTGATGAAATTCATTGCCATGGCCACTTTTGGTGCTTACCTCTCCACGTGCCCTGAGCTGGATCCCCTGAGCCTGGATCTGAATGTGTATCACAAGGCATTTCTACTGTACTCCTTTCTGCGTACTGGGGAGTCCCTGAATCCAGAATATTATTGTGGTGAGGAATGTGCATGTCCTTCTTCCAGTAGATGGGTGTCTTAAAGCACCTCTCTTTGGGGGGACTCCCCAGGCTTGGTTATGCTGATACTGTCCCTTGTCATGCCTTCTGTAGGCTCTGGGCACAGTTGGTCACACAGCCCCACCTGTGAATCCCCTCCTGGTTCCAGGAATTGGGTGGACCAGGGAAAAATAATGCCCCATTTTCCACCATTCCCCTGATTTAGCAATCTGCAGTTAGGCCCACTGTGCTGGGACTTGGAGGGGGTCAGAAGCTCTTGCCCACCCTTCCGTGCACACTGGCTAGCTTGCAGACAGGGATGTTCTGCAGAGCTTGTCCTAACAGGGCTTGCAGATGGCAGTTTGGATTGAAAAACTAGACCCCTGAGAACTGTCCCAAATGCTTCTCCTGGTTGTTCTTATTTTGTGACTATTAGTGACTGAGAGTGTGCCAGGAGAGCTTAGTTTAGTTACCAGTAAAACATGGAAACACCCTTTCATGTCCCAGCGATATGCTGGTGCCATCTGCTTTCTGTAACTTGGCAGCAGAAGCCACATAAACTGGCAAGTTTGAAGAGAGCTAGCTTGGGACTTGGAAATGCTGAATCTTAAAAAGATCAGCTGCTAGTGGTTTAAGCTCAAGTCTTCCACATCCTGATATCTTTTAAAAAGCACCTGGGAACTTAAAATTTTCCAGGGAAATCCATAAAGCCCCAACGCTTGCTGTGTGACTGTTGAAACAGATGTGCGGTTTCTGCCTGTCTAGGCTGGATGTGGAATTCCAATGTGTGTCTTGTCACAAAAGCTGTCCCAGAGGAAGCAGTGCCTGTCATCCCACCCTGTCCCTTTCCCAGGCCTTTTGGCCACACTGATGAACCTGTTTGCTGTATTGCAGAATCAGGAGTGGGTGTAAATGGTGCCTGAAGGATGTACTGTTCTTCAGGCCAGCGAGTGTTCCTGGCAGCTTTTATAAAGCTCTTGGGGAGGCCTGTTGCTGCATGATGGGGCTCAGGGGAGCTGCTCCCTCTCAAACCCATCCCTGCCATTTGCAGTGTCCCAGCACAGGCTGTTCAATGAGCACCTGGTGTCTGCAAGCAGCAACCCTGCGCTGGCGATGCGGAGGAAGAAGCACACGGAGAAGGAGGTGCACGCCGACCTCGTGAGCATTGTTTCGGTCCGGCTGCGCGAGGGCTACAGCATCCGGGAGGTCAACATCACCAAAGGTGACTCTGCTGCCTTAAGGGCTGGAGACTCAGATAGGACTCTGTTCTCAGCTGCTTAGAGGAAAGCACAGCATCTGCCATCTCAGCAGAGTGGTGGTATTGTGGAGGAAGGAGCCATTTTCCCCAAATTCTGTTTTCACAAATAATTGCCTGCTGCAGGGCTGCCCAATATTGTGTGGTTATGCACTTGCCAGGCTTGCTCTCTGTGGTTGTGCCTGGGGAGAGACAGCCAGTGAAGCACTGTATCTTGGAAATTATTCCCCACAATTGCAGAGAAACTAGTGACAGAACTGGGGTTTGCAGAGTTTTTTGGGATTTCATCTATATTTCTCTTTTTTTTCATCCCTCTCTAGTTCTTTGCTAGATGCCCTCCAAAATACTAACACAAAGTTGAGCCCTTTGGTACAACAGGCTTAATGCCTCCGAACTACAGTCTTCCAAAGGAAGAAATTGGGTGAAACAAGGATATTGTTAGGTGAAAATGTCAGATCAGTCAGGACCGTGATCAATTCTAGAAGACCATAAAACCTTCCAGTGATCCTGTTCTTTCACCTGACTCACTAGACATGGCACCTGGAGAGTGAGAACTAGCTGCTGACTAGGGACCTTGAGGGGTTTGATTATCCTAAGGAGGGCCAGTAAATCCTACCTAAATTTCCATCTCCAGCTGTGACTAGTGCTAGTACTTTAACCGAAGGGGAGATGAAAAAATCCAAATGCAAGCTTATTAGTACACAGAATGTGTTTTACATCAGAGAATCAAAGTCTCTCCCAAACCATTCCAAACTTGCCATGTGATGTTTTCTGTGAATTTACTGTGGTCTGCCTAAAAAACATGTAAATACCTTCTGCCACTGCTCTGGTTGGAAGACTGTCCCAGAGCTTCATTGCTCTTTCTCTGGCTTCCTTTCTAAACTCCCTGAGACCAAATTGGACCTGTGTGACTATTATTTTTAATTAAATTTATCCGCCTTCTCTGCCTTCCACAAACATATTTAAGGACATCTTTCTCCTTGTAACCTACCTTTTGGCAGGTTAATATTAAGCAAGCAGGTATTTCACCTTTATTTTGTAAGGGCAGGCTTTCTGTTTTGTTTATTCAGGTTAATAGCTCTTTTTTTTTCCCCTTAAGTTGTTTTCTTTTCAGTTTGATCTCATGTTTCTCAAAACAGTTGATAAGAGTGTTTTAAGTGTAGTTTTATCAGTGCCTTGTTCAGCAGCATTGACACTTCCCTGCTTCTGAAGTGAAATAACAAATCTGATAGACTGGGAATCATGTGAACATTCTCCACGACTGTATTGCAGAAATCTCTGAATCTTTCATGCACCTTTTCTTTCAATTGATGAGTCCTTGGGGGTGTTCTATTGGGTTTTGTTTGTTTAGGAGTCCCTACATGTGCTGTCCTTCACATGATAGTACTCTTAAGTTCATTTTGCTCAGTTCACCTCCCTGTTCCACTGTGATGCCTGGGAATTGCAGTTCTTTTGCCTTGATGCATCTTACAAACTGAATGGATCTAAATCACCATTTTTGGGGGGAAGATTGCTAGCAATCATATTAGGTGGGATAATTTCTAAAGTTGGTCTTCTAGGAATCTCCCTAATTTCTTGTTTCAGGAATTTTCTGTTAAAAGTAAGTGTCTGCTAAGTTTTCCCGGTGAGACAGCTGTTCCAGTAATGTTTGCAGATTGCTTTCACTAATGTCGGTGTGCCATGAGATTACTTCCCTTAAATCCAGGCAGATTAGCTCCATTGCACTCTCCTTGTCTAGGAATGTCTGTGAAACAGTGTGACAAGTCCATTCGTGTCCACACTCAGTGTCTTTTATTCTTCTGTGCCCAAGTTCACTTACAACTTGAACAGTGCTGGATAAAAAGCCTTTCTCTTTAATCTGGCAGCAATGCTGAAGTGCTTTTGGTGACTGTAGTCCTATACAGAAATGCTGGAAGAGCATTCACCAGGTATGAATCATTCAAAAAGCAGTCAGACAAGTTCACATTGTATTTTTTTTGCACAAAGGTGTAGCTACAACCTGTGGCTCAGGATATTGTAAAGCAGTGAATTCCTGCACTCTGGAGGAATGTATTAGAAATATCACAACATGTTACCATGCTCCCTGCGTTTTCCTCCAGGTATTTGCCTGCTGGCTTTTACTCCTTGGAGTGCTAAATGGATTGGTCTCCCATTTTTACAAGAGCAGAGAGCAGAAGAGCAGCTGCTGGGTCAGAGTTACCTTCTGTGGTGAATAGCTGTGGGCAGGTGCACAGGAGTAAGAGCAGGGTAAACATACATGATGATAATCTCTATTCTGCTTTCCTTTTTTCTTCCTTTGAGCCCTCTCTAGCTCTTTGCAGCTCAGGGGCTCCTTGAGCCAGAAATACTTTCTGTGTATTTTTTAGAAGAAATTTGAAAATGAAATGTCAGAGGTATCAAAAATATAGAGTGTACTTCTATGCAGCCTTCAGACTAGTAGCAGATAATGTTATTTAATACTTTGGAAAGGCTAAATGCTCTGGGGAGTTGCTTAAAATTTTGCTGAGCTAACAGGTAAAAGTAGAGTTGAGAAATTTTAGACATTCAGTACTGCCTTTGCTAAGGAAAAACATGTTTGCCTAATCAGGGCTCTCTGAGCCATTCTACAGAGAAGTGGATAACAAAGAACAGTTAATTAACCTGGATTGCCAACACTTGCCAATTAAAGGCTGGTAAGGAGCCAGCTGGCTGTGAAGTGAGAGGAAAAAAAAGTGCAGTTGTGGACTTTGACACTGTCGCTTTTCTCCTTCACTTTACCAAAGACAAAATAGATTAAATAGCTAGCTTTGTGCTCAGAGTTGCCTGGGGAGGTTGTTTGTGATATTTATAAGTGTTCTGGTTACCCTCACTGTTTGATTTTTATATATTTAGGTATTTAGGAGGCAGCTTGGTTAGTTAGGAATGCAGAAGTACTTGTGAAAGGAAAAGGATTGGAAAGTATGGAAGGAAAAGAAGCTTCAGGGCCATGGTGCATAATTGAGCCCAGCTCTTTTACTTTCTGGAACACTGTCAGGGGATCTCCCTCTGTAGCAAAAAAAAAAAATTCTTGCCATTTTGTGTTGAGGGCAGCCTGGAGAGGATGGTTTTCAAAACATCATCTTCCTCTGTGAATCAGTCCAGCACCAAAAATGGCTGGGCAGTGAGAATGGCTATTCTCTAGTGACAGGAATCGGGAAGACAAAGTGAGTTTTCTAAAAAAACAGAGCTGGACTTTGTGAAGGAAATCAAAGTAGGAAGAATTTTATTATCTATAAAGTCAGGAACAGAAAGAGATTGCTTTGCAGTAAGAAAAAGCTGAAGATTCATCTAGGTGTAACTTCAAACTAAGTAAATATTTTGCCTGTGTTTTTAGTTTTGCTTGTGTGGGATCATAGGAGTGAAGCCAGGATGACTAATGGAAACAGAGGTGAAAGTTGGAAATATTTTCATTTATGATCTAAGCAAAAATGTGGGAATTTACTTATCATGTTTCCTGTTGATGAAGTAGAAAGGCTTTATTATGAGAACAAAAATATTGTGCAAGTAGCAGTGGATGAGCCCTAAAGCAATAAGAGTGAGGTGACAGTATGAAATAAAAAGAGATGAATTTATAAATTCTTGTTTAGCCTCTCTGATAAACTAGACAATCTTCATAGGAAACAACAGATGGTGCAATCCTGGCAAGTGCAATTATAGTAACACAAACCATCCATTGTATAAAATATTAGTGACCTTTAATAAAATCCTACTAATCCCCCAGATGAAGTACAGGTAAAATACAGTATACACTTCTGATCATCTTTTTTCAAGAAAGGTGAGTTCTTAAGGTGCAGGAAGGTCTGGGTCTGTTAAGAGGAATGAATGTTTTGTCACAGTAACAGCTGAAACTGAGTAAGGATTTATTGGTAGTGCACACTCCCTGTCAATGTTATGGAAATGAAGCTGCTCAGAATAAAAATGATTTAATCAAAAGAACAACCAAGCATGAATTTGGCATGTACTCTAAGGTTTCTTCTAAACATTGATGGGGGAAGAGTGCTCTGAGGGAACCTCCCAGCAGGGACCATGAGAGCAAAAAGATGGCTTTAAAGTGGAGCTCAATCAGCCTGTGAAGGGGATGGCATGATGTGCCTCTGACAGCAGCAAATGCAACTCTGCAGGAAACAGAGCATCCAGGCTGATGATCTGTTCAGAAGGTTTCCAGCACATCCAATCACTTATCACACAAACGCTGCAAGTCTGGCAAAGTACAGAGCAGGCTGGACATAGAATAGATGATCGAGCAGCTGAAATCGCAGCGTGGTCATGTGTTTCCCTGGGATGTTTCAGTACAAATACACATGCACAGTCAGCAGGAGTGGGGCAGGTCTCTGCTCTTTTGGCTCAGCGAGGCCTGCTGTCAGGTGTTAGTGTTAATCTTATTAGGCTTGCTGAAAGGAAATGGTAAAAATGTACAGGTTGAAGAATAGGTGAATATTCATTCTTAACTTTGGGAAGAGAATGTAAACATGGTGAGACGCTTTGAAGACTGAAGTTCTAGATTGCATGAAATACAGTCTGTGCAGGATGAATAGAGATTAATTCAAGAATTAGACCTCACCTTCCAGGTTGTTTATGATCTGTGTCCGTCAGATGGCTGTGTTTCTGCAATGGGATGGATTAACTCTGTGCAGTGTGGATGACAAAACTTTATAGTTTAATGGCCCTGCTCATCTGTGCAAAGCAGCAGTTTTCTTGGAAACAAAGATGAGGCTGTGAAGAAGAGAGCCCATTGCAAATGTCAGCTCTTCCTCTGAGTTTCAGATTCCTTCCCTAGTGCAGGTATTACATGTACACTTAAAGAATTGAGAACTCTTCACCAAACGCCTCAGTGCAAGCAAAGCCTCCAATAGGTGGAGAGGAGAGAGAGTGACTTCAGCTAAAGCAAACAGTTAGATCACTTTGTTCCCCTCAGCAATCAAATGATCTCATGGTACTCATGAATCTCTGGTCAGAGGTAAAGCTCAGATATGTATGGAACAAACACCTGAACTTGCTCTTCTGCTCCCATGCAGGTGGGTCTCAGCTGGAGGTGAAACTGGTGCTGCTTTGGAAGCATAACATGAGGATTGAGTACTTAGCTGTGACACCTTGGCCCCTGGACCCATCAAAACGCAGCACTTGGGTGGAAGTGACAATGGAGGGAAGCTATGACATTTTGCATGACATCAGTTGCACCATGAGGAAGCCTATCACCAGTCTGTACCGCACCACAGTCATCCGGCGCTTCTGGAACACCTTGCAGAGGTGAGCTGGACCATGCCCAGCAGTTTCCAGTGCCCAGTGTAAACAAGTAATTCCTTCCTTGGCATGAGGCTTTTTCAGGTGGCCATCCCAACCCAGGGTTCAGAAAGAATGTGCTCTGAGGAGGGGACACGACTGGTAACAAGCTTGTTGTCTAGCCAAGGAAAAGACTCAAACTGGTCTGTGATCTAGTTTGTAAGGATGCTTCAGGGTGATGGTGTGGCTGCTCCTGAATCTGGATCCTGGGATGCAAACCTTACCTCTGACTGCCATCCCATGGAGGTCATGTGTTCTTACAGCACACCCATGCAGCTGTGCTGTGTGGTCACACCAGGAGCAGCAAACACATCACACGTGTCTGGGGCTGAAGTGCCTGGGGTCATAACCATTTCTTGGCCAGGGTGACTGTTACATCCAACTCTTTGGCAGATTCCTTTTCTAGCACTTCATTTCCAACTCTGTTCATCCTCTGTGTGGATGAGGCTGCTACACTGAAGCCCCTTTAACACCCTCTTTGTACTTGGGCATGGAGTTCCAGCATTTCCCAAGGAAGCTCTGTTGGTGCAGATGGGCTCCCAGTACATAGGGCATGCTGTGTGTGCAAGCTCTGCGCTGACTGGAGCAGCAAGGGGGAGAGCACAGGCTTTTGTGGCTAACTGCCTCTTCTTTTACAGCATCAACCAGACAGATCAGATGCTGGTACATCTGCAGTCTTTTGACACAGTCCCAGAACACTTTACCATTCCTGAGAGCACCAAGAATGGTGTGCCCCTGTTCTACATCCCCCCAGGATCCACCACTCCGGTATGTTGCCTCTCTCTCTAATGTGGGACAGGTTGTCTCCCCTGCCTGTTCTTGTACTCAGGCTTCATCTCTTGCTCATTTTGTCTTCATCTTATCCTGCTCAGTCAGAGAGTTCAGGTGTGGTACAGTCAACATCCCATGCTATGCCTTTCCCCCTCTGAGACATCACCCTATGTCTCCATTGATGCAGCTACAGCTCTAAGCCCAACAGCAAGTCTCCTAAGTGTGCTCTGAAACCACCTCCTGTAGTGCTGTGATGTGTGAGACCAATGGGAAGGCTGACACGCTTGCTTTTGCTGTGCTTTTTCAGTGGATGCCCCATAGGCATGGAGTTGCTGCTGGCAGTGCAACCACTGCCCTGGAGATGTAGCTCAGTACTGTCAGGTGAAGATACACGATGTGCTGAGTAGTTGTTTAATAGGCTCATTGCTCTGAGCACTCATGTGGAAGGTGCAAGAGAGATACTTGCCATCTGCACAGCAGAAACGAAACAAAATATGAGCTAATAGTTTCCACTGCAAGATTCAAACTCATTGAAACTCACTAAGCAGAAGAGCCAGCATATTATCTGTTCCCTGCTACCAGCGTCCTTGGCATAGATGGAAGAGGACTAGCAGATATTAAAGTTAGGGGAGCTTTAATTTCAGAGAATTATTCCTTTTGTTTTACTGTTTAAGTCCTTCTTTAGATTTGCCTAGTACGTTTTCCCTGTGTAGGGTTATGTATCCCAAAGTATATCTGGAACATCTCATCTTGTGGCTAACCACCACTGTATTTCTATGTCAGCAGTGTTGCTATAGTTGGTGGAACCAGTGTCACCATACAAACCTATTAGAGTTGCCCAATGCCACCCATTCTGGCACTCTGTTTGCCTGAGCACTCTCAGATGAGTAATCTCAGTGTTTAATTACTTTGCTGACACAAGCCATATATCCCCCTCTCAGTCAGAAGGCACGCAGTTACATATGCCATCTTTTTCGTGGTTGATTTACTTGATGCTAAGTAGTTAAATTCCTAATTATCTTGACATTTTAGGAGCCTAATTTATTTTTGCTTACGCTGCACTGTGTTTCAATGTGAGCAGACTTACTCTGTTCAGAGGAAATTACCCAAAGCCAGGGATGTGGCCTTCTTGGCCTACAACAGCTCAGCTGCTAGAGAAATTCTTACTCTCTCTGAGTAGAGCACTTTCATGCTGAATATTGTCCTGTCGTTTTCTCAGGTGTTATCTCTGCAGCACAGTGGGTCCGACTCAAGCCATTCCCAATTTGCCTCCTACTGGAAGCCTATCCTTTCCATGGATGCCAACTTCTGGCAGAGATGGCTGCACATGCATCGTATAGTCATCCTTCTGGAGCATGACACGTATGTAATGGGCAGGGCTGAGCTCATGTGCACGCTGTGGGCCAGCCTGGGAAAGCAGGGTGTCCAGTTCAGCCCAGCTGAGGAGTTGCAGCTCTTTTGCAGGTGCCTATGGCCAAGGGAAGGGTTTCACTAGTGGAGCCTAATGGATGCTGAAGGTTTGTTTATCTGAGAGGGACAGTAGGTTAGGAAGTCATCTTTGTTGAGAGGGGGAAGATAAATTGTTTTTCAGCTCCCTCTTGGATTTTGATTTCCTGATTGCAGGGGGTATGGGACCATTCATTTGGGAGCTAACCCACATGCTTTTGTTTGCTGCTGGAAAATGTCTTTCCCAAAAGTACTGCCTACCTGAGGCTGGTCCTAGTTGCAGAGTTATGTGAATAATAGTCATCTATTGCATGGAGGGAGATGGCATACAAGGGATGTGCTTTCTGCGGTGTGGAGATTCCAGTGCACTCAGGGAGTGTGGCTCTCTCCACTGTGAGATTAGGGGAGGTGCTTGTTTGTTGGCTGCTGTGGAGGAAAAAGGCTGATAGACCAGTCAGAGTAGGATGGATGCAGCAAAGCCTCTGTGGGTTTTGGGGGAAGAAGAGAAACTGCAGCTCTGAAATGACTTTCTGCCCACCCTGCAGGCCTGTGCCCAAGCACCTGCACACGCCGGGCAACAACGGCCGCTACAGCACCATCCAGTGCCGCATCTCCCACTCGGCGCTCACGTCCCTGCTGCGGGACTGGAGCAGCTTTGTGCTGGTGGAGGGCTACTCCTACGTCAAGCTGATCCACGGGTGAGTGGCTCTGACACGGTGCCATGTGGGGAATCGGGCATGTGGCCAGAGCAAGGATCTGGTTAGACCAGTATGTGGTGATGGGCCTGAAGCAGATGTTTACAGGAGAGGATGAGAGCTAGACAAGGGAGTATGAAATACTGCAGTTTCTGAACTGTTCCATTGTGTTCCAGGCACAGCCCAGAGGGAGAGGGAAGCCAGCTAGGGTGGTTTCTGCATGCTAGAACTGATATGTGGTACTGTGAAGTTGTGTGGGCTGTTTGCCTCTGTGGAGCAGACCTCTGCTTGGTCTGGCATGACAGAGCAGCAAGATCCATGCCATTTCAGCCTTGTCCTAATCCCTCCTCCCTAGGTCTGAGGATCTTACCCCTTCCTCGTTCTATGTGGTACGAATCATCTCCAAAGCTCCCTGCATGGTTCTCCGGCTGGGGTTCCCCATTGGCACACCTGCACAGGCCAGGAACAAGGTGAGAGCTGGCTGTCTGCTTTGTGGGGTAGGAGTAGAACAAGAAGTTCTGAATGTGGAAACGGTGGGTAGATCACAGGCAACACTGGGCAGCTACCCTCTAATAAGTAACTACTATGTTAAGGCTTAGATGGGTTTGAATCTGTTGTAACAGAAAGGGTCAGTTGGGACAAACTTTCTTTGTTAAGTCTATGAAAGATCTAAACCCAAAGACTCGAAGATCAATAGCATAGCTGGTCACATGGATGTTTTTCCCACTGCTTAATTCAACTGTGGAGCTTGAAATGACTCAAAGGTTATCTAGTCTATCCTTCTGGCCAAAGCACAATCAATACCATCTGTAAAGAACAGCAGATACTTGTCTGACTCATCTGTAGAGACCTCTGTGATAGATGTACTACATGTTCCCTGGGCTATCTCTTCCAGTACATGTATATTGAATCTCTTGGGCAGGGAGGAAGTTAATAGTTAAAATGCAAACAATGCCCCACAGAAGCAGTACAGGGAGAGAAAAAAAATTAGTACCTAGGAAATGTTTTCAGGATAAAAGTCTGCCAGAAAGACTTTTAGTAACCTTTTTGTATCAAAAGAAACAGGCTGCCCCACTCAGATGCAGAAGGTGGAGTTTACCACCAGTTACAATGGCTGAGACAAGTCTAAGTGTTCCTAGTTAAAGCATGAGAAAGATGCCCTGCTATTAAGCTATGTGAACTTTTTAATATGAACAAGAAGTTTATCATTAAATCTAGGTCTTTTATCTTCATGAAAGAAATCTTTGGTTTGTCTAACTTAGCTTTAGTGTTTGAGATTAGTCTGAGGAGAAGCTGACAAACATGGGAAGCACCATCTCTTTCTGAGATAATGAACCCAGATAATACTAAATGTTCTGGCACTCTGGCAGATCTGCCCTTTTATGTCTTTAGGGGATCCAGGACTTGGGCACAGGTTGCTGGGCCAACATATGGGCTTAGTAATGCCAAGTGAAAGGTTTTTGTGAAGGAGTTCCCTCTGGCAGGTATAAATCATTATCTATTTCATGTAGAAGGTGTGAGACAAGCACCATACCCTGCAGCTGTGGACAAGCTTCAGGTCATTGCAGGAGGAGCTGTATGTAGGTCATAAATTGTATCATCCACAATATTATTTTTTTTTTGCCTGCCATAGGGCTGATTAACTACCCAGTGTGGAGGATGGCAGTAGAACTTAGCCTGCTTTGTTTAAGGAAAAGGTGTTTTTGTGCTGAGCAATTCAAATTTCCAATGCTGAAGGGAAGGAAAGCAATTCATACAGTTGACTTTCAGAAAGCTTTAGGTGAGACTGTGTAGGGCACAAGTGTAGAACTGTAGGAATGGGGTGTCACAAAACAGGAACTGGCTTGGGGAACAAAGTGAGGAAATTGAAAAAGTGCTCTGTTTCATCACAGCAGAAGCTGTTTGTGATTTTCCCAATCTTTTTTTCTAGTCAAAGGGTAGGGAATTCATTTGCAGAAAGGTAACAGGTACTGAGCTGGGGAAATGTGCGGGTGGCACAAAGCTATTTCAACCTTTGTGCTTTGGTGACACCTAAGCAGCACAATGGTGGCTGGAAGCCAGTATGCATAACTGCAAAAAAGTGGGATTTGAGAGCTTAAACACAGTTAGTGGTTCTGTGATATCAGTATGAAACCACAAAGGGGTCCCAAGTGGCAGGACAGTGCAGGAAAGAGCTCTTGTTTAACATTTGGGTTTGGGGACATTCCTTTCCTCGAAAAAGACGTAGTAATGATGGGAAAAGTTACTGAAATAATTAGTGTTGAGGAAGATGGAGAGCTGCTGTTCTTCTGTTTGCCTACAACGGTAATAAAAATTGAAAAAAGTTGAACAAAGATCATGGAAGAAATCTAACTGTAGAAATTTAAAATAAAACGCTGGGCTATTGTGGGAATCAGATGCTGGCATGGGTAGAACCATATTCAGAGCTGCTAAAAGCTAAAAAGAGTAATCAGGAAGTCATTGTGGAAGTATCTTGGAGAAAGTTAACCTAAAAAATAACCCAGGCTCCTGAAACCTTTTGCCATAAAGGTTTGACAAATGAACACGATAGTGAGGGAATACATAAGACAGAGCCAGACTGTTCCCACAGCTGATATGGACTAGTTTACATTTACTGTGGGCTGTTGAGGAGAGGAGGAGGGAAGAATGAGGGTGGGTGCTTGGACTGTTTCTGTGGAGGAGCTGGCATGCAATTAATTTGTTTTTAATCTGAGTTTTGGAAGGCAACTTCTTCAGCCTTGAAATAGTCTTGGGAGTTTTTTAACGTTCCTTTTGCTTTTAAAAATACTTGCAGTTGTTAAAATAGGGACCAAAGAGCCTTGTGTCATCTTGATCTTGGTCTTGCTAGTGCCTCAGAAGTAAAATGACCTTTAACTTCTGCTCTTCTGTGTATTCAAGGAGTGTTCTATTCCTTTTGGTCAAGCTCTTGTTCTAGACACTTATTTTGAGTAGTTTATGTCTCCGGACAAAGTTGCTCATGTTTACCTTTTGCTTTTGCCATGACAGATAGTGGAAGACTTACGGGACCGAATCTTGCAGCTGCGCTTTCCCCACAGGGTTCAGAGCAAGGAGGCAACTCCAAAAGCAAAGAGGAAGATGTTGGGCAGTAGTTCTCCCTCCAAATCTCCACCTGTGGCTGGGGCCCAGTCAGCCCTCTCAGACAGACCCTGCCTTGTTGTGCTGCACAAACCATTGGAGAAGCTGCTTATCAGGTAGTGATGGAGTAGCAGGCTGTCAGCACAGCCCCCTTGCCCTGGGAACTGGGAAAGAGGAAGGTCTGTGCATGGTGCTGTCAGTTGTAGGATGAGAGTGCTGTGGATGAAACTGGTGCTTGTTGGGGTGGGTTTGGGTTGCATGGCTGTGAGTTGCAGCAGGGGTTCCTGGTGGACGGAGAGATTTGTCACTCTAAATACGATATAGAAGTAAATTTAGTTACTGCTGTCTGATCAGGATCCTGTGCTGGGCCAGCCATGTTCTGCTGCTGGAAGACGCTGTCCTGGGCCCAGCAAGTGGGTTGTGAATCCAGATAGCTCTGACTCTGAACGGAAAAAAAATACATTTTTTCCATCTCAGCATGCCACACTTCTGCCCTCTCCTAGGTATGAGAAGCTGCCTTCTGACTATCGAGCCCCCTTCGTTCTCAACCTGGAGCATCCCCCCGTGTCTGGTCCCCTCACCATGGTGGCCAATCGCACTGCCTCTTCAACCCTGGCCTCGCTGTCCCGCTACTTCTATCACCAGCGCTGGATCTGGAGTGTCCAGTCAGGGCTGGCACCGGCTGTACCCATCACTGCTGTGGCCCAGCTCCTTTCCACACTCACAGAGTAAGTTGCACACCTGACAGGGGTCCTTTCTCCAAGCTAGTCATGGGGATGCAGGGAAAGAAGGTGGACCTGAGGCCTTATTATAGGTAACAGTTTAAGCTACTCTGCAGAGGATTTTGGTCCTGTACACAGCTTCTAGAGCCACTTGGGTCAGTGCTTTACCCAGTTCTGCAGCTGTAGTTGAGGAGAATGAGAGTCCTGGAAAACATGGAAAAGGGCAAGAGGTGTTACTGTGCCTGGAGCGTGCTGATCTTCACACAGGCTGTTCTGGCAGTGTTGTATCTCCCCATTCCCTGTGTGTAGCTCCCTGTCTTGGGAAGGACGGTGTTTTGGGGTGAAGGGTACAGTCATTCTTGCATTTAAAGCTTACACTATGGGTGGAGAAGTCCAGCAGGTCTGACTTCCTCTCTGTTGCAAGGGTTCGTCTGTCAGAGGGTTTCCACTTTGCATCCAGCGGGGATGGAATTATCAACATGGTGCTGGAGCTGCCCATACAGGTGAGCCTGGGTTCTGTCCTCCTGTGGACACAGTCCCTCATTGCTGGTTCTGGGTATAGATTCACCTTTCTGTGATAGGATTTATCATCCGCTTCTAGCACACACCCTTGACATGTATAGGGAGAAAGTAAAGCAGCTTGTGGGTTGAGCATTTTTCTGCCTTCATCTGCAGATGAAGAGTTGGTTTGCTGGTAGGGTCATGCTGTGCTGGAGGAGTTCTTGGGGTTGGGACAGGCTTCCTCTTTCCACCACTGCTAGTGGAGCTGGGTGATGGGGCTGTGCTGTGTAAGGGGGTACTGGGTAGGGCTCATGCAGTGTCTCCCCTCCAGATTGATGGCTCGACTGAGAGCAGCAGTGACAGGGAGAAGCACACCTGTGTTGTCCAGTACATCCTCTTCCCGCCCCACTCTACCTCCACCAAGGACAGGTGAGGCCGCTGTTCTGCTCCCAAGGAGGGCTGGCAGTGGAGTCACGGCTCCAGACTTGCCTTTTGCAGTCAGTGTGTGTGGAAAGGAGGGGGACCTCCACCATCCAGTAGAGATAACCAGTTGTCATGGATTGATCACCAGGTCGCTGGGGCTTCGCTTGCCAATCTTGGGTTCCTGTGGCTCCTCTCACAGCTGTGAGAGGAGCTGCAGTGGGCTGCTAGCTCTGTGCCGTCTCACAGCACTTTCCTTTTGATTTCCCTCCAGCTTTTCCACAGATGATGACAATGATACAGAGGTAGAGGCCATTGAAGTGGACACAGAACTGAACCTGGTCACTGAGTGCTGGGTAGAGCCACAGAGTGGCCATGTCCACAGTACTGCTGAGAACTGGAAGCACCTCCATGGCTTGCCCTACCAGAAGATACCTAAAGCAGTGAGTCCCTGAAAGGGGAGGGGCTTGGGCTCTTTTGAGGAGGGAGAAGGCTTTAATGCATCACGAAACTGCAGGTAAATACTGAGGGCCAGAAGGTATGGGAATGCTAGTCACAGAAGAGTCTGAGATTTCTAAAAGAGGAACTGGCCACTGGCCATAAAAGGTTTCTGGATTGCAATGCCGTGTATGTGACACTGCTGTGGGATAACTGGGAAAATGCAAATTATTTTGTGAAGAGTCATTCCATTGGAGGGGAGCAAGCTGGACCAGAGCAGGGACTGCAGGTAGTACTGCCAGCACTCCTCCTGAGGTGAAAACAGGCTAAAGGGCTGGTGGAGAAGGAGGGGGCCATGAGTGAGAATAGGGCAACTCACGGAACAGGTTTATGGGTGTTCCCTCTCCTTACTTTTAGACTCTTTTCTTCTGCATTTGTGGGTAATAATTCTGCACAAAATGAGCCTTGACTGCTTATTGCAGCTGTACCCCCGGGACCTTGCGTGCATTGCCACCATGCTGACCTTTGAGTACATCAGCCAGTTGTGCCAGAACAAGGAGTGGGTCTGCCCTCCTTCAGACACCAAAGCTGCTGAAGGTGAGTCCACCATCTATGTCCTAGCAAGCTTGATGGAGCAAAGAAGCAGCTAGGTCTTGAATGTCTCAGGACCCGTAGAAGTTCCTGGAAGTTGGAACAGGTATTTTGACAACTTTGTAGACTTTGATGTCTGTGGGTCACTTTGTTGCACTTGCACTAAGCTGGCAGAGAAATTACTTCATCCTGGGAAGGCCTAAAAAGCGTTGAGGCTTTCTGCCTAGGCTGGAGAGGTGACAAGGTGACCTTGCTTGAGGGGGGTTGGTCCAGATGACCTTTCCAACATCAACCATTCTGTAATTTTGTGAGAGGAGCTGACTTAAGGAGCAGGTGGAAGATGAGCTCATATCTTCAGTAATAGGCCTGGTGTGCCTGAGCAAATGATTTTATAGAAGTTGTAAAGGATGTAAAGAAAGAGCTCCTCTGTTCTCAGTTACAAGTCACAGTTCCCAGAGCAGTTTGTGGGATGCTTGTTTTCTGGTGGTCCTGTTCATCTCTGTTGCAGATCCAGACATGGGGCCTGGCTTTCGAGTGCATGAGATCCCATTCCAGTTCAACCTCATGAAGCTGTTGCCCAGATGCCAGCAGGTGGAAATGTTCTTTCTAATGCTGACAAAAGGTAGGTACCTCTTTACCACCTGCCTCTCCTTGTCCTCCCTCCTATGGGCAGCCTGCTCCACGTGCTTTTCTCCCTGGGCAGCAGCATGTGAGCACTGTCATGCCTCTTTTAGTAGCTTGATGCTGTTCTTCCCAAATCTGCAGCCCCAGGGCTGTCCAGCTATATTGCTGCCTTTCCTGGGATGATAATTTGTAAGAGCTGCTTTTGAAATCCTTAAACCTAGATAGTTGCTTTGTGGTGGTGGTTTCTAGTGTGTACCCCCAGCATCTCCACCACAGTTACAGTAGCAGTGTGGGTCAGTGCAGGGTAACTAAGGATGCCAAAACTACAGGGCCTCCTCAACACTCTCCAAGTCGGTCTTGCAGAGGTGCTGGGGAAATTCCTGGCTGTGTGGAAGTGTTGCTTTGCAAAGGGCTGTCTCCTGGGGTCCTGGGCAGATGGTGGCTATGGAAATGCTGTCTCTGAAGCTGCCATGGTTCCATTTTGAAGCAGAGCATGAGGAGGTGACCAAGGACTCTTCGTTTGTGCCCAATGAAATGCTACTAAACCTCTTCCACGGCTGCCTTCAGCATGACCTCAGTGACCGGGAGATCCCCATGGCTGATGCCGATCATGTGGCTTTCATGGAGCAGGTTCTGCAGCGGGATCGTGATGGCCATCAACCCCCCTTCACGCTCCCTGTGATCAGAGGTAAGGACCAGGAGTGTGGCAGTAGTGACACCAGGAGCAGTGAGCTGTTTCGGGAGCATTGCTTTCAAGTCTCATCTTCAGCTGGTGTTTCTCAGGTTGTTTTCTTTGTGCTTCATTTCAGAAGAAACCTTAAAAGCTTCTGGGACCCTGGAGCAGCAGGATGCTTCTGCGTCCTATCATCTTGTTGGCAGTAATGGTACCAGGGATATGACTGGCTCCACAAGTACTCTGCAGGTACTGCTGTGCTGCTTTCTCCTGACCCCCTCGGAATGCAAGGCAGCAGCTGTTAAAGAGCAGGAGAGTTAGAAGGGCTGAGAAAGATTGAAAGGCAGCTGGTTTTCCCCATCTTTGGCAGCAGTTTAAGCTGTATCCTGTGGCTGAAGTCAAGCAGGAATCTAGAAGGTATGTGGATAGTTGCATTCACTATGGGCCAAGCCTGTTACAGCAGCGCTGGTGCTGTGCTGCAGATTGCTCTGAAACCATGGGCAGTCACTGCCTAGAGGTCAGAACTGGCCCCAGCAAAGCTGGCTAAGCATCTCCTGACTGTTGTGCTATACTTCTGGCGCCAGGCTGCTCCCAGAATGGTGAGTTCTAGAGCCAGGCTGCTCTGAGAATGTGCAGAGGTGACCAGGGTGATTTCAGCACTGTGTCAAATAGCAGTCGTGGAAGAACTTGTACTGTGTGGTTGCTCCCTGCCTCAAGGCGGGCCTGTGCCATATGCCATGAGTTTACCCAACTTCTGTTCTTCCCTCAGAGCCTTGGCAACACAGAGCTGCCTGAGGATGATGTGACACTGAGTGACACAATGGGGCCCTTTCCCCCTCAATGGCGATGTTATGCCAAGCTGGTCAACCCACAGCATGTGTTCCTGACCTTCCTGCCAGCCACCTTTTCAGGTGAGGGGGTCTGTTGTGGGGAGCAAGAGGAGGCAACAGTCCTAAGCACCTCCTACAGGAAAACAGAAAAACCAGGATCAGCTCTTGTAGGGTGGAGAGAAAATTGAACAGCAGAGTTCATGTGCAGTCTTTTTGCACCACATGGCCAGGAATAGAATAGTGCCAGGTGTTGAATGTCCTGCTCTTCTCTCCTTGGATGTGGTGCTGCCCACATAGGGTTTTCAGGCAGGGGATGTGGTGTTGAGTTGTTTACTGGCTGCAGCCATTTGGACTGTTTTCCCAGTAGGGTTGTTAATGAATGGAGTAAGGAGATTGCTAACGGGATGGTCTGGAAGAGTCCCTGCTTCGGGGCATTGGCACTGGTCTGGCTTCCACTGAGTCACTGGTGAAGTCTGCTAGGCTCAGGTGAAACTGCTTCTACACACAAAGGGGTAGCAGGAAATCAGCTCTCTTGGGAGTGTAGATTGAGGGGTTAAGCTGTTTTCACTGGACAGAGGATGATTTTATTTTCTTTTCCTCCAGATGTACAGAAGCTGATGGCTTGTGGGCTGGACAAATCTCCGAAAGATGAGTGTCAATCTGGAGAAGATACCATGGGACCTGTCTGTGCCGAGCGAGTCAGGGCTGAAGAGGGGGATGCTGCAGTGCCATTACCAACCCTCAGCATAACACCAGCCCAGGGTACTGACAGCACCTTGTTAAAGTATTGGTATCCTTGCTAATCTTGAGCATACTGTTGAGCAGATTAAAGCAGGAGGAATAACAGGCTGCTGCAGCCTGGCAGCTCCTGCCTGGCAGTCAGCAGAGTCAGTACAAGAGGCACAGTGATGTTCATGGGGATATGAAGGAGTGTGATTTGGGTGCCCATGGCCTAAGGTTGGTTCCTTGTGGGCAAGGAGGTTGCAGGTAGATAGATGCTACTAGGAATGGCAGTAGTGGGCTGCAGTGGAAAGTCAGTGTCTCTCATTTCATGATCCAGACTGGCACTGTCAGCAGCACATTGTCTTAGTGAGAAGGGCACAGTTCTTGAGGTATATGGGATTTGATTGCACAGCCCCTAGGGCAGATCAGCCATGCTTGCAGTGAGGATGAAGGGTTGTGCTGCTGCAGGAGGCAGTGGTGGTGGTGATGAGCAGTTCATGGCTGTGAAGAAGGGGATCAAGGTGGCCAAAGCACTGGGCTGAGTGGTTGGGTGCTGGGTGAGGGTGAGTGGTGAGAAGCTTGAAAACCCAATGTCTAACTGTGATGCTTCTGTGAGAGCTGTGATGTCTCAGACAGGAACGAGGAATCATCAGAGGCCTTTGTCTTAGAATTGTTTCTTTTGCAGAAGTGAGCCATGACCCTGGGGAGCAGAGTGGCCCCTCCCGGAGAGATGTGCACATCTCCTTCTGTCGCCAGAACTCACAGTCTGAGCTGGGCGAGTGCCACCGTTTTCGCTGCCCCATTTACATCTACAGCTGCTCTCTGGAGCTGTTACGGGAGCAGCTCGTCAGCCCACGGGCACACCGCCCTCCTCGGGACATCTTTTTCAGGTAATACCAACCATACTTGGTACCTAGACAAAAACCAGAGGAGTTTCCTTGACAAGAGGCTGGCTCTAGCCCTGCCGTCTTGACTTGGCTTGGCCTCTCTACGTTGTAGAAGCCACTGCCTGTGCATGCCCTAGGCTCTGCTTTACTGGCACCAGAGCCATTTACAGTCTAAAATGTGCTTCATTGGTACTACAGGTCATGGTTCCTCTTTTCCAGGTCCCAGTCTCTGGAACGTCCTCCAACTGCTGCTTGGCTGGACCACAAGCACAAGGAGTTGGTGACTTACTGCACGCTGCTGCAGGAGCACTCCCACCAGTGCTATGTGAAAGGTGAGCAGCAGCACAGTGGGAGCTGTGGCAGGGCTGGGGTTGGACCCCGGATCTTCTTCTAAGAAAGCAATGTCTCATTTTCCTTGTGATCTTACTCCAGGCAAAGGGAGGAGCTGTGGGACTGATGTCCCACCAGGAGGGTTTTAAAGATGCCTCTCTGCATTCCCTATGGGCCTTGCAGCGTCTGTTCCCAAATCTGTGGAGTGCTGTGAAGGAGCATCCCTTCTTTGATGCCTTGCTCTCACCTTCAAGGTGGCAGATCCCATGGGCACTCTGGTGTCACCCAAGCCCAGACTAACATGTAGCATTAGGTGCCCTGGCTGCCTCCTGTCTCTCCAGGTCTGTGTGGGGACATGGTGAAGATCTATATGTAGCCACTGCCTGACTCCCACAGCCTCACATCCTTGCCATGGAGTGCTCAAGCACTGTGTTTATCTGTAGGGCTGTTCAAGAGCCTTCAGCAGTCACACAGCATCAGCTCCCAGGACCTGCTTACTGCCATGGATTACTGTGAGGAGCTGCTCCAAGAGATTGATATCACCAACTTCCTGCTGACGGTGTGCAGCCATGTCCGCTCGTTCCGAGAGAGCCATCAACATTTCCACACACACTCCAAGACAGCCGGCTTCCAAGTGGGCAGCATGGAGCAGGAAGAGGAGCAGAGCTCTAGGGAACGAGGTGTCTTGGTCTCTGAGTCAAGGTAGCAACCCACCAGAGTCTTGCTTCTGTTCTTAGCATTGTGCCAGGACAAATCTTTCTTCAAGCGTATTTTAGTGCTTGCTAGAAGGAATGCTGTAGGGCAGAGTCTAACAGACACACAGAAGAACAGATATTTACAGCGAGATACCCACCTGGTGGGTATGGTGTCCACCAGGACCTTCTATTTTTTAGTCTCTGGTGACATTCATCCTTTCTTTCTCTTGTAGTCTTGGCTCATTACTGTCCCATCTGGCCTGAGCTGGAGGGCAGTTTGTCTGCAAGCCTTGTTTCTGGAGAAATTGTGCATATCCTGCTGCTTGACTCATTTGAGTTTGCTGTTGACTCTAGTGTAAATGACAGCTTTGTTATCCTTTTCTAATGAATAAAGTGTCACTTTTTTTAATTAAAACTCTGGAAAAAATGCACAAGAGATAATACCAAGGCAGAATTGAAATATGCTAAACTTCTGTCTTATTCCTTAGGGTATTTATAAGATTTGTATTGCCTCTGAAAACTTCAGGGGGGAAAAAAGTGCTATGCCTTAGTGTCAGTCAAAGAAACACTTAGGTCCTTTGTCCTCAGCACAGTTCCTTGATGTGAATTCACTAGCATTTGTTGGGAATGTCCAATGCTATGTCATCTTATAGTATAAATCATTGAGGTGAGACTGTGGTTTTGAAGAAAGCTTAGTGTTTGAAGTCAGGTGACTTCAAGTGCTGCTTTCCCCAAGAAAAACTGTGGGAACATTGTTTTTGTTACAGGATATTATGAATCACCTATCCCAAAGCAAGCTGCATAAACTTTTCCTGAAGGGTGTATATATACATTGTGACACATTGCACCCAGATCTGCCACCTCTATCACCAGAGTACCTGCAGAGTGCTTTGACCAGTCGACATCCCACTCCCCAGATTGCTTTTTCTGAGTTTTAGGGTCTGATTCTGCCATGGAGCTGCTGAGTGGCCATGGGCCTGAGCTTAGCTGCCCAGCCACTGGGGTGCTGGCATGGTGGTGCTTGCTGTGAGGTGCTCTGAACTGGCTGCTGGTAGTTCAGGTTGCTGCAGGCCTGTCCCTGTAGTCTATGTCTCTGTTTCCCAGGCAGGGTGTGTAGTGTGGTGTACAGGCATGGCGATGTGATCAGCATGGTTAAACTACCTCAGGCCTGGCTTCAGACAGCATGAGGCCTTATCTGGGCACATGGGTGGCTTCTGGGCTGTGGAGTTGTGGGCATTCAGGTTGTGTTGACACTGATGAGGTTTGGGGAGCTGGGAGGTGGGATACTGGCAGGATGGATAGCACATAAAACTTGTGTCATTTCTCAATCTGCCTGCCTGACCTGTCCACAACCCTGTCAGTGCTGAAATGGAGGACTACAGCGAGCAGGACTCCCATAACATTGCCAGCCCCACGGAGGAGCCAAAGAGCAGCGTGGGCACCAGCTGCTGTTCAGAATTTCCCCTCTCACTGCTGGAAATTGGACAACCCTGCCAGGCACACCCAGACTTGCATAAAATTATCCAGGTGAGGAATGTGCAAGCTTGACCTGGCTTTGACAGGAGGGTGTAGAGTAGGATGTCTGCTTCATATGTGGGATTTCTCTTTTAGGAAAAATTCCTGGAAATTGGAAGTTTACATTTCAAGCCAGTGCCATCAAATCCTCACTATTTCTTCTACTGCCCACCATCAGCCAAGAAAGAGGTAGGCATGGGGTTGTCCTGGCAGGCACCTTGTGGGGTAGCTTTGCTTGGTGTCAGATCTGGATTTGGGGCTGGCAGACCCATGGGTAGACTGAGTCCCTGAAGCTCCCATCAACAACCTGCTGTATTGCCTGGCATGGTTCTAGTATGTGCCCTTTCTCTCTCTGTCTCAGGAAGAGGCGTCTCGGGATCAGGCAGACAGGAAAGGCAGTGAGGACATGGAGGGATCAGAGGCAGAAATGGCAGCTGAAGAAGGTAACATTTACTTGCTCTGCCTTGGAAAAGAAAATGTCTGTCCATGTGATAATGCTTTTCGGGGCTAGGTGTGTCTGGTGGGGCCTTTGGAGATGTGAATCAGGTTTGCTGACAGGGAACCTGTATCAACAGGAGCTGTGTCTGGATGCTGCATTGCCACAGAGAGTGACCCAGAGCTGGAGGTGGAGTACCGTGAGAAGCTGGAGCATGAGTTCCCAGACACAGATTCCCTCTCGGACTCCAACACGGTGAACCAGGATGACGACTCCTTCAGTGTGCTGGGAGGGGACTCTCTCAATGAGCAGGAGTTCCTGGAGCAGGAGATGCCCCCGCTCTTTGTGCACCTGACCTGCTCAGTGAAGCTGCGTAGCCAGCACAGCTCCATGCCTGTGCAGTCCCTGCCAACTTGTCTAGGTAAGAGCAATCCTTGCTGGGAGGTTAAATAGCAGTAGTGCTTCAGTCAGGTCCCTGCTGGGTGAGCAGCCCCTGGAACAAACATGCTGTGTCTTAAACAGCAGTCTCTCTGGACCAGCCTTCCCTGTACAGAGCCCCCAGGGTTTGCCATCATCAGACAAGGGCTTTTTTACTAGGTCTCCCACTTGCTGTGGGATTGGTCATGGAAGGTTGAAAGGATCATAGAAGATGATGGTGGCCTTCTTGAGCCTGTCCAGGTGTGTGTGACAGCCACCTCTTGCAGTCTCTGTACTTGCCACCAGGCTGGGTATGTGTGTAAGCAGAGGTGTTTGTTACTTGAGTCCTTTGGTTTGTGATCTCTCCTCAGGGGAAGTTCTGGGCTGCCTGGAAAGCTGCCAGGGCTTGAACACCATTGACTTGGGAGACCTCTGTGTGACCCTGGACATCTTTGTGTTGACACTGCCTCTGGAGATAGAAGTTGTGAACACAGACATCCTCCACAACAGGTAGGTGGAAAGAGGCCCAGTCACCTACCCTCTGCCTGCTCTTCCCAGGCAGTCATTCTTGGCTCATTTCCATGTACTGAGACTTATGATTCTTCTCACAGAGCCTGTCACAGTCTTAACTAAAATATTTCCTAGATAGGCTCACCTTCTGTAGAGATCCCTTTTCTGCTCTCTGTGTCTGTTTGTCCTCTCTGGCCCCATGCTCAGGCTGCTCTGTCTCTTGTGACAGGTGCACCTCGGAGAGCAGTGTGTCCTTCACGCGCTCTCCCGGGCAGCCATCCTCTTTCCGCTCGGATGAGGATATCATGCACAACCTGGAACGGCTCCCGTCCACTGGAGATGAGAGGTATGCCACTGCAGGTATAAAAGCCCCTCACAGGTTCCTTTTACTGCCTGGGAGCTGCACTGTGGTGGCTGCACGAATGAGAAGGACTGGTTGATTCTTTTGTCTCCTCTCTCCTAGGCACCATGCCCTTTCCAACCTCCCTGGAGTGCACAGGCAGGCTATTGAAGCCACTATGAATGAGGTAAGCCAGACTTGCCTCCCTGCTTCCAGCTAGAGCACACAACTGCTGTTCCACTCTTCCTAGCCTGCTCCAATCTACAACCTGTCAGCTGAACTGACTGTTAGGCTTTACTGGTGTCACATAGGCTGTTAGCCTTGTGGTTCCCAAAAGCGTGGGATTACCTTGAGAAAATTCTTGCTGCGTTTGCGGTGGGCCAGGCAGAGCTGCCTTCTAAAGGCCTCTTCTTAGGTACATTCAGGAGATGAGGGATGTAGGAGATGGGAGAGACTGCCTTCGTCCTGTTGGGGCTTGGGTGAGGATTGGGGCAGGCTTGCAAACACAGGTCACCTGGATGTCGCTCTGTGTCCTTGCTCTGCTTAGATTCGCTGGCTCCTGGACGATGAGATTGTGTCAGCGCTGCGTCACTCACAGGTCATCAGCACCTCCATCCTGCACAGGGTGGCCACCCACATCTATAACTCCAAGGGCCGGCCCAGCTGCCACAGCGAGGTGGTGCTGCTCCAGTTTGTCTTTGGGCCTGAGCACTCTCTGGAGAAGTTCAAGGAGGTAAAGAGAAAGCCCTGAGGCAGCACCATACTTTGCTACCAGGATGCTTATTCTTCCCTGTGTTTCAGGAGTTCAGAAGAATGGCTCTGCCAGGCTACATGCTCAATGCAGAAGGCGACGACTACCATTACGTCTCCATCAGCCGCCTGCACTCCAGGAGGGCTGCTCCAGACCCTTCAGGGACACCCTGCTTGCAGCAGCCAGCTGGAGGTGGCACCAGGACAGCCCTGGGCCAAGCAGGCCAGGAGGGGAGCAGCGAAACAGAGGCAGAAGGCTCTGAACTGTTACACCACAGGAGCTGTGTTCTCCCAGAAAGCGGCCAGGGTCTCTGGGAGTGGCCAGAGGGTGAGACGCGCATTGTGCCAGACACAGGAAACCCTGCAGGTGGAGGCAGCCACACACAGAATGAGGTGAGAAGCACTGAGTGATCTGTTGGTGACAGAATGTAGAAGTATGATGGGATTTTTTTTCAGTGCCTGTTTTTCTGGCCATTTTTGTGACCTTGGCTTTATGCAGGCTCCAGGAGATATGCTGAGACTTGATCAAAGCAGACCACCAGGCCAGGACTCCCTGGAAGAGGCAGTTCCAGAGACAACCATACAGTCGTTGCCATCCTCATCCTCTGAGAAGGGAAACAGTGAGAAATCACCATTGGTGACACCATCTGCAACGAGCCTGACTGAGTCTGTAACACAGGGCAGGGAAGGTAGGAGCTGCAGTGTGGGCAGGATGTACTTCAGCCTCAGAAACTTTTAAGGGAAGAGCCCAGTTCTGGCTGTGACATACATAATATAACTGCTACTCCTGTTCTTGTTCCTAAATACCAGCATGGTTACTGAGGACTTTGGTCTCTTCCTTGCCAGGTTGCTGGCAATTCACTGCTTAACAGTACCCAAGGTACTAGGCTATGCTGCTGCACTCATAGCCCTAATGACAGTTCCTGCTGATTTCAGTAATGGCTGTGAGAGCCCCATTTGCAAGCACTGCCTCCCCATGGCCAGCACAGTCCGACTGTCGTGTGATGTGATGTTTCTCCAGCACATGGGGCATGGGGAAGGGCTTAGCAAGTACTTCCATGATCAAACCCCTCTTCTGTTTGCAGGCTCCAGCAGGCAGCGTCCCAGCCGTGTGCAGAGCCTCGTGTCGAGCCAGGGCAGCATGGACTCCGACCATCTTGGTGAATCTGCTGGGGCAGGGAGGATGACAGTGTGTGGTGACACTAATAGTGACGCACTGGGGGGGTCTGTGTGCCTGGGCTGGGGTGAGCCCTGAGGGTTTGTGAGTGGCTGCCGTGCCCAGGGAGGAGGTGGTTTGCCAGGCCTAGGGCTGAAGTGAGGATACATTGCAGGTTATGATGGGGGAAGCAGTGACTCGGAGTATGAGGAAGCATTAATGAGCGACCAGGAACCCAGGTGTCCCCTTATGCCGGATTTCTGGCTCATCATAAAAATCCATCAGGACCGAGTGGAGGTCTATTATCACACACGGTAAGGAGGGTCCCCTGTCTGACCACTGCCTCTCTGTACCATGACCTTGTTGCCGCTCACTCATCTCTGGACAGGATCTCTTCCCTGCCCAGTGTGGGTGGGAAGTTGCAGACTAGGCTGGTGCTCTATAAGGGGAAAACTGCCATCCTTTCCCACTGTGTTCCTGCTCCCAGCACCCAGTGACAGGCACTGTCCAGGTGCCCTGCTGACCCCATTCTCCCTTTCTTCGTAAAGCAGCCTGAGTGTGGAGAAGGCAGCATCAGCAGAGACAGAAGAGGAGCAGCCAGGGGAGTGCCAGAGTCTCAACCAGGTGGTGGTGAAGAAGATCAGTGAAATCTGCAGGGTTGTCAATCAGGTAATAAATCTCAAGAGGGCACTGACAGAGCTGCCAGTGATTAGATGGCTTAGATGAGAAGGGACCTCTGGAGAGTGTCTAGTCTGGGCTCAGCTCAGAGGAGGGCCTGGGGGGCCAGTTCAGCTTGGTGGGTTCAGAGGAAAAGGGACTCAGTCTGGCCCTCAGCACTTCTTGCTGTCTTCCGTGGCTGTGCAAGCAACAGAACCAATCTTTCCTCATCCTTTGCAGCGCTTGCTGCTGCAGGACCTGCATGACAGCCACATATGCAACTCATTACTGGTGGCAGAAAGTGAGGAGGACATCTGGAAGAGTGAAACACCATATACTTCTTACAGGCAGCGTGTGATGCCCACGGATGGTATGAATATTCCCTTGGCCATGCCTCAGCAGCAGTGCTACAAAGATGCCTAAGAAGGTCTTAACTTCCATGCTATGGCCCCAGCTATGTGCTATGTTCTTTACAGATTACTCTGTAGAGGAGAGCTACCAGCCCCGGGACTACCTGGCTGCCACCATGCAGTTCATGCCAGGGCACTTTGCTTGTGAGGTGGTGTGGAGCACACTCATCCACGTGCATTCACGCCTCAAGATGGGCCCCAACATGGGGGTCTCACGAGGTATGTACAGCCCAGGTTCCCCCCGGTTTGGCGTGTCAGGGGTCCGGCTGCTGGCTGGATTGGCACACCAGAGAAGGGTATGTGGGATAGCTAATGTCCCACATTGCCCACAGCTATCCAGGCACTTCGCTCGGTGCTCAACGCCTTCTCTGTGGTGAACAGGAAGAATATGTTTGTCTACCAGGAACGTGCCACTAAATCTGTTTTCTACCTCCGGTAAGAAGCCAGTGTGACTTGTTAGCCTGACCCTGCCTTGCTGGTGTGTTACACCAGACTGAGAGCTCCTTGAGACAGAAAGTATCTGCCCAGCCTCAGGGACTGTGTTGTGACCCAAGCACCAAATATCTGATTTCTGATGAGTCAGTCACATCAAGCCAGGCCCATCCTGCTCTCCTTGTGCTAAGCCTTTACACATGGGAGGAAAAATGATGGCTTTTTTGAAGGAGCCAGAGAACAGTTTTTCCACAAAACTCCATATTCTAGTCCCCACAAAGTGCACAGGGGACAGAGCAAAGAAGATGTGGATCTTCTGTGGATGTATGATGCTGTCATCCTTGGGGATGGAGGCTGGCATGTCTTTCTCTTGTATTCAGGCTGACTGAAACCACCCACAGTGGGAAGGTGTGGGAAGCAGAGAGCAGCCTTAGTGCATCATCTCGCTCACTAGCACTGACACGCAGCCAGGAGCCCATTTACAGTGAGGATCTGATGGTGAGTCTGCCGCTCTCTGCGAGCGGATATGGGCGCTCATGGTCGCCGGAGTGGAGGGAACTCAGTAGTTCCAGCAACCTGGATTTCACGTGGGGTAAAATTTACACTGTAGATATGTGGAGTGGAGCGGCAGTGGGTGGCATCTGCCTGACCCTGCTGACAGCCTGGGACAGTGATGGATCTAGAATTTATATGAAATTACTTCCACAGGGCTGTTTTTGCTTCTCCAGGGTTCTCGTTCCTCACTGGACACTGCCTCATGCCGTAGTGTGGACTCTGCCCGCCCTGTGGGACAGATAGACAGACACATCCAGCTGATGGTCCATGGTGTTGCCCCAGCAGGTATGTGTTATAGCACCTGGCAGCAGATGAACTGTGCTGATGTAAAGCAGAGGAACAGAGCTCTGCTCCCTGCCATCTTTGCTTGAAGATAGAGGAATCTCCCTCCTGCGCAAACAGCTCTTCCATAGCCCATAACTGCTCTCTATTCTGTATGGGTGAAAATAAAAGGATCCACGGTCCACAATGAAACCTCCTGCAGACCATGTGCCATCTTTCCCTGTGCAGGAGTGCAATTGTCTTTTCCTACTGCACCAGCAGTCTTCTGTGATCATAAACCCATAGAAAAAGATGTCCGAAGAAATTGATGGTGGGGAAAGTCATGTTCCCTATGGGAAGTGAGTGTGAGGGTGGTACATCCTGAACAGGAAGGGAGAGGTGGCTGTAGTCATTCTTACTGGATGGGGTGAAAAAGCTGCTTGTACCTCTGCTCACTTGCCAGGGCCTGAGATCACGGATGAGCTGGTCAAAGTGCTGCGCAGACGCCTGGACGAGGCCACCCTGGATATCATCACGGTCATGCTGGTGCGGAACTGCAAGCTGACCCCAGCCGATGTGGAGGTACCTCACTGGCTATCTGCTCTGTTCATCCCAGAGCACTTTCCTACATTTTGACCTGTCTCAGTTGCTCCTGCCCCAAGGAAGACCAGGGCAGTTTGCTACATCCTGTTCCCTGCTCCAGTGCTTGGTCAGGCTAGCGTTCACTGAGGTATACACTCTGTGGGTGCCAGGGTAGCTGGGAGATTCCCTCTGCTGGGTTTGCAGCACAGCAGGACTTCCCTGTGCCCTCCTTCCCACATCTTGGAATGAATGTCTGCTCCCATCTTGGGGCTGTCCTAGGCAGGGCCAGGAGTTGGACTTTGATGATATTTGTGGGTCTCTTCTAGTTCAGGATATTCTGTGATCTGTCTTGGGGCACTAGGTCTAGGGTTGTGCCCGCCACACTCTCCCCTTGCAGAGCCATCTGGCATCATTTGTATCAGTATTAGAGCCCCAGGGCAGCCTGCTAGTACCAGCTGGGTTTTAAAGCCTCCTGTGTGCAGTTTATCCAGCCCCCTGGGACGCCACCCACAGAGGTCCTGCAGTTCTCCCTGCCGCCCTCAGCCCTGCCCTGGCTGCACGCCGTGGCCTATTACCTGCGCCAGAACCTGCTCATCTTCCTGCACACCCCCAAGTACACCGACAGCAACGTGGAGCACCACTTCAAGGTGAGGAGGGCTGGGACTGGGACAGCAATCTGCCCAGCTTCTAGCTGCTGCTGAGGGCATTTGTGGGGGCAGCTCAGACACCATGTTCCCAGCTCTGCCATGGAGGGTTAGGGAGAAATTGACACTAACTCCTGAAGCCTGAGGGAGTTTTACAGGACTGAGCACATCCTGATTAGCCTAGGCAATCACTTGCTGTGCAAAAAGCAGCAACCACAAAACTCATGCCCACATCCATGTCCCAGGAGCATGGGAGAAGATCCCCTTTCAAAGCTAAACTTGGTTCGTTGTATGTCTTGCTCAGATGTAAGGACTGAAACATCAAGATTAATAAAAATTTGGGAGCAGCCACCCACTCCTTAGCGTGGCTATAGCAAAGACAAAGGGTGAGGCCAGATATGTAGTGCCACATAACTCTCTATGAGCTGTAAGGGATTCCTTCACCCCAACAGTGGTGAAGGCTGTGTTGGCAAGTGTTTTGAGTAGCTCTGGATTTGATTCTACAGGTTTGGGGATGAGCTGTGCATACACACGAGCCTCTTTGCAGTTAAGGCAAGTTCTCTAATCTTTGTCAGTATCTTCTTTATTCTCCTTAGCACTACTTCAACCACAACGGGAGCATCCCTGACCAGGATCTCTATCTGTACAATAAACCAGGTGGCCAAGGCACTGGTGGAAAAGGTATTCTGCTCAACTCTTCTCGAACAGGGTATGGGGCTGTGTGTTGGGGAGCTGTTTTCCATGCTGTAGAGCTATGAGTGAGTGAGGAGGGCCAGTGCTGGGGGAGTGCATTCCTCCACGGCTGGAAGGTGGGTAAGGTGTGTGCCTAGGGGACTGCACGCCTTTGCATGTGTGGCAGAGCAAACTAAGGCCTCCATAGAGCAACTTGCTAAGCTTGACCTGTTGCTGCAGGAAGCAGCTCTAGACACAATGAGACCTCAGCGTGGGGCCAGAGGCTCTGTGGGGCTGGAGGTGGGAGCAGTTGTGGCAGAAGCCTTGCTGCAGAGGGAAATCTGGCTGCCTGTAACTGAGTGTGGGCTGTGTGGGCAATGTCCTTGCTTTTTTCTCTAGACTGCTGGAGGAGGGATTGGATAGGGCCCACCCTGCAGCGGGCTGTCATGTCGTGTTTTGTCCAGGCCATGTGGTCTGTCACCTGGCCATTGCGTGTCTTGTGCCCCTCGTGCACCATTTGAATGTTCTTCTGTTATGTAGGTACCATGTCGGACCTTGTGCAGCACCTCTTTCCACTCTCTCACTTCCAAGGTAGCACCCGTGGCTCCAAGTATAACTCCATCTCCTTTTCCCATGCAGCTCTCTGGTCCCGGCTGATCTTGTTTTCCTTGTGTTGTGGCTTCAGCTCTGACTCCTCTGTGTGTTTGTGTGTATGTGTCCATTTAGCTGAGCCCTGTTTCTTGCTGGCTGGATAAATGAGCAAACAGAATCTGCTGCCCTGAGGTGGCAGGTCAGTGATTCCCAGCTGCCGAGGGTCCGTGTGCTGCCCTGTTAGCTTGCAAGCAGTGAACTCCAAAATCCTGCATCTTTTTTCCCACAGATCCGAACAGGCATCTCTTCCCTGAGGAGGACAGGAGTCCTGATGTTTCAAATGTCATTGATGCTCCAGGGTGCAGCATTATCACTCTCCCAGTGGCTGTATCCTGGTGTGGGGTGTTCCCTTGCTTAGCAAAGGGCTGGAGTAGCCAGGCACCATTAGATGTGTGCTTTGTATTTCAGTGAGCCTAGGTCAGAGGGGGCTCAGTGTCCCCCAGAGATGGGAGGTAACAGTTCTGTAGCACCCCACCTCCACTGCACCAGGAAGTGAGACTCTTGGCAGCTCTTGCTAATGTACCTATTCCTACAGCTCCAGAACTCAGATTTTGAGTTTCTTTGCTGTTTTGTTTTTTTTTTAACTTATGATTTAGTGGTTAGATTTCAGCTTCTCTATGCTCCTGGAAGCCTTGTTTCCTGCGACATGGAGGAGAGCCTTTCTGCTCCTTGGGCAGGGGCAGGCTGCTGACCTGGCCTGCTTGAATTGTGGTCAGTTGTTCTCATGTCCTCATCTCAGACAGACTGAAGCAGAGCAGAGGTACAGGAATGATGTGGTAGGGACATGTGCCAGAGGCTGAAGGGGCTGAATGTGGTAATTTATCCAGGAGAAGAACAAGGGAGTAGTCCATGATTACCACATGATCATTCAATCATTTTGGTGGGTCTGGGGGTGACTGCCAAGCCAGACTGTTGAGGAGTTTGTGCCCTTTACTGTTTAAAAAACGTAAGTCTGGCTGGTAAAGCTCATATTCACTGTCATGTGGGGCAGATTTCCTGCTCTTGATACCTCTGTATTAACACCCATGTCCTGGAGAGCTGCCCTGCTGCGGCAAGAGGCTCTGTGGGGATTGCTCATAGGTGTAGTTTCTTTTCCTCAGTGTGGGTGCAGATGAGCTGCCCTCTGATTTGAATGCCTACTTCTCTCCTTTGTGAGCATCTCTCTCCATCCCAGTGCACTCTCCCTTGTGTCTGCTATGCCTTGGAGGAAAGGTTGCTGCAGAGCTTATGCTTCACAAGGAATGATAGAGACTGGGTGGTTGTGCTGTTGCTGATTAGACTGGGTACAGCCTGCTTGGGCTGGGTTTGTCTCCATGCAGAGAGGGCACTTGTCCAAGGGGATCCAGTCAGGGACACTTTGGTTTCTCTGTGGCAGTGGAGTCTGATGTCACTGCCATCCTTGCTGGGATGGAGAAAGAGTATGGGCTCAGCAGTGTTGCAGGGCTAAGGTTATTTGCTTCTGGGCACATCACCCTTAGGCAGCATTGGGGCAGCTTTGCCATCCAGCCACCTGAGTGCTGTCTTAGGGGGCTTTCAAAGAGAGTGGGAACATTTCAGGTTACAATGTGAGGTTTGGACCTCAAAGCTACTTCCCTGGTGCCCTGACCATTGAGCTGGGCCGTGGGGAGTCAGTGTTTGTTTCTGCTCTGGTCCGTTGCAGGGCTTCTCCTGTGTGCCCCAGGGCTCACAGGCTGTGGGCTGTGAGGCAGGAACCACACAGCTGCTCTGCAGCTCTGAACTGTCCTGTTGGGCGTGTGTAGAGCTCAGTAGAGAGAGCCAACAGGCAGGGTCTGAATTTTTCTCTGCAGTGACTCCAGGCTAGTCCTAGGTGTGAGCCTGCCTTGTTCCCAGTCCTGCCTGGTTGGAGTGGATGGGGAAGGCACCTAATCTTGTTCAGGTGTACAGTGAGGAGAGGGCTGTGAGTGTAATCTCCAACAAGGTGTCAGATCTGCAGGGACTCTACATCCTTCACAGCCTGGAGGGGGCTGCTGGAGCATGTCTGGGCCCTGTACTCTGTCCCTTAAGAGGACAGGAATGTGAGCCCCATCTTGGATCAATCTGCGTAAAGGCTCTCCTGGTGCAAATAAAGATAATTTCTTCTTGCATGTGGTGCTGGACAACCCAGGAAGCTCCTGCAGGGCAAGTGAAATCTGCTGTGACTCTACGGGAGAGAGATTCTTGCAATGATGGGGACACCCTGTGCCAAACCCCATGCTTCTTACCCTAGCTCCCCACAGGCACAGCTGGCCTCTGCTCCCCTGGCTGCCTCCCCTCCTGTGGGCCCTGCCTGCCACGTGACACTGTGCAAGTCAAGTGGTGACATGATGGTTCCAGCTGTGGAATGGCAAGGTGTAGGCAGGCACTGTAGGGGTGTACTTGGTGCTGTGCTGATGGAGGCTGTCTCGGGTTCTGCCCTGCAGGAATTGCGTGCATTGCACTGACATTTGTGGATGAGCATGGCAGCCCCACCTTGCTGCCCCACGGGGAGAGGCCTGACCCTCTGAAGCTTCCTTCCCCCTCACCCATCGTGGGCCTGCTGCAGGACACCGACTTTGAAAGCCTCACAGCAGTCAGCAGGCACCAGCCAGGGGCTGACCCCCCGCCTTCAGGTAGGGAGTTGGCCAGCAGCTGCCAATTGCCTGCAGCCTCTGCATCCCCTGGGGCACCTCAGAGGGCTGGTGAAGGCAGGGTTGAAGAGCCATGCAGAACTACCCTTTCCCCACAGAGCCCTGCATGCTGGTGCGCCTGGATATCTGGGAGAAGGGCAACATCAGCCTGCTGCAGCTGTCGGAGAAGCTGCGCGGGGCCCTGCGGCACGCACTCTGCGATGCTGTCATGGAGTTCCTGGTGCTGCCTGCCCCGCTCTGCGTGGAAGCTGCCTGCCTCCTGAGTGCTGCAGACCTGGAGGACCTGAGTTCTGCAGGTGAGAGCCTGGCCAGGGTGGCCACCTTGAGCCTCCACCGAGCCTTGCTCCTCCTGCCTGGCCGGCAGGAGCTTGCCTGTGCTGGGGGGAATCTGGTTGGGTGGGCAAGGAGGGAGGAAGCTGCTCTCCCCTCTGCCACCTGTGTGGTGTGATGTCTTGGGGAAGAAGCATCATAGACATTAGTGTTGGAAAAGATATTTAAGGGTCTGTCTGCTCCCCAGGACCATATCCACTTTGCTGGGTATTACTGATGGCTCTTCCCCTTCTCTCCAGTCAGGCTCTGGCCAGACACAGTGTGGTATACAGCAGCTTTGCAGGGGGAGGCTCTGCAGAGTCTGATTTGCTTTGTCTCCCCAGGAGGCCTAAGGAGGACCATGTCAGAGACCAAGGGCCTGGCTCTGCCCAGTGCAGGGCCTGGCAGGAGCTGTCCTCCACCCTTGCACTTCACCTCTGCACCTTCACCAAGCTCTGGAGAGCCAGTGACACCCACAAGCAAGCTGGGGCGCCGCAGCTTCTGGGACATGCTGGTAATGTTGCTGCAGGAACAGGGCTTGTAAGGTCCTCATGCTGTGTCAGGCCAGGAGGAATGGACAGTAGGGATCTAGCTGGGGGTGGGAGGCCAGGCTGGCAGCAGGGGCTTTGAGATCATGGCACTGACTGGGCTGTGTATGTGCATACTATTAACTTACCCCTTTCTCCCCTAGAGCAAAGCAGAGTCCTCAGAGCTGGGCAGCCCCAAGACTACTGATGACATTGTGCTGGAGAGGCCAGAAGAGGCTCGCACGAGGCGGCGGCACAAGACTGAGAATGTTAAGCAGCACCTGAGCCAGGATCGGGCCACAGCCACAGCTGAACTGGAACAGGCACAGAGGCAAGCACAGCCTGCAGGCTGGACAGCCAGGATGTTGTTCCCCCCTATCTGTTGTACATTGCTCTGCATCCTGACAGCCTCTGGACCACATTTCTTTTTCTTGTACTTTCTCCCTTACACAGACAGTTTAGGAAAGCTGCCTTGCACACACAAAGCCTCAGCCCTTATTGCTGGAGCGTTGCTGGGAGTACATCTGTTTCTCCCTGCCAGAGATCCCTTCTCTGCACTGTGGGGCCCTGTGCAACACCTGACACTCATGGCTACTGACTAAGAGTGACCCAGCTCAAGGATTGTATCAACCCTAAAAGGAGGCTCCCAGGGCTCTGCTCTGGAGCTGTGAGGGGACTGTTGCACTTTTCTACGTTCACTACAGATGACTGATCTAGTGTAACTGTGCTTCCCTTCCCTCTCCTCAGGCGCCGAGCCTGCCAGCTGGAAGAAGGAGATGTAGGTACCATGCACCCACTCTTCAATCAAACCTGCCAGCAGTGGATGGCATTCATGAACCAGCTGGGTACGTGTTTTCAGGTCCCAGCTCTTCCAGATGGGCTGGGAGTGGGCTTTTTTACCCAGAACTCTCAGGACAAGTCCTCTTACAGCACCATCCATCTTTATTCCTTGCCGGTCCTAGTTGCACACCCTGTCTCTCCCCAAACTTCACCAGAGTCACATTTGTCTCAGGGGCAGCATCAGCATTAGAAAGCTGTGGCAGGAGGCCTGGCATGGGCCTGTGCATCAGAACAAACCTGCTAAGGCCCATGGTTATGTCTGCCATGCTCCAAGTCCAGGGCTTGCCAAACTTGCCTGCAGCTGCTTTGGAGAGACCTGTACTCCAACAACCAGCTCCCAGAAGTAGCAGGGACGGAGGATCTGAGCCTCCACAACATGCTCTGGGACTGTGAAGTTGCATGGGAGACCCTCACTCTTGCAGGCAGGGAGGGAGAGGAGGAGCACCCTTCATATCCAGGGATTTGGGTTTGTATGGCTGCCACATTGCTGCTTTCTGGTTACCTTTGACTTTGGTGTTTGTGCAGCCTCTCACACTCCTGCTGACAAAGTCGAGCTCTCCTCTTCCTCTGATGAGGAGTAAGCCAGGGAACGAGGAATAAGTGGGGGAATAAAGCACCGTGCTCAGAGCATACAGGGAGTTTGGTCCAGGTGCCATTTCAGGCCAGAGCCTGAAACCAGGGGTTGTTTCAGGCTTCTTCTTCTCCTTCATATAAGGCTCTTGTTCTCCAGCTCTGCCTGCCTCAGGCCCTTAGCCCTCTCCACTGCTCATGTGGGCAGGATGTGGCTCTGGTGCAGCTCGGCACCTTGTCCTACAGTACATCTTCCATGCAGGGTGCCCGTCGGTGCAGCAGTGCTCCTTGGAGATGGTTTCTCGTTTCCTCCTGTCCTCTATCCTAGTGGAAGTGGTGAACCTGGTCACTGCCCTGGCAAGTGACACCACTGTCAAAGTGTTTGAGCAGATCTGGTGAGTTACGTGATTCACAGGTGGCCGTTTGGCACCAGCAGGTGTTGATCAGCTGTATTTCTACTGCCACAGCTCTACTTGTCAGCCACCTTTGGGGCCTTTCTTTGCAGCTACCATCGGGGCACTGCCTTCTTGCCCTATAAGTCTGGCCAGAGTGTCAGCCCTCGCCCTGGAGTCATCAGACACTTCATCCTGCTGGGACGCAACTTCCAGCAGTGGCGTTGCAGCACAGAACAGGGTGAGTGCCTGGCCATGGTACCCATCTTGTGGGGGGACAATCAATGAACAGGTTCCCCTCCTTACTGGGACAGACTGCTTTTGCCTAGAGGTGGGCAGTGGGTTGTCTGGTTTTGCCTTCTGAGACCTTACTCTCATATGTGTTTGTAACAGCTTATTTCAAGATGAGCTGAGCAGTACTGTGGCAAAACATCCTGTCATGCCACCTTAATGGCATGATGGGGCGTAAGAGCGGGATGAACCAGTACTGAGGGTCATAACTGTGACTTCTTCCAGCTCACAAAGGGCTCCAGCGCTTTGAGGCCATGGAATTCAGCTCAGCAGAGAGAGGTTCTGATCCCAGCCTTGTGGGTCGAGACCTGGTGCCCCGGCAAAGGTTCCTCTTCCTGGAGATCATTGACAAAAAGGTAGTAATGGTGCCTGTGTGATGTTGCCTCCTCAAAAACTGTTCTTGGATGATCCAGGTCTAGAAAGAGGAGAGGAAGAGTGCCTCTGCAGGCAACCAGCCTTCCACAGGGAAGAGTCCTCCAAAGCAGCTGTGCAGGATGTCTCTGCTTGTGTCACAAGTATAGCTGCGGGTTCCCTGCAGCACTCTAGGGAATGCCAGGGCCAGCAGCCCTCGCTGTCTCTGTGTTCAGCTGTCCTGCTGTGGGCTGTAATTGCCCTTTCCCTGCTCACAGCAAGGCCCAGGCTGGGCTCTTGTACTGCCAGTGGAAGTACAGCCACCACCACTGTTGTGGCTGTTAACAGGGGACTCGAATTGAGCTTTTACCATTCTCCCTGTTACAGCCTTGTCATCCAAAACTGGCTGCAGCAAGTACCACCAGAACACCTGGGGTAGCCTGTGCCACCATGCAGGGTCTCTCTGAGAGTCCTTAAATCTTCCCCTCCTCTCTGTCCAGCTGACGCTCTACACTTACAACTGGTCCCCAGACCTGGGCGCCAACCTGAACTGCTCCCTGACTCGCCTGCTGCAGTGGCAGAATGCCCGGTCACACATCGTGCACTGCCTGATCAGCCAAAAGCTGGGACTCTTCCACCACCACTGCTTCATGGACACACCATGGCATGAGGACAGCAAGCAGGTAGGGCACCATGCCAGGCAGGGCAGTCTTTTCTTCATCAGGAAGGGCCTTGGCAGTCTGGGGGTCTGAGGAAGCTTGCAGGCACCTTTTGTGTGCTGATTGGCAGGGCATCCCGAGACATTCACATGTCCAACTTAACCATTCCCAGCCAGACTGTTGCCCTACTCTTGGAGACAGAGGTGGAAGGGGAAGCCAGGTCCTCCTGCTGGTAGCACTTATTGGTGACTGAATTATTTAGGGTGAAGGAGGCTGAGGAATGGGCTTCCCACTGCACATTAGAGCCATGCTGGGCCCAGGCCTGCTCTTCTTGGGACTGGTAGTAGAGAAGACTAACACGGATCTCAGCAGATGGCCAGAACTGGATTTGCTCTGTGGGTTCTTGCTCCAAGGCTGGCAGTAAGGAGGCTTTCATGGCTGTATCTGTTTGCTTAGGAGCCAAATCCTTTCCTGAACTCCACTTTGGAGGTGGATGCACTGATCCGGAGCCCGTGTCCCCCACCCAGCAAGGAGCAAGGCCGGCTGAGCAGCTCTGCCCGCAGCCTCCCGTCCCTGCACTTCCATCCTGACGTGGTGCCCTTTGATGAAGCTCTGCGGGATGTTACCACCATCAGGCGCATACCCCATGGGCCTGACTCGGGACCTCTTGACCCCGTGGCTCGGCATGGGGCCCAGTTCCTGGAAATCAAGAGCATGGAGAGGAAAGGTAAAGCAAAGGGGCTGATATCGTGGGAGCCTGCCTAATAATCTCACTTCTGGAAAAGGAGAGCAGAGCAGAACGAGAGTTTTGACAGGGGACAGTTCTCTGCAGGAATGGGTGATGGCCTGTTCAGGGTGGGAGTAAAGGAGAGTAGCAATACTTGGGGCTGTGGCTTGATGCTCTTGTGACTGCTCTCTTTCCTCTAGAACTGGAGAAACAGATGAAGATTGAAAACCTCTTTGTCACCTGGCAGCAGAGATCAGCTCAGTCCAACATGCCTATCAGTGTGAGTGCAGCCTGGGCAGGATGTGGGCTGGGCCTTCTTACAGCACACTAGGAGCACCAGCAAAGGGGAGCACTAAAGCACCGAGCTTTAGTGTATGTTGGGTGTATGTTGGGGATGGTGCTAGGCAGTGGAGCACTGCTCTCTGCTTGAACTTTTGGGATTGTAGGGCTCTGAACCACACTTGGGCATGGGGCCTCACTACCCAGCACTGGAAAGGCTGTAAAGCAGGGGATTCCCCCAGTTAGGTTCATTTGAGCAGCATTGCAGTGTCATGGACGACTTGCTCCCGGCCTCGGTGAGGGGTGTGTGCTGTAACCATGCCCCTCTCATGTCGTGCAGCTGGCAGACCTGGAGACTCTGAAGCAGTCCTCACGCCTGGTTCACTACTGTGCCACCCCCTTGCTCTTTGACCCGGCCTTCCGGCAGCAAATCCAGACTGACCAGCTGGGCAAGGTAGAGGGGAAGGTGAGTGTCAGCAAGCACCAGGAGGTGCTCATTGGTGACTGAATTATTTAGGGGGAAGAAGGCTGAGGAATGGGCTTCCCACTGCACATTAGAGCCATGCTGAGCCCAGGCCTGCTCTTCTTGGGACTGGTAGTATGAGTAGTCTTTTTCCAAGACAGAGCTGCTCTAGCCTCACTCCTACAATACAGGATAAATTTGAACCCTGTAAGATGGAGACTGAGAAAATCCTTGGGTCCTCAGAGCCGTTCTCCTGCAGCCACACTATCCCTGGAGAAAACTGATTTCCTTTTCTACCCAGGGAATTCAGGGCTGAGTCTGGAGAAGCCATCAAGGGCACTGTGTGGTACTGATCTTTTAAGGAAGCAAAACTTCCCTTATGCATTCGGCAGCCAGACCTGGTAAACCTTTCTTGGACCAAACAAATAGCTGAAACAATTGAAAGCAAACCAGCTGAATCCTGAGCAGGTTGCAACCTGACAGACTGTAACCAGTGCAGATCCCATACTGGCTGTTCAGTCTGTATGTGTGTCGGAAGGGAAGAATAGGCTGTTGTAATTTATCAAAATGTCAAAAGGACTTTGACAGAGTCTTTAAGCAGAGGTTGCTACAGAAATTGAACACTCACAAGTGAAAGGGAAAGTATCATCACAGAATGAAAACTTCACTTTGTTTTTGGAACAGAGCAAAATGGAAATTGGTTATTGGATTTGAAGAGCCTCGCAGCAGGGGTTTCAAGGTGGTGTATTGGGTTCAGTATCTCCAGGTCTTTTATTGGGACGTATGAGCTGCCAGGCTTTGCAGTGCTGGAGGGCTGTTCAGATAGGTCAGAACAGAAAAAGACTGCAAGGAACTCAGGAGATAGCTGAGTAGCTTGTGAAATGAGCGCTATTGTGAGAGCTGGGATGTGGTTCCCAGTAAAACAGCACAATGTGGAGAGAAATTTGAACCCTTTTGTATTGTACACTCACTGCAGAGCCTGTACAGAGCAGACATCTCAGTGGTTTCTTCAATTTGGGAACAGCTGGGTACAGCAGACACTGATTAGAATACACCAGAAAGGGGTGTTAGTATAATGGGAAATATTCTAATACATTTCTAAAATGCTACTGTATTAATGTCTTCATCTGACCAGTAAGTGTGAGACCAAACATTTGTGGCAAAGGCACTGAACTGGAGAGACTTGGAGGTCAAAGAGTAGCTGGAGCGATGCCAGGTAAAGAGACATCTCTTGTGGTTGGTGGAACAGATAGGCAGAAAGCCAGATAGAAACACGTAACAGAGCCGCAGGCTTAAAGTAGAGAGATCAAAAAATGAAACCGTAGTCTCTCTCAGCACAAAGAAAAGGAGTTTTCAGGACATCAAAAGGAGAACTGAAAGTGTTTAGAAGGAAACACTGTTCCTTTTCAGTGCTACTGAACTGCTAGGAAATCCTGAGAAGTCAGCACGATTCATAAGGGGGTTGGACTCTTACCATGGCAATAGGAGTTGAAGCTCTGAGCTTTGCATGAACCAGTTTGTGAGTCCCTAACATTTTGTGGAAGCTGTTCTGGGGGGCAGATGTGAATTCTGGCACAGGCTATTTCCTGCAGGTTGTTGCAGTACTGTTAGGTCAGAGCATGGCTGGGTAGATCTTGGATCTGGGATTTTGGCACATGCACTAGGACAGTACCTGGAGAACCAGATGTTAGTGCTCTCTGGCAGAGAGACATCTACCTTTTGCTCAAGCAGGGCACCTGGTGTCCTCAGCTGGGGCCAGTCACAGCAGTTTTCCTTAGCAACTTTCTCTTGCAGAAGCGCCACCGCTCCAATGACTCTACAGCTTCAGGGAGGGACCGCAGCCACAGCTGTGACTCAGCAGAAGCGCTGCCCTGCAAGGTGAAGGAGGAGCCATGGCTGCAGGAGATGTGCAATGCCTTCCTGCAGCAGTACATCCAGTACCTGCAGAGCATGGGCTTCATCCTGGTCCAGGTGCGGCCACCCTCACCCACCACTCGCAGGTCAGTGATGTGCTGGGAGCCCTGGTGTTGGAGAAAAGCCACCATGCTGAGCTGTGCCCTGGTTTGACACAACAGGTCTTGGCTCCCTGCTCAAGGCTGTCTCTGCTCTCATTTCCAATAGCACAAGCCGGATCCGAGCTCTAGCAGCAATGGGAGTGGAGGGTAGAGGGTCCTTTTCCTACACAAAGCCAAAACCAGAGGGAAGTCCAAAGGTGAGCGCGTTTCTCTTACAAGGGTGGAACTGGGATGGAAGTCAGGCTGTGGAGTGGACCAGTTCTGGTTGGCTTTTGAAATGGTTTCAGGCAGAAAGGATGTGGGAGGGCAGAGAAAGCATCAAAAGCAGCCTGTCTAGACCAGCACCATCTTTGGGAGTTTGGGTATGATGAGATCTCTTTGCCCTCCTGCATGTCCTCCTACAGGCCTCAGAGCCACTTCCTGGCACTGGGTGGAACCAGGGCAAATACCAAAAGACTGGTAACAACTTGGAGGGGCTCAGAAGAGGAACAGGATGACCTAGAGCAAGGATAGCTGCTTTTGGGTGAGATTCTGGAGGATTACCTGTCAGAGAATCTTTAGCATCTACAGTTAAGGGCAACTCTAGGGCAGAAGGATCTTTAGCTAGAGTGAGATGAATGCAGAAGTTAAAGAGGTTAGAGAAGATAAGCCTAGAATGGCTCTACTGTGAGAGCAGGCTGAGGTTCCTCATGTATAAAGAAGTGGCAGCTAGGGAGGAACAAGTCAGAGCTGTACAAAATTGAAGCTAACCTGGAAAGGGATTGATCTTTTGCTGTCTCATTCAATACAACACCTAGAGACCATCAGATGAAAGTATTTGGAGCCAGTTTTGAAACTAAGGAGAGTGTTTCTTTGAGCAGCAGCTACCAGTGGTCATCATCAAAAGGTTTTGTGAACAATTAAGACCTTAAGTGAGTTTTGTGAACATGAGCTTACAAGACAAAATAAGTACCTGGAAGAGAATTCCATTGGAGTCTCCAGCTGAGCAGAAACCACCCATGGCTCATGGAATCACCCAGGGATGATGGGAGCAGGTAGCATTTACTCACCCTTTTCCAACACTTTATTGGCACCTGCCTTTGGCTGATGTTGGTGCAGGACTGTGAGTAAGACAACACCTTGCAGATAAAATGAGAAAGAGAGCAATCTGCTGAGCACATTAAGAGGGGGCAAATGTATAGCTCTGTATCAGGCAGGCACAATGGTCTGGGGACACCTCAGCAAGGAGTGAGGTTCCATGGACACTATCCTTCCTTGGCTCACAGTGTCCCACACTCTAGCAGCACCATGTCCTGAGCAAGCAGGAGGTGAAGGGATCAGTGTGCCTGGTGTGTTCTCTCAAAGACTGTTAGGTTTGTTAGGATCCTTTTCACTGTCAGCTCTGCCATATCTCCTCTCTTCTCTCCAGTGAGATTGCTCAGTTGAGGAGGCCCCTCTATTTCCACCTCTGCCACAGAGCCTTGTGGCAGCTTCACACCCTTGTGCACCAGAGAGCCCCTTCAGCTTTGTCCTTCTCTTCCCAGAGCACAAGCCCTGCTGTTGCCACCTACCATCTACAGAGGGCTCTTCCAGGTGGGATTGTGCTCATGGAGTTGGCCTTCCAGGTAAGAAAGAACAAGAAACAAAGTATGATCTCTGGGGGTTCAGGGACAGTCTTCAGAGGTGACAAAAGGGAGTGACGAGGAGTGCAGCAGGGACATGTGATTCTTCATTTGTCCTGTTTCTTCCATGGCCCTGCAAGACTGGGATCAGCTGGAGATTATTCTGCAGGGCTCAGAGCAGTAAGAGTTGCCTGTAGGAAGGATAATAAAGGGCTCAGCAGCAGTTAGGGTGCTCTGTTCTCAGCCACTTGTTGGCTGGTCTGGCTTGGTTCAGACAAGATGAGACAGAACATGGGGCAAGAATGTCTGGGCCCCAGCCCAGAGCGTGAAGTGTGGGGGCTGTGCTCCTTCCCTGGAGAGGCCCAAGGCTGTGCTGTGCTCTGCTCACGTGCTCTCTCCTCCAGGGCTGTTACTTCTGTGTGAAGCAGTACGCGCTGGAGTGCTCGCGGATCCCCATGGGCCAGTCTGTGAACTCTCAGGTAATGGCTTTGCAGGCACAGCTGGTGCTCCTCAGGGTCAGGGGATGCTTTGGGGGGAGGAGTGATCTCTGGAATGGAATGGGCAGTTCAGGTATAGCAAGTTCTGGAGAGCTCTGCTCCCTCCTCATGGAAAAGCCTTCTGCAGCCACGTGCCCTCCATGGCTCTGCTGGAGCAGAGCTGAAGTGCAGTAAAAGGGGGTGGGAGGTTTGGCAAGAGGATGACTCTCATCCTAGCTTGGGGAACAAGACAGAACAGACTGGGGAGGAATAGGAGCAATTCTGGCAAAGATGACTGCTCCAGAGAAAGTCAGTGCATGGCTCTCTGCTTCCCTTGGAACAAGAAGGAAGTGGAATGGGAACAGGCATCTGTGAACATGATTGGCTGCCCTTTGCCAGAGGAGATTACTTTCTGCACCAGAAAGGTTCCTTTATACCTCTGTGCCTTGCTCTACAACACTCTGGGGCTGCCTGCTCCCTTCTCCTTTGTAGGGTCAGGGTGTTTCCTGCCTGTTCCCAAGGGCACTAGGTGTCTGTGTAGAGGCTGGCCAGCCCCAGGCTGTCTGAGACAGGAGGCATGCATGACCATACTGTCCTTTCCAAGGTGCCTCTGTAGCACGGCTGCATCTTATATATGCCAAAAGTGTCTCTCCTAAGCTTAGAGCCTTCCAGGGCCTTGTCTGCGGGTTTGCTGAGTCTTTCCTGGAAAGCTTGCACATGCACAGGGCAGTGGTATGAGGCTGCATCCTGCTCTGATGCTGGGACAGCTGCACTGGCTGTGCCATGCCTTGTCAGCAGGGCTTTGCAGGAGGGTGTGAGGTGCCTGGCAACATTCCTGCCTTGACTCCCTGTCCCTCCACAGCTTTCTATGCTCTTCACGGAGGAGTGTGACAAGGTGCGGGACCTCATGCACGTGCATTCGTTCAGCTATGACTTCCACCTGCGCATAGTCCACCAGTACCTGCTGGGCTCCCACATGACTCTCCGCCAAGGCTACCATCTCACCAGCTTCCTGGAGGATTTCATTGCCCATCACCCTGACATCCCCAAATTTGGCCGCAACCACGTTTTCCAAGGTCTGTAGGTCAATGTGTGATCAGTCTGGGGTTGATCACCAGCACGTAACTTGGCAAAATGTTTCCAAGTCCTTTACAAATAAACCTGACCTTTGGAGTATTCAGGGCGATGACAGGGTGAGGGTGATGGGAGGGGCTGAGCTCTGGGGGAAGTCCTTGTTGCCCTGTTGTGGAAGTGGCAGGTTGGTTGCTCTGTCTCCTGGAGTAGATGGGAGAACACTGCTCTGCCCAGGTAAGAGGCACAGAGTGTCTCCTGTGATAGCAATGTATTTTTCCACTAGGCACGCTGGCCCTGCCCACCAACATGATCACTGCACACCAGCTGTACAACTACATTGCTGACCATGCCAACACCTACCACATGAAACCCCTGCGCATGGCCCGACCGGCCACGGGCAGTGACAGCAAGAAGGGAACACCAGGCACAGAGCAGAATGAATATGCACTTGTCTCTATTTGGAACAGGTGAGTGCATCTGCTACAAGTTCCTGGAGCTGCTGGAGATTGGTGGCAACCTTCCAGTCCCTTGGGACACTGCCCCAAGGTGCCAGCAAAGCTGACAGCTCTACACAGTGGCAGACAGCAGTTCTGGCCAGTTCTTCTGAGATGGCCATCAGGGGTGGTGTGTATGTGTGCAGGTGCATTTGACATTTCCTGTGGCACTTCTGAGGAGTCCCACTGTGTGGAATTCCCCATGTCCAGTGGTTCTGTTGTGATCAGGAGCCCTGGGAGAACAAAGCGAGGTTTCCTTCATATTGATGTGCCTTTTTTTATCACAGCTCGGGCTCCTACAAGGACTCTGAAGGTCTGCGTCATCATGATGACTTTGACGTGTCCCTCCTGGTTTGTCACAGTGCAGCACCATTTGAGGAGCAGAGTGAGGCAGAGAGACGCATGCTCCGGTGAGCACTGGGCGCCAGTGACAGCAAAGCTTCCTGGCTGGGGAGGAGGGCTCTGGGAGGGACTGGTTCTGTCTGGAATAGCACAGGCAGAGTTGTTGGTGTCTAGGGAGGATCACTGTGAGAACTTGGGCAGAGAAGCACCCTTTCTGGCAGGGACAGAGGGGCCTGTGGTTCACTTGCAGTGCAGCTGAGAGGGGAGCAGCCCTTCTCCAGGTCACAAGTGTCTCCTTGCTCCCAGTTTGCGTTTCTACGTCATCATGACAAGCCAGCGGGAGCTCTTTCCGCGGCTCACGGCCGACATGCGACGCTTCAAGAAGCTGCCACGCTTGCAGCGGGAAGTGCTGGAGCCTGTGGTGGGCCGGGCAGCCTGGGAGGCAGCGGAGCCAGAGCCGAGCCTGGGCCGGCAGCCGTCAGCAGAGCGGGAGCTGTGGCAGGACGTGGAGGACAGCAGCGAGTTCTATGTGGGGGGCACACAGGTCAAACTGGGGCCAGGGCTCTTCTACACCTCGCCACTCTTCCCCTTGCTGGCCTCCGAGGTGGCCTCAGCCCAGAAGCAGCTCAGCAGCATGGTACAGCTGGCCAAGTGCCACTGCCGCAGGGACAACCTCTGGAAGCGCCTCTTCCTTCTGGAGCCTCTGGCTTCTGACAAGCTGAAGCTGGGCAAGCTCTCCCTGGTGGAGCTGGAGGAGCTGCTCGACGCCGTGCATGGGAAATCCATTGCAGATGTCGACCCCCAGCTGGTGAGCAGCAAGGATGGGGGCACAGTGCACAGCAGCTGCTGTTCTGCTCTGGGGATGAAGTGGGGAGCCAGGTGAAGGGGCGTGCAATGCACATCTCTTCCTGCTTGGTGGGAAGGTAGAGGCAGGAACATAGTTCCTAGCTGGCAGGGGAAGGGGGAGACTGCATGGACCTGTCTGTAGAGAGTGAACAGCCCTCAGTCAGCATCCTCAGTGGGCTGTGAGGGTTGCATCTGATTTGGGGTCTGGAGGCTGCTGTGGCAATATGGCTGCTGGTGCCATGGCTAGAGGGAGGATGAAAATCAGGCCTTTTCTATGCCTGCAGGAATGCTTCCTCACCATGACAGTCTCCTGGTACCAGAGCCTCATCAAGGTGCTGTTGAGCCGCTTTCCCCAGAGCTGTCGGCACTTCCACAATGCTGAAACCGGCACCCAGTATCTGGTAAGACACAGCCCATTGCCCGCCTGCAGCCTCTGTCCCCATGTCCCTGTCCTGGGTTCTGTACTGGCTCCTCTCTAACGTGCTCTGTGACTCCTGACAGGTCGTGCTCAACCAGAAGTTCACAGATTGCTTCGTTCTTGTGTTTCTCGATTCTCATTCAGGAAAAACAGTGAGTCCTTGGGAACAGACTAACAGCTATGTTGGCTCAGGCCAGGAATTTGTCTAGATTGATCTAGCAGTGGCCATGGGTAGGTGTGCGTGAGAACATGACCAGGTCAAGAAGCCTGTAAAGCTTCTCTTAAATACTGTCCCAACATCTGAAAATCGGTAGCTTAGGCCCATCCTGAGCTACAAGTGGCCTTTGCATTTATTTAATAGCCCTCCACAGCTTTATTTCCTTTGGTTCATTTCTAGCATCCACAATTTCCCCTGACTTGCAGCTCCATGAGGCAGATGCAGTCTAGGTGAAGAACTTCCTTGGCTTAATTTTGAAGCTCTTACTGTTCTTTCCGTGTGATGCCCCTTTGTTCTTGTATTAGAAAACAGTGAGCACTTGATCCTCTTTTCCTTCACAGGATTGCTTTTGGATCATTTTCTCAGCTGTCTCTCTATCCAGGCTAAGCAGTCCTTCTGTATTCAGTCCAAAGTCAGATCACACTGGGTCTGGGTGGGAGGGGCTACCAGTACTGTGGGCTGCTCCTACCTGGGCAGAAAGGAAGGGGACCTGCACTGTCAGGGTCCCAGCAAACCTGCAAGGACCTTTCCTCTCACTGAACTTGATGGTAAAAATACTTTGCTTTCAGCTGTGCTCCCAGGCAGGGTACAGGATGGGTCACAGGGAATGCAGCTCCATGTGAGAGCAGGGGATCTACAGGAGGCTTCAGTCCACGATAAGGCTTCTGCAGACCGCAGAGTAACTGATACTGTATAAAATAAATCACACTCCATCTGAAAAGCAGGTAGCAGAGACAGAAGAGGTGGTGCTTGCTGGAAGGCTGCTCAGTGCCTCCTGCCACCTGATGGTCTTAGTGTCACCTTGTGGTCATTGATATGATATACCCAGCCCTCCATCCCCTCTCCCAGTGACTCCCATTTTGTAACAGAAATCCTTTGTTTTCATAACATTGTATTTTGTGCTTAGCATTCATCCCATTCTTGTGGTCTCTCAAAACTCTCTCAGGTTTTTTTGTTGGTTTTTTTTTTTTGCATTATCCCAATCCTCTTTTGAATTAGTGCCTCAAATTTTTTATCAGCACACTCCTCATCTTTGTACCAGACTTGTTAAAGTACTAGGCAATGTGAGTCCCAAAGCCTGTCCTGAAGGAACTCTGTGACCTCTCTACAGCCTGCTATTTTCCCCTTTCAGCACTGCCATGTTCTCACCTTATAATTTTTAGCTAATTCCTATCTTTTCCGCTCACCTAAATTTCCCATGTGGCACCACATCAAATCCTTCCTGAATCTCAGATAAGATGTACCATGATTCCTTTGTCTAGAAATGTTACCTTATCAAAGAGAACTTTAGTGTTAGCACATCACTTTAGTAACACTGAGCTGTGTTTCCCTCATGGTTCTGTCTCTCCCAGCCTGCTCTGAAGCCTTGCATGCTGCTGGAGTTGGGTTCACAAATCACTTCCTTTCCCCTCTTAAACGATGGTGGTGCATTTGCTGTTTTGTAGTTACACAGCTCTTCTCATGGTTTTACCAGTTTGTTAGGGATCCTGGCTACTGGATGTGCTGCATTTCAGCTCTGGAGAACATCCCGTCCCTATGTCTTGCCTCCATGATGCTGATCTAAGTGCACTGAGTCACTGACATTTTTGTTCTGCTTCAGCTCCTGCAACCTCTGCCTGCTCCCTACTCCCCTCTGCCCTTGCCCTGCCTTGTCAGTACAGTCACAAATCGGAGTGGAGCAGGCAGCATTTATTTTTAGGATTGCAGTTATTACATTTAATCTCCTCCTCTTCCCCATTTGTTGCACTCCTACTCTTTGCCTTAGAAGAAGAAATTTCCCTCTAATTTCCCTGGAAGCTCCGATTACTGTGGAGGCAGTAGGATCCCCTCCTCCCCTGTGGCTGCTGCCAGGACTGGTGTAACTGCAGATGCATGAGAGCTGGGACAGAGTGGGCAAGTCTTTGCATCAAACTTCCACCAGAAAAATTGGGAGGAGGCTCAAACATGCTCTGTCACAGGAGGAGGCACTAGTTTTGTGCCATTGGCATTTTTGGGACTTCTCCCAGTATTTTCCTAACACTGCCCAAGAAATGTCCACACACCTGGGCTAGGGACTGCACAGTGCTTGTCTGCATCCTGTCTCCTGACCCTCTCCTCCCTCTTGGCAGAGCCTCACCGTGGTTTTCCGGGAGCCGTTCCCAGTGCAGCCCCAGAACAGCGAGAGTCCTCTGCCACAGCTCGTGTCCACATACCATCACCTGGAGTCAGTTATCAACACCGCCTGCTTCAACCTCTGGACGGGCCTGCTCTAGCACTGGCACCCACATCCTGGAGCAATGATTCCGACCTCGGCACAGCCATGCCATTGGTGACCATGGGGAAGAACAGGTCTCTGGGGGGACCTGTGCGTGGGCACTGCAGGCAGCACTGCCGGTGGCACACATGGCTACTGACTTGAGGAGCCAGGGGATGTGCACCTCATCGCTGGCTGGCTGGTATGGCCCTCGTGTGCTGTTTTCAGTGGGTTTGATATGAATGGCCTTGAAGCAAACAGCAAGGGCAGGAACTTGGCTGCTGCAACAGCCTGGCTGAAGCAGAGCAACTCTCAGGGACATGGCTTTGGCATCCATAGGTGAGTTCTGCCTGCCGGGAAGGCACTGAGGAGCACACGTGGCACCATCTTCTGCCTAGGGCAGCACTGCACAGTGCTCTGGCTTTAGGAGGAAAGACTCCTGACCACAGGGCTCCTGGCAGTGAGGAAAACTGCTACTGGCCTTTTGCTTTCCTCAGGAGAGCACAAATGGGACAGGAAGGGTGAACTGGATCACAGAAGGTTTTATGGAGGTGTACATTTGAGCCATTGGTGTATCTGTGAAATAAACTGAACCAGATCCTTGCTCAGTCACTGTAGGCTGTGGAAAGCTGCCTGTAGAGGATGCAGAGTGGCCCTGACTATGGGGCTGGCTGGGTTTGCTTTGGAATCTGACACTTGCTCTGGAGCAGGAGCAGCAGGGCAGTCAGCCTTGAGTGTCCATGGGCAGGCAGCCCCCACCCAGCCTGTTACCTTGGATCGGACAGCCTGGGAGAGGATGGCTTGCCTTACTTGCAGCCCTGCTACAGAGTCAGTGCTGGGTACTGGCAACACCCTTAAGAACTTCAGTACCTGGAAGTCCAGAGCATTCTTCCCACAACTTCAGGCACCAGCTGGAATGCTCCCCTTATTAGGGGAGACTGGAAACCTCTCCCTGGACACCCTTGCAGCCTGGAAAGTAAAGTTCTCTTGTGTGCCTGAGCCATCCCTAAATCTAACATGCTGCAGGTGGTACTTGTGTAGATGAGGGTCCAACAGCTTGGACTGGCCCAGTAGAGCCTGGGGAAGGGAAATATGACATAGATGTGTAGAGCCTGGGGAAGGGAAATATGAGATAGATGCTCCTAACCTCGCTCTAGGAATCATCCCACCCACCACACTCCCATACTCCTAGAGAAGACACGTGCTCCTCTGTTAAGCCATTGCTTTGTCTTTTATTCTCATGGTTTTCTAGTTTCACTTGGCTGCCTTGTTGGTCACACCATGCTGCAGCCCTCTGCTTTCCCAGTAGGATCGCAGCCAGCCCAGACCTTCCAGGGTGTCTCCTGCAGTGACAGACAAGGTCTCCTGCTGCAGCTGGAGAAGCTGGAGCAGCTTCTGTTCAGGACAGAGCTCTCATCCCCAGATAGGGACTGACACCCACTACCTACGCCCCCCAGGACCTGCCTGTCTTTACACAGTACCCAGCCAGCTGGTCTGTGCTTGGAGCTGCCCATGGGGCTCAGACCTGCAGGCCCACTCACCCTTCGGAGCATACTCGCACCCCACGTAGCCAGTGTAGCCAAGGGACTCCAGGAGCTCGAAGAGGTAGGGGAAGTTCAACTCCCCAGGGCTATCGGGCTCATGCCGCCCTGGTACCTGTGCAATCTGGATATGACCTAGGGAGAGAAGGGGGGAGAGGCCGTGCCCAAGGCAGCCCTGCCTGCAGCCTTCTTTGGCCATGAGACAAGGTGACCCAAGAGTAGCCCCACACCCCCAGCCAGCTACAGCAGAGCCTAGAGTAGGAGGGCCCCTGTCAAAGCCACTCCTGCCCAGTGGCTGCAGCGGAGCTGGCCAGGTGCAGGGCATTACCGATGAGTGGGAAGTACATCTCCAGGTTGCGTGACAAATTGCCATCCATGATCTGGCAGTGAAAGAGGTCCTGGGGGTGAGAGGAAAATGGAGGGTGCAGCTGTTCAGCAGTGAGCAGTTAAGGACAGCTGTGCTATGGTCTCTGTCCCCTGTCCCCAGGAGGGGATAACAAGCCCATGGCCACCAGAACTCCCCTGTGGACCTGTGCAGGTTTCCCTCATGGAGAGCTTCAATGCTGACTCACCAGTTGCAGCTTCAGGTTGGGCCGTCCCACTTTCTCCAGGATGGCAGCAGCTAAGGGGACAAGAAATGAGAGATCATTGCCCCCAGGGTCGAAGCTTTGCAGAGAAGCCCCAGGACCCCCCTTCATCAACTGTGCTCCCTCAGCATCTGCCTGCTGGTGAGGCAACCTCCTGCCTTTCAGATTTTGGAGATCCTTCTCCTCCTCTGAAGGAGACTCTTGGTGTCTGGCTTACCATGGTGTGGGGTGTTCAGATAGTAGCGAGGGTCAGTGATGCGGTTGTTAATAGGCTCCAGCAGTCCAATCATGTCTTCCTGTAACACAGTAATGTCACCCTGTGGAGCATCCTGTCATCTCTGCAGCAGGAATTGTAACTTCCCCATGCCAGGCTGGTGGGGTATTCTCCATCTTGGGTATCCCAAGAGCTGCACACTCAAAGCAGGGCCCATTCCCCACTTACCTGGGCCAGGAGGTCAGCAGTATATCGGAGATTCTCAATGAAGGTGGCTTCCATCTCACCTGCCACTGCAGCCCGCTCTGTGCCCAGGGGAACCCGCCCAGCCATCACATGAATCCTACAGGCACAGAGAGACAGTCACAGGCAGCAACTGCAAGCGGCTACCCTGATCCAATACTCCTTCCTCTGCTGCTGGCAAAAGGGGCGAGGCTGGGGGAGCAGACAGAGAAGGGGGTAAGAGGAGCTATCTCCCCTGCAGGAGGCACAACAGCAGCCAGCGAGCTGTCAGACAGGACACAAATATGCACCATCTCAATACAGAGAGCGATGACTTTGAACCTTTTGCCTGACAAATCACAGACCTTGCCTCTTTCCTCTTTTGCCAACTGCCTTCAGCTTTCACCCTGAGGCTGGAGCTTTCTTGGGGTCTCACTCCTTGGGGGCCCCAACCCAGCATGCTGGGCAACCGGCATGCTGCTTCTGCCAGGGCCTGCCCTATGCATGGTGTCACTGCTTGCTGGCTGTGAGCAGGGAAGGGACAGTGCCCTGTGCTGGACTGCCCTGCCATGAAGAGCGCAAGGGCCAGGCCATCTTCAGCCACCATTGCAGGAAGGTGTTAAGGAGAAACAAAAACTTTTTCAATCTGCCTTTACCAGTGTGCAAGCGGCGCTGGGCAGCCTCTCGCCTGCCTGGCCCATGCCCTCCACAGGGCTTTGGACTGAGTTTCAACGGGAAAGAATGGTGCAAAGTAAGTGGAATAAAAGGGCCCTCTTGGTTTTCTGAAGGGAGCTGTGCCAGGCTAATTGCATCTTTTACGGTGTCTCTGCTGTGCTGGAGTCAGCGTGGCCTCAATAAAGCAACTGTTGTGGTGTCCTGGGGGAAACGACTGGTGCAATTGGGGAGGAAAAAGGGAGGATTATCCTGGGGACTGTTGTGTGGAGGTGGGAACAAGAGCCTCCACTGCCAAGGGCAGGGTCAGGCTCATGCCTGGCAGCTCTGGGTCCACTCCCAGCGAGCACGCTGAGACCGCGGCCCCGCACAGTGGGGTCTGCCCCGAGCTGGCTCCGGCCCGACGCAGCCGAGCAGGAGATGCTGCCCGGGAGAGGCTCCGTGACCCAGCGTGGGGAGGCACCGCGGGGCAAAGGGCGAGCTCCAATCGGGCGCAGCGCTGGAGCTGGAGGGCAGCAGAGGAAGCCCCCCCGGCGGCCGCGGGGCCGGGAGCGAGGCCGGAGCGGGGGTCCCACCTCGCACCTACCTGCGGCAGCCCACGGCCCTGGCGTAGTGCACGGCCGCCTCCAGGGCCTGCCGGAAGGCTGCCTGCCGCCCGGGCACGGCCGCCAGCCCCAGCTCGCCCGCCTCCTGGTCCCCTGGGAGAGAACGGCGGGGTCAGCGGAGGGCCCTCGCTACCCCACGCACGGGGAGAGCAGCGGGACGCGGCCGTACCGGGGGGGGTGTTGAGGAGCGCGATCCGCACCCCCGCCCGCTCCGCCGCGGCCCGCAGCTCCAGGGCCGGGCAGGCCGCCGGCCAAGCCGCCTCCACCGCTCCGAACCCGGCGGCTGCCGCCGCTTCCAGTCGCGCCGGCAGCCCCGGGAGCTCCTGGAAGAGCCACGAGAGGTTCGCGGAGAAGCGCAGCGCCATGGCAGGCGGGGCGGGGCGGGGGCGGTGCTCCCGCGGCCACTCCGGGCAGCGCGTCCCGTGTGGGCGGCCCCGCCCGTCCGCGGGGCGCAGCGAGCTCCCATCGGCGGGGACGGTGCTGGACTCAGTCCCGCGGCCGTGCGGCGCGCTGAGGGCTCCGGGACGTGCCCGCGGCCCTGGGTGAGCGGCCCCACGCCGCGCCCTGGCGGGCAGAGGCGGCCCCGCGCTGCCGGTGACACGCGTGGGGTTCCCGGCTTCGCCAGAGGGTCTGCGGGACAGGGGCGTGCTGGGGGCGCGTGGCACCGCGCGGCTGGAATCCGCTCTGGGAAAGGGGATTTTGCCAGGTGTTGGCCAGACACACGCAAAGCGCCCTCTTAATTGGTTTCCTGGGGAGCTTGTCTCTGACAGCGTCTCATTATGCGAGAAACCCTCTCTCCTTTTGTCCCATGCTCTGCATATTTTACCATAAAATGTTCATCTCCACTTCTGCGGAGCTGTGGCTTGGGCGTGCAGGAGTCTGACCCCGGCGGTGCCCGTAGCTCCCAATCCCCATCCCCCGTGCTCTGTGTGTCCCCAGGCGCACTCCCAGGCTGCAGGTGGGGTGCGTGTCCTGTCCGGCCCATGCCCAGGGGCTGTGCCGTGCCTGGCAGAACGGCTACCATGAGCCGTGGACATTTTGCAGCCTCTTGTGCTCAGCTTGTTCTTGGGGGCTCCTACTCCGTGCTGGGGGAGTCCTGCGTGGTCCGACTCCTCTGTGGCTGCTGTAGTCGCCCTCTGCAGCCCCAGGCAACTGTTAAGCCCCAGGAATTCACTGTCCTTTGAGAGCCCAGCCTGGACAGAGGCCAGCCACAGCAACAGGTTTTTGGTGGAAGGTCAGGGCAGTGCCGGCCAAAGGGATAACAGTGGTGAAGCTAGCCACTATGGAGTCTCAACTCAATTAAAGCTATTGATAATCAATTAGAACGGGCTTGACTCAACTTCTCAGTAATAATCCAAACTGTCGATTGCAGGGAGTGGCATCCATGTCCTCAGCACACATGTCCCCAGGACACAGACTGCTCCCTGCCTGCAGCTGCCATGCCAGGGGAGCGCTGTACCTTACACGTCCTGCGGCCTCACTCTGTGGTGCACAGGGGTTGTCCTCCTCTTCACTCTTTCCTAGGAGGTGCCTGAGTGCAGGGGGGTGGATGGCAGAGCTGCACAGTCATCGGAATCCCCAGAACGAGAGGTGGCTCCTGCCTGGCCTAGGGCTGCAGCCTCACTGGGTCCTTACACCTCAAAAAGGCATCACTGAGGCCATGCATTGCCCCGGCCCCAGCCATCCTGGTTGCATCTCTAGCTGGAGCCTGGGCCCCTGACAGCGTCAAAGCCCAGGCGTCAGTGTGTGGGAGCAGGAAAGCTTTGCTGGGTCGGGATATCAGTGAATAAACACAGAACTGAGCCCCAGCATGTGGGTAATCTGGGCAGCTGGATGGGAATGCACAGAGCCCTCATGTAAACCTGCCCTGCAATGGCAGGCGAAGCTGAGGGCTCTGTGCTGAAGCATTAATAGCGTCTTTATGTCTCTGGTAATATATTGCATTGATTTTCTCATGTTATAACTGCGGTTCCTGCATTGCAGGCCGGTGTTTTGTCACTTTACCTTGACAGGACGCAGAGGATTTACTCCCTGCCGTGGCACATGCAGCTCTGGAGCCATGTCTCACACTGGTGCTGGGGCCTGTGCTCAGCACCCTCTGTGTGAGGAGACAGCACAATGAGCATGGGGTGAGTTGGACCCCTGTGTCCCCGAGGAAGATGAGGAGGGGGCCGAACAGGGTGCTGGAGAGGGAGGGCAGCTCTGTACTGAGCATCTCTGCAGCTGCCCAGGAGTTTTATTAGCCTGAAGGAAACGTAGCTCCTGCACATTTTATTGTCGAGCTGACATTTCGTCGCAGACCCAGCTCTGGCCTCTGTGATGGCTGGGATGGGGAGGTGGCAGTGCCTTGGGGTGCCCCGCGGTGCCAACAGCAGCAGCCAAGCCAGCCCCCCACCCTGAGCCCACTGAAGTGGGGACATCAGTCCTCCCAGTACCCCATAAATCTCTCATCTCATTGTGCTGCAGGGAAGGTTTTATTTTTCTCCTTTATGAAACATGTTTTAATTTAAATTGAGATTTCTGTATTTTAACTGCTTGTCCCAGACTCTCAGGTGGCTCAGCTGGGGGCCATGAGGGATGAGGTGCTGTGGGCTGGGGTGGCTGGATGGCACCATCCCACTGACGTTTGTTACCTCTGTCCCTCCTGGGCACCCCCAGACCTGTCCCACTCCCCCTGCACCCTGTGGCTGTGCAAGGGAATCCAGGGCTCAGGCTAGGAGGGGGTATCCCAGGCATCCTTTCCCCCCAAGCTTCCTTCTCTCCTCTAAAGCACCCCAATAATTTGCAGCCATGTTTGGATTTTGGCTTTTACAGTGAGTAAATTCTAGCCTCTTTATGTGTGGAAAAAGGCTGAGAAAAATAATCCACATGTGACCCAGCATCTTGCGGAGACAGCTGCAGGAGCTTTGCTTGTATTAAATCTCATGATTTTTCACCAGTCTTCTTTAAACCTATGCCCCCAGGGTGCAAAGGAGCCAAGAGATGAAAAGCCTCTCCACAGGATCCAGCACCAACCCAGCCCCGTCTCCCCACCCATGTCCCCAGGCCCAGTGTATCCCCACAATGGCTGTGCCCTGAGCCCCGTCAGCCCCAGCCCCTGCCAGGGTGTCCCTCCCAGCTGCCCGGTGTTGGGGCAGGTTTTGCTGAGTGGTGTGACCTGGCTGGCTGCATGTGTATGCCCTCCTCCTTAGCGCACCTGAATTTCTTGGACCTGCTTTTTTCCGTGGCCATGGGCACCAGTGGGACTCAAGGACCTGGCACTGAAGGGAGGTGGCAGCCCCGGTGCCTGCTGGGGACTCCTTGGTGGGATTGTCACTCTGTCAAGTCCTCCTCTGCTTACCCTGGTCAGTGCATACTGTACAGAGTTAATTTGTTAATTAGTGTCTTTCTGCTGCTGAGCCACCTGTTTTCTGCCGTTGAAGTCTGCTGTGCCCTTCAGCCACCTTTGCTGCTCACTCAGTTTCTACCTCCTAATATGAAGAAGCTGCCTTGGCTGCTAATGATGGCGTGCAGCAGTACTGTGCCATAGCTGGGGCTTGCCCTGGTCCTGTGGGGTCCTCCCCTCCTGGACCCCCTTTCACCTCCTCCTCCTCTTCTTCATCTTCTTCATCTTTGGCTCTTCTTCATCTTTGCCTTCTTCTTTTATTTCTTCTTCCTCCTCTGCTCCTTCCCCTCCATCCCTCCACCCCCTCCATATCTCATCTCCTCTCTTCCCCTGTCCCCCTATTCCCTCCGTACTTCTGTCCCCTCCATTTTTCTGGTTGCAGGCGCTGCACAGCACATGGGAGATGCAGGGTAAGTTGGCAGTCCCTCCCAAAGCTGTGACAAAGATTCCTGCAGGATGCCTTAATGAGCACATTGTCCAGCTCAGGCCTCACTTTCTTGCAGCCTCCAAAAACACATGGATATAAAAAAATCTATATACCAAGTTATGGGAAACAAAAGCCCAACATTTGCCAACTTACGGCTATTCTTCGTCAAGAAGGATTGAACTGGGTGCAAATACGATATAATCCCAGCAGAGCCAAGTTAAGGACTGAGCACCCCTGCATCCCTGCAGCTCCCAGCAGGGGTGGGCTCTCCATCAGCTGGCCAGGATTTTCTTGCTATTCCAAGATTTCACAGGAAATTAATGAGGAGGCCAAATTCTACTCCAGCTCTTGGAGGAGGCCAGGGCGGGCGGTGCCTGGGCCCGCTGAGCTGGCAGATGTTGTTTAACATTCCCGGCAGTAATTAATAGATGATTTCATCACTCTTGTACAATTCAAGCATGTCGTCCTGCTTCTCTCCAAATACAGAGCAGAAATATTTGTTAAACGTGGCTGGTGTTTTTGCCTCATCATTAGTGCTCGAGCAGCTCCAGCCACTCCAGGATTTATCACCGTGCCAGAATTTCTTTTGGCCTCATGATGCTGCCACTATCCCTCCCTCCACTGCTGGCCCCTCCTGTCAAGAGGCTCCCTTTATCACTTTCCCTCTGATTGATGTCCTGCTGGTTGCACCCTCTCCTTTACATCATGATTATGGATTCCTCCCTTTTCCTTTCATTACACTGCAGGAGGATGGGCTTTGGCCAAAGCATCTCCCTGACCAGGGGCACCCTGTGGAATTCAACCCAGAAAGGGTCTGCAGGGATCACTCCCACTTCCCAGCACCCATGATGAGATGCACCCCTGGGGGTGCTTCATCACACAGTGTTCAGGTGGGCAGGTGAGGCCACCCCAAGCAGTGATATATGCGGGCACACAGCCTGGGCAGGGCTGGGCACAGCACGGTGACATCAAGCAGTGGCTTGGAAGCAGGGCAGAGCTGCCTTGAGGGAAGTGGCAGCCCATTAGCCAGCATCACTGGCACCCCAGGGAATCACTGCAGATACAAATTAATAGGAACCTCCCAGCTCATCATTAGTTATTAATAGTATCTATCAGTTATTACCTATTAGTTATTAATAGGAGCCTGCCTGCTTGAGTTCACTCCCAAACAAAAGGAAGCGGGTTCCCCCCAGGAGTGCCCTGCTCATGGCAGTGGCATGGCACAGTGTCAGTCCCCATGCCCAGGGAGGAGACATAGTGGGAACACAGGGGACAGGCATTCAGCAGGGCCCCAGTGGCAAACCTGACAGGGGAAAGCAGGGCCCAGGGAGGGAAGGGGCTGCTCCCACTGCTGCCTGCCTGGCCGAGCCGAGGCTGGCGAGGTGTACGGGGTCTGAGTTCAGCCTTTCCCTGCCTGGAGGCGCAGGGATCCTATGCAGCCCGACACCTCCAGGGCACAGCCAGTTCCTGGCTCTCACCCCATCCCACAGCCCCACGGGGCTCAGTGACCAGCCCCAGCAAAGCCGGCCCCAGCACACTCAGCCGTGGGGCGCAGGATCCGGTCGGTCCTTGTGGCCCCCTCCCCAGCACAGCCCGCTGCAGCCCGGTCACCATGTTAAGCCATCTCTTAATTAATCAGGCTGATTGTAATGTGTTTTTAGGGCATTAAAATTCAATTGTGGAATTCTCCGCTGGCTGGGCTCGCAATGAATACAGAAGTTTGCCTAATTAGAGCTGACACGCAGCCGGCGGGAGAACCAGACAAACAGCCCCGCCAGGGCTGCCCACCTCGGGCCTCTCGCCTGGCCCCAGCACCCCCATCCCTGCCTCTGTGGGGACCAGCACCGACCACCCCCGCCGTGGGCACCCAGCCCCTGCCCTGGGCACAGCCCGGCGCTGCCTGGCCCTGGTATCCTTGGGGACAGCTTCATCCGTACGCCTGTGCCAAACCCCTGTCCGGGCACCAGGCAAGAGCAGAAGAGATGTTTCCTCATCGGCAGCATCAGGTCTTCGTTGTCATTACCACGGCAATTATCATCTCATTTGGAGTCTTTAGCTGCCATAATCTGTCTCTTGCACTGATTTATTCCGCAGGTCTCTTCCCCAGACGTGCAGGAGGGAAAGAGTCATCAATAAGGAGTCAACGAGCTCCGTCTCCCGGGAAAACCTCTTCCTACCCGGAGCTGAGCAAAGGTGCCCGGCAGCTGGACCGTCCTCCCGAGCAGAGCAGGGCTGTCCACACACAGCACATGGCCGGGGCCGAACCGAAACCTGTCACTTCCCGGCAACCATTGCGGAGCAGGTTTCCCCAAATCCCCTGCTGCTGGCACCAGCACACACGGGGCTGAACTGGCCACGCACACACGGGCGGGCTGGGAAGCAGAGGAGGGTGTTCACTCTTCAGGGACGGACAGTCACCCAGGGGCCACCGCGTGCGGTCGCCAGAGCTCCCTGGGCGGGGTTATCGCTCCTGCCTGGCTCTGGCGTGGCTGTGCCAGCACAGCCCTGCTCCCCCCTCTTGCTCCTCTGCCCCCCGCTCCATCCCTGCCAGGAGGCAGCCGTGCTGGCCGGGCGCAGGGCAAGCAGGGCTGTGCTGTGGGGCTCCGGGCTGGTGCATCCCTTGGGAAGGGCCCTGCAGTGACAGGTGATGCAGGGGGAGGCATCTGCTCACACCGGCTGGCCCCACTGCCCAGCTCTCCCTGGGCATCATTCTGGGGCAGCACTCGGGTCTCCTGACTGCTGTGAGCAGCCACCCAGCTCTCCCCATACACAGGACACTCCAGGCACAGGGGCTGGTGGCAGCAGTCACCCTCGCTGAGTACATGGAGCAGGATGCCATCCCTGCAGTGCCTCCAGGAGAGATTCAGTGTCTCCATAGCCCATGGTGCCCATCCCTGCTCCCACCCCAGACCCCTCAAATAGCAGGGTGCCTGAGGCAAGTGTGGGGTCAGCAGGACAAGGGGAAGCCACCGGGTTTGGGCACAGGTAGGAAGTCATTGCCAAGTCCCCTCAGCACAGCTGAGGCCGGCAGTGGGGCACAGTGGATTGGGGCAGGCAGGGTGGCAGTGAGGCTGTCGTTCCTCACAGCTCCATCCCCAGTTCAGTGACTCGGCTCCCATCCCACGGTTGCACCCACCACAGCTAAACCTGCCTAATGGAATCCACTTACATGCAAAATCCCCAGAAAAAAGTGGTAATTAATGAAGTCCCTTTCATTACCATTATGCAAATGCGATTAATTTCAGCTGTTATGAATATGCAAATATTACAATTATGCTTAATTGCCAATGTGTGTAGGGGAGTGGGCAGAATATCAAGTCTCAGACCAGGGCCCAGGAGCTTTGGGGTGCAGAGTCACTCCAGGACGTTTCAGGCAGGAGGGGGAAGGCCAACTAGAGAGGCTCTACCTGCTCCTGTGGGCTCAGCAGGAGTGTGTGTGAGGGGACAGGCAGCAGGGACATACGTCAGCCACCATCTGCCTGTGTCATGGATCCTGCATGAGCTCCTTCTTCCCACCCCCCAGTGCTCCAGGAGAGGCTCCACACTGCATTGTGACCCCTAAGCCCTCTGCCAGGTAAGCCTGTCCCCAACAACACTGTCCCTCCACTTCCACTTCTGTTCAGACTCACATGACATTCACTGTGCTGCAGGGAGGAGAAGGAAAAGGAGCAGGAAGGCCACCAGGCGATATGGTGCTACAGGGCTGGAGGCAAATGGCAGTGGGAGGCAGAGATGTGCCCTGACCCTGCTTCCTGCCAGCTGAGGCGACGCTGGCCCCATGCCCACACACGGTGCCACTGCTTTTAGCAAGCCCTGGCTGTCACTGGTCCTGCTGCAATCTCAGGATTGGAGCCACTTGCTGCAAGGGAATCCTGTCCTCTGAGCCAGCTGGGCCCTCCACCCCTTCCCTCACCATTTAGTTGAGGGTTTGGCCTGTCCCACTGCCTGGGATGCTCTAGGCATGGTGGGGCTGGAGGTGGGGGCAGTCAGCACATCAGACATCACAGGTGCTCTGGCAGGGCTGCAGCAGTCGGGCTATGGAGATTCCCTTCATGGGGCCACAGGATGTTCTGTTTGGGACCATAGGGATGTCCTGCGTGAGTCCCGCTCCCTCCGGAAGGCAGGCAGCAGCCGGGGGCCGGGCCGTGCAGCCGGCAGCCAGCAGGCTGTGCTCCTGCTCCCCGCAGCGCTCGGACGCCACGCAGGGAAAGGCCGGAGCAGGGCACTGCGCTCCGGCCGCGCCGCCGCCTCCCGCCCCAGCGCTCATCCTGTCCCGGCCTGAGCCCGGGGCTGCCCCAGCTGTGCTTAGAGCTGGCAAAAGAACCTTTCCCGAGGCAGAGCAGCCCACATGTGCCTCAGCACCTCTCAGCCCCGTCCTGCCATCCCGGTCCGGGCAAGCGCCCCGTCCCAGCCGTCACAGCGGCCCCGGACTGGCAGAGAGCAGAAGAGTGGTCCCTGCCTGCCCCGGGTGAAAGCTGCTGGCCACTGGCCGTGCACGGGCTCTGTTGTGCCACAGAGGAGAGGTGTGCCGGCTGGGGAGACCGTCTGTCCCAGCACCTCTCGTTCTGTCACCTCCAACTCCCCACTGCAGCCTTTGGGCTCCTGTCCCCACTGGCGCAGGGGGAGCCCAGGCTGCCACCCCAGGGAAGGTGGCAGAGGAATGGGGTTGTAAGGACACTGCCACCCCTGCAAGGACCCTGGTGCCTGCTCCCCACAGCCCCAGCAATCCCATCTCCACAGTCCAGCGAGGCTGATGGCTCTGGGGCTGGGGAGCCTTTTCTTCACCCACCACCACAAGTTTCTTTCCCACAGTGACAGGGACTGGCTGGAATACACATCTTCCCCTCTGTGCCTCCAATGTGGAGACAAAGCAAGACTCCCCTATTACTCAGGCTAATTTGAGCACCATGTGCCTTATTGGAGGACCTCTCACACACAGGGAAGAGAAACCAAGCAAGGTAGCAGGCAACAGGGTGCCCAGGGGCTGGCAGGGACAGGCAGCCCCCATGCCTGCACCCAGCAGCACAGCCTGAGCTTGTCCCCAGCCCCAAATCCCTCTGGCCTCTTCCCATGGGGCTCAGCTAAAAAGAGAAGGAGAAGCAGGAGATTGAGAGGCTCCTCAGAGCTGCCTCTTGGTTTCCAAGGCAATGAGACATAATGGCTGTTCATCCCGGCAGGGTCATCCCTCTGCGCTGGAGCTCTGGAAGAAGGGGCTGGGGTTCAGCTGCAGCCCCCAGCCCTGGCATCCCAGCCCCCCAGCCTACTGGAATGTGCTGAGCACCCAGAGCCTTGTCCCTGCCAGGGCCAGCTCTGCTCCGTGCAGGTCAGCACTGGCCAGGCACTGCTCAGGGGCACAGTTTGCTTCACGCAGGCTGTTCCCTCGCCATCTGTCGCCATCAGTGCTGGGGAGGGAGCAGGATGTTTGATTCCTCCACACAGCTGCCACCGTGTCCTGCAGATGCTGCTGGGGTGCCCAACCTGGGGTGACCCTCAAGGGTTTCAAACCAAGTGTGGCCACCCATGGGTGCTGTCACCACTGTGTCCAGTGGTCCTCTAGTGATTCGCAGCAGGTGCTTGGGGTATGACAAAGGCACAGTCACAGCCCTGCTCCCTGTGATGCCCCTTGTGTTTTCCCAACTAATTGAATTCAGAGAGATTTCTTCCCAGCAGTGCCAATCGATGAACCCCGTGTTACCAGCCCCTCCCCTCACCACCCTCCCGCCCCCCCTGCCCCCCCCGCCCCTTGGGATGGATATGGGCAAAGGGAAAAATTGAATTTGCGGCCATTTTCCTTGGGATTTAATTGGGCAGTCTCACCTCGTTGCCTTAATCCCGGGCGCTGACGTGCGCAGCAGAGACGGCAGCTCCCCGTATTTATCACTTTTCAAATATTTGCCTCTTTGCAGTTGTGGGAAATCGATGCTCCTGCCTGTGGCATGCCGGGAGCGACCTGGCCGGGCGGCCGGGCGACTGGGGATCCATCAGCCGCTGCCATCGCTATCGACAGGGCGATTGGGGTTTAAGAGGCACTTTGATAGCAGGACCGGCACACATTAAGTGCTCGTCATCAGGGGATGATCATGACTTATTACTGCTAATTCTCCCCGCGCAGCGGCGGGGCTGCAGGGCTCTTCCCCGCTACTCGCCGCACGGCTCCGTGGCGAGGAGCCGGCGGAGGTTCCCACCGCGCTCCCCGGGGACAGGATGCCGTGTCACTCCCTGTGCTCCCGCTTCGGCCCTCGGTGCCTTTGGGGGTCCGTGTCCCCAGGCCGCGGGATATTGCTGGGGGACCCTCTTCCCCACAGAGAAGAGAGAGGGTTTTCTCTGCCCCCTCACCACATATCCAGCCTGAGGGAGGCTGAGTCCCTGCCAAGCTCCTGCCAGGCCAGATGGGATGGTGGAGGGACTGCGAAGCTCTGGTGCAGCCACAGCTGCGGGTGCCTGTGGAGAGGACAGATGCCCATGCTGTGCCCCTCACCTCTCACTGAGCATTCCCAGGCCCTGGTGCTGGCTGCAGTTCCTCTATCGTGCACCATTGCTCCCCTCAAGCCATCAGCATCCTGATCACTGGGGGTCTCAGCTGGATAGGAGACAGGACCAGCATCTGTGAGAATAGCAGCGCTACCAAGGAATCCTGTACAGCTGGTGTGTAGCCCAGGGATGGGGGACAGCTGGGATGCGTGGTGTCTGCATTTCCTGCAGTGTGGAGTGTAGGGGAAATTCTTCTGAGCTCGTGCCAGGTAGCCCTCAGTGCTCCTGATCACTGTCATGATAGCTTGGCTCTGGTCCCATGTTTGCCTCCTTGGATCCCTGCTCCCCGGGGTGCTCCAGGACCCCTGTGAAAACCTGAGCATCCTCCAGTTCCCTGGCAGAGCTACTGTGGGCAACCACTGAGCCCTTTGCCAGCATGGGCTCTTGCTGTGAAACCAGCCCGATTAGTGTCATCCAGCCCTGTCACTTGGAAGGTGTCCAGTAATGAGCAGCCAGAGAGAGAGGGATCCTCGGTGGCAGCAAACAGACACTGCTGTCACCATGCAGTGCCTCTGGCACACCAGGGCTACCAGCTCTGTGCTGGGAGTGGGACCATGGAGGCACTTCCCAGTGGACCCATGCAAGGGATGGGAGCAGCAAGTGATCCTGTCCTGTCCCCTCTGGGTGGGGAAGGTGGTCCCAGACTCCCTACATTAGCACTGAGACAGGTGGGGGATGCTCCTGAGATGCACAGAGCCAGCCATGTTCCCCCAGCCATGGTGCAGAGGACAAAGGTCTTGGCAGCTGGATGCCAGAGCCTTGCTGGCATGGGGTGGGCGCACCTAGAAGGAAGGGCATGTGGAACTGGGAATGGCTCCATGCCTGGCTGCTGCAATCCTGGTGGAATCCATCCATCCATCCATCCATCCATCCATCCTTACATCCATCCTTTCATCCATCCATTCCTTCCTCCCTTTCTTCCTCCCTTGGCTCCCTCTCTACAGCCTGGCTTTAGCTCACATCCTGGACTGTCCATCTTGGGGTCACATTGGGGCTGGCTGCTCTGGCAGTGAGGACCCTGCTTCTAATTTCCAGCCCAAATTCTTTCATGGCCAGTTGAAACCCATCATTCATATGCCAATGCTGTGCTCCAGCCTGGCAGTGCTGTGCCCTCCTGCATGCTCATCACAGTGTGCTCAGAGGGAGAGCCTCTGTCCTCCAGCTCCTGGAGGTCTCCATGGGGACATCCTCAGGTGGACAGTTGGATGCTTGCAGAGGGCCTGAGCCCAGTTTCCCTCCTCAGCTCCTTGTCCTGTGCCCTTGCCCTGTGTCCCCAGGTCGTGTGTCCTGGTGCCTGCCCTGGCAGTGTGAGATGTCCATACCCTGTTCCCAGAGTCACCCCCGGTGTGACAGGCTTCACCCACTTGTTCTCATTGCAGTGGGGGCTCACTGCCCTCAGCCCCACAGGTAGCCTTTAGCAAGGGACCTAATGAAATGAAGGGGTCAAACCAGGTCCATGGGGCTGGTGACATGCTGCTGACCACTGGCTCGCATGGCCTCAGTGCCACTGCCACCAGTGACCCCAGCAGAGTTCCCCGGGGGCTGTGCTGCTCAGCCTGGTGTGAGGAGCAGGTACCATCCTGGGATGCTCTGGAAAGGGCACAAGGGCCACCTTCCCTCCCTGCTATTGCCATGTAGGAACCCCTTTCTGGAGATGAAAGATTCATCAGAGGCTGAGCTGGGGTCTAGGGCTTTGGAGGATGGGAATTGGTTTCCCTGTTAAGCGCTGGGTTTGGCTTTTTTAGCAGCCTGTTTATGGGAATGGAACCGCCCCAGCGTGAATTATTCATGGCCCCTCGAAAGCTCATTCTCAAAATATCAATTTCTCCAGTCATGTCAAGCAGCACTTAAGCCTAAAAGCCTTGTAAAAATGAACCACTGGCCCAGTGAGCCGGGGAGGGGATGGAAGCAACCAGGAGCAGAGCTCTGCAGGGGATCCTGCCCTTGGCCCCTGCACCCACCTGGCAGGTCCAGTGTCAGGAATTTCAGGAGGGGACCTAGCATGGGGTGGAGAGTTGGCATGGGGATAGCAGACATCACCCCAGAGGGGAGCAAGGAAGGTGACTGCAGTGCCTGGGGACACTCCCTCAGGCTCTCTCCTGGGCAAGCTGCTCTTCTCAGGCAGAGGGGATATGCAGATCTCCCTGCTCTGGGCATCACGGCAGCATTTATGGAGCCACAGGAGGAATTAATCAGGTGGAGGAACAGGGACAAGTGCAGGAATTAGCAGAGGGAGCTGCTGCAGCACAAACCAGGACAGCCGTGGCTGCAGATGCCACAGTGATGCTCTCCTCCCATGGGGCTGCAACTGGGACACTGGGACCCCCACACATTTGCACAGAGCCCTGCTCAGCAGGTCACCCTCCCTGGCTGGGGCCATCAATGCCAAACCCTCTGCTTGCCTGCTGGCACAGGGAGGAGGGCAGAGCAGGCAGGCTGAGGGCATCCCCGGCTGCCCCAGCAGGGCAGCCCCAAGTGGCAGCAGGGACCTTGCAGGCAACAGCTGGGCCAGAGCAGCACTGTTGGTAATTACTAATTAAAATGCAGATGCTCCCCAAACTGCAACTTTTAGTTTCTCTAGCAACTGCTAAATCGAAAGCAATGAGGCAGGGAAGCACCAAGTGATGCTGTGGGTGCCACTGTGCCAGTGCTGGTACCAGCGCTGGTGTCAGTGTAGGCAGGGGATGCTGGTCCTGCCCTGGTCCAACCCCACAGCCTTGTGTGGCATTTCCAGCCTCGATGCTGGGGAGAGGTTGGTGGGTGCCCCAAGCTGGAGGGGGGGGCTGAGCCCACGAGGGCCAGCAGGCAGCATCCTGCCCTCCCCCTGCCTCACACAATGCAGTTCCCTGCAGTCCATGGGCAGGAGAGGCTCAGCTCCCAGCAAGGCTGGGTTTATTCCTTGCCACCTGCTCCAAGCCCATCACCTGCTGCAGGTTCCTCAGCCCCACTAGTCCCAGCAGGCCTGTGCATCCTGCCCTTGCCCAGTGTTCACAGTGGTGTCAGGCAAGTGGAGAGCCCATGGCCAGATTGGGTATCCCAAAGCAGAGATGGGGGATGGTTTTCCACAGAACCAACTGCTCGCAGGAAGGCAAAAAACATGAACAAATAGAAAAGTCAGAGGTTAATGTGCCCTGCCCACAGAGCTGTGTAAAATCTGTTTCAGGAAAGAGGATACCCCATTTCTCCTTAAACCTACACCTAAACACAATATCACCTCATGTTGCAGCTTGCTCTGCTGTGCTATCCCTGGCACCTCAGGCTGTGATGCTGCAGCAAACCATCTTCTTCTTCACTATCATTTCTCAAATCTTCTGCACACCAGGGAAGTCTTTGCAACCTCACATTACCTGTTGCTGAAAACAGTAAATAGTTTTGATCCCCAGGGCCTCCCCTTGGCATAGGCTTTCTCTGATGTTTCCCCATTAACAGGACCAGGTAGGGAGTCTGTCCATGAGCAGGTTTTTAATCCATCTACTGTGTCCTCTTAATTCCTCATAAAACAAGTTTTTAATCAAAATGTCATGTTGCAATAAATGAAATGGTGAAGGGAAATCCATGATGCTCTGCTGGTGGAGCTGTCTGTGCCTGCCAGGCTCTGATCCTGCCCAAAGAGGCAGTGGATCTGCTGCGCAGGGCCGATGTGGGACATAGGGTGGGCTCCCTCCTGGCTCTTTGACATGACCCCAGATGAGCCCTCCACTGTTTCACTGAGTTCAGCATCTCCCCACTTGTTCTTTGCTCTTTGCAGCATCCCTTTTTCTTTGCCATCCTTGCCCAGGGGAAAGCGACTCTGCCTCCAACACGAGGTTTGGGCCATGCTCCAGGTTTTGGGCATGGCTCTATTTTCCCTTTAATTTGGTCTAAATTAATGTCTGGAGGACTCGTCAACAAGACCCCTCTGCAATGGGGTGATCTACCTGCACCCATAGGCCTGCCCCTGCTGCACCTGCACATTCCCTCCTGCTGCAGGGCTGTGAGTCACCTGCCCACTGGCATTATCAGCACCAAAGTGAGTGCCAGAGGGGCTGCCCAGGTGCCCTGGATGGGAGGATGTCAGCATGTGACAGTATGATCATTTCCATGGCAACAGTATATGATGGCATAGGCATGGTTTGCTGCTCCACGGTGTTGGTACCGGTGCCTGCAGCTCAGGTGGCCCTTCAGTGTGTTCCTCCTGGAGGCAGCAGCATGGCATGGGCACCTTCTGCGGGGTGCAAAGGGCTGCCATGAGCCTGAGCAAACCCACAGCTGGTCCCTGACCACCTCTGTGAATGTGGGGCAGAGCTGTGCCCACAGCTGGCTCAGTGGAGGCATATGGGAGCCATGGACCTCTTGCCCAGGTCCCCTTGCTCTGCAGTGAGGGCAGAAGCCACTCAGGAGCATGACAACACAGTGGGTGCCACAGGTCTGCCGCTAGCATGAACCCCTGTCCCTGGCAGACACAGGACAGGGCAGCATTCCCGTGTGCCCTCCGCCCTTTCCCGAATGAAGGCACCGACATGCTGACACTGAGCACAGCACCCCTGCTCTGAGCAGAGCCAGGAGGAGCCAACCCTGAGCCCTGGTCTGTGGGGGTCTGGCAGCTCCCACTCCCTCTGCTCCTGCACTTCTGCAGCCTACACTGTGCCCAGGGTGAGCATCCACAGGCCACGGGCTGGAGCTGAGCGCGGCAGGGGCTTCGTGGCCAGCTGGGAACATGACAGGTAGGGAGGGACAGAGGGCAGGTGAGCAGCACGTGAGTGCTCAGCCTTGCTCCCGTCCCCAGCACGCCTGTTGCTCAGAGAGACCTGCCAGGGAGAATGGAGTGGGCACTTAATCCCTCCCTGTAAGTTTAATTAATGGGCTGCAGCACTCATTCTGTGCTGCTGCCTTAATTGGTACAAGCTGCAAATGCTGTGGAGCCTGGAAAAAAACATTTGGAAATGAAAAATATATTAAGCAGGAAACAGATCAATGGTTCTTAATGAAGCTGATTCGAGGGCTGGCTGTCGTCGAGGGGCCGGGGCCTGGGAGACACAGCTGCTGCTCAGGCTCCATGGCCTGGGCACCCGCCCTCCTGAGAGAAATGAGCAGCCCTCGGGACCGGAGCATCAGGAGAGTGGTCTGGGGCTGTACCTGCTCTGTTTGGGGATGTGGGGCTATGGGGATCTTCCCCTACATTTTTGGGGGCAGCCCGAGCTCTCCTTGCTACAGCTGGAAAAGCCAGCCCTGCTCAGATGGAGCCCCATCCCGCCTCTGCACAGCTGGAGAGGCACCCCAGGCACAGCTGAAAAATCACCTTTGCACATCTTCAGCCCCTGGAACAGCTGTAAAGACCACCCAGGGCACAGCTGAAAGGGTAATCTCAGCATAGCCGGCCAATGTGGGGCTGCCCCAAGAGCACATCCAGCCCCAAGGGCCCGGAGTGGGGTTGCTGAGGGCTGTGGGCAGAGCTCTCCGTGTTTCTCTGTGGTGGTTTAATGGGAGTTTCTCCCTTTGCATGGGGCAGGGACATGGCTGGGCTGATCTCTGTGAGGGGGCTGGGGGTGCAGGGCTGTGCTGAAGACTGTAATTGCCTCAGCTGTGCACAGAACATTAGCTGTGCTTCCCAGATATTTACACAAGGGAAAACAGAGTCATAACTCACCAAATAAATAATCTCCCAGGCGCGGCACTCAGGCAGCAGGTGCCCCCTCGCACTCAGGCAGCTGCCCCAGCACAGAGCAGCCTCCACCATCCCTTGGGGGCTGGCAGGACCCCTCAGGCCACACAGTGAGGGGCAGAAAGGGCACCCGGTGAGCTGGGAGGTGTCATGGGTGCTGGGATGCAGCAGTGCAATCCTCCCCACTGAGGGCAGAGAGGTGAGACACCAGGGACTGGCTGTACACAGCTACATGTCCCAGCTCTTGTGCAGATTAGGATAGCTCCTGCTCCCTCCAAAGCCATGGGGCCAGGAGAGCCCTGCAGGTGTCCCACATGCCAGTGTACACCCCAAGAGCACCCATTGCTCAGAGTCCAGGCCCATGAGACCTATAAATCTCCCTGAGCCCTGCGTGGGAGCAGAATGCCACATGGGAAATGGGGAACTTAGCACTGGCCTGTTTCATGCAATACATTTCATTTAATATTTGGCATTTCACTTCATTTACTTGACAGCCAGCTAACAAATTAGCACGGCACGGTATCAATTGCTCCAGACTGTGTGGATTAAAATCTGTTTAACCAATGGATCTGAAGAATAAAATAGTGAATGAGAGCAGCACGGCTGCAAGGGTTGGAACTCTGCTGGGGCTTCAGCGCAGCTAGGAGCAGAGCAAACTGTGTTCTGATATCCAAGGGAGCTCAGCCACCAGGTGACCGAGTGGGAGGACCCTGTGGCTCCCCATGCTGGCAGGAGTAAGGAGGACCCCAGCATAGCTTGGTCCAGTTGTGAGCAGGGAGCTGCAGGGATGAGCAGCCCCTCCCTGCCCCTTGGCTGCCTGGCTGGTTTGGCAATAGGCTGGGGTCTGCAGGGACCACTTTGATTTCCTGATGCTAAATCCCAGCCCCACTAATGTGATTGCTAACAGCATGTGGCCCCTAATAGGGAAAGTACCCTGCAGCCTGCCTGCCTGCCTGGTACAAATTGCAAATCTTGTTACGGGGTTGTGTCCAGATTTTTAACGTGATAATCACTCCCCTGCTCAATTATACCTCTGGCTCAGTGTCCTGATGGTCCCCAAGAAAGGGTTAAGCAGCTGCACTCTGCTGTGCCCAGGGGGCAGAGATGGGGAGGACGGGGGTTGTTTATGAGAACCCCATTATGATGCCCCAGGGTTCCCAGGGCTGCCCTTTGGTGGCAGTAGCCCCACAGGATCCCCAGTGATTCCTGGCTGGGGGTGAGTATATGCTGGCTACGCTGCCCCACACGCAGCCCCTGCCCCATCGGTCTGGCTGCTGGTGCTAATCCCAGGGCTGGGCAGCAGCAGATGAAGCCCAGTCCTGCATTAGTTTCCCTCTCACCAGGCTCGGGCATGGCCACATTGCTCCCAGTCAGCTACTCATGGGCTGCTCCTCACAGTGTCTAGTTAGAAAAAAAGAGAAAAAAATGGATAAATAATTTAAAACATGAAATCCTTTGCATCTCTTTAATGGTTTGCACTTTCAAGGCCTGGCGTGCCCATTAATTAGTGAATCATATCAAACATGTTCTTGCCTCACATCTCACCTTGTCTCGCTGTCCCTGCTGTCCCCAACCCTTCCCTGGTCCCCTGGCATGTCACCAACAACCCCTTCCCAGCTTGGGACCCTGTGGTAGAAGCCCTGGCCGGGACTGACAGCCTCAGAGCAGCACTGGGGTGCCCACAGGCTTCTCATGACATCCCCCTGCCGTGGGGTCTGTCCCTTGCTGCTCCCGTTGTTCCTGGGATTGCTGGTGGGCGCTGTAGTGGAGGGATGGTGAGACTGTCACATTTCAGCTGACATTACATATTCATTACTCAGTATCTTTTTCAAGCTTTTGAGCGTGTTATGGAATTGAGACCACGTAAGTACAGGGATCATTTTCCTTCTCCCACCTCCAAAACTCAATCACCCCACAACAGGGTGTAATAGCTGTTTAGCAATACGCAGGGATGTTACTCAGCAGGGGGAGAAGGATCCCATGTCCCTGAAAGGTGATGGATGCGTAAGTGTAAATTACTCGATCCGAGTATTTAACTGCAGAAGTGGTGAGCTGGGGCACGGAGGTCGTGCTCAGCCCCAGCTGTGGGTACACGCTGCTCTCAGCTCCACTGCTCCTCCCCAGCCCTCCCGCCTCGGGAGCCAGCCCTGCTCCCAAGGGATGCACAGCCATGTCACCAGCCAGCCCTGCTCCTGGTGTCACAGCCCTCACAGGATGCTGGGTGTCCCCGGCCCCGCTGCAACCAGGGCAGCAAGAACAGGCAGGGCTGCTGCCTATGGGGAGCTCTGGGTGCATGCCCGCTGCCTGCAGTGTCACAGGAGAACTGGGGTTTAGTCCAAACAAAGAGGTGTTTTCAGAAGGCTGAAATTAATAACACAAACCCTAATTTAAAATTATATTAGGCTATCAATTACTCCCCAAGCGTCCAAGAGCTCTGCTGCCAGCATCAAATTGCCAGCTGTGATAAATGGTTTTATTGGAATTTCATAAGGTCTGAATTATTTGCAGATAGGAAATTTTCATAGAGTAATTAAAATTTTGTAACAAGCTGAAGTGCTTTGTGGCAATCCCCCTCACTGCTGGCCCAGGGCAGGGTCAGGGGACTCTCATGCTCCCAGGCTGTCCCCAGGGTCCACCATGGCAGGGGTAGCCTTGCTCGTGCCATGGGAGCATTGCAAGGAAAAATCCTGTGTGTTTGGCAGATTGGAAGAGACAATTATCCAAACCTGAGTGGTTGGATGACTGCAATGTGTTTGGCTTGAGACAGGACTATCCAGCCTCATTTCTTGTATTAGAACTCTTCTAATACTCCAGTAAAGAGTGAGTAGAGGAAAAACCACTCGACAGTTTATTCAGATTTTCAAAAGGCCTTTCAACAAGATCCAGCACAGGAGGTTACTATAGAAATTAAGTTGTCGTGGAGCGAGAGGCAAAGTATTGCCATGGATCAAAGGCTCACCAAGAGAGAGAAAACAGAGCAGGAATAAATGGGCAGTTGTTATCCCAGCACAGGGCAGCTGCGGGGGCTTGCAGTCTCTGCCACAGCCCTGCATCGCTTAACATATCCGTGGGGTGTCTGGGGAGAAGGAGCAGCACTTTGAGAGACGATGTGGAAGCTCTAGGAGGGTTTGAGGCTGCTGGATGTGGGAGGTGCAGCATGGGCAGGCAGGTCATGGCAGCGCTGCTGGGCCAAGCTGCAGCACTTGCTGCCTCGCCTGCCCAGCTGTGCTGATAGTGGGGGGATGCCCCAGGCACTGCAGCTGCTCCCAGCTCCTGGAACAGGACACACTCCCAGGGCTGGTAATTTCCAGGGGAGATGGTCGAGGTTCAGCTTAGCGAGCAGACAGGCTGGCAGTGCCATGCTGCCAGCAGTGCTGTCTTGTCACTGGAATCACCCTCTGCCCTGGCAGTGTCCAGCGGGGAGAGGCTTGGCACCCAGAGCTGCTGCCCAGGGAGCAGAGCCGTGGGCCCCCAGGCTCAGGGGACCCCTCTGTCTGCCCATGGCACAACGGTGAGGGGGACACATCTAGGGATGCCGTGACCCCTGACTCCTCCATAGGACCCTTTTGCACGTGTGGGTCCCAGATGCAAGGAGCAAAGGGGGATTTACACCCTGACAGGCAAAGCCAAGCCACACAAGCAAAAACATGATGAGTGACTCTGAGTCACTCACACACAGCCTCAGATGAGGTGTCCAGAGAGGTGCACACACAGGAGGAGAGGTGGGGTGTGCTCTGGGGGGTGCCCAGCCCACCCAGCCCATGCAGACAGAAGTTCAGTAGGGCTCTGGTACATGGCTGCCCCATCCCATCTCCTGTCCCTGCAGGCAGCCCTGGCAACCAAGGACCGTGCAGGGTCAGCACTGGTGCCGAGCTCCTGCTTCTCCCCCGCCGAGGAGAACCTGTTTAGCAGGAAAGGGGCCCCACAGTGCCTATGTGCAGATAAGGGAGAGAATGTAAACACCCTCCCAGCTCCGGAATCCCAGCTATCTGAAGTAGCAAATGCCTCCAGAGCAAATTCCTCCTGCTCCGCCTCCTGCATCAACTGTGGGGGCCTCGATCTGCAGGGACATGTCCACCTCTTGCTGTTCTGCAGCCCCTCATTTTAGTTCGCCCCACACACCTGTTTGCCCCCTTCACCTCTACCTGACATTTCCCGGGCTCCCTGGGAGCTTCCCGGGCCACCCCACACTGTCACCCCATCCCTCCAGGAGGATGAAGGGTGGTGGTGGTCCCCCCCTGCTCTGGCAGCCTCAGCCTCCTGCTCAGACCGGTTTTGCCAGATGAAGTATCTCTGCCATGCAACCCTGACAGCAGTCAAAGAGAATTTCTCACTGATTTCAGCATTTCTCACCAATTTTGGCAGCTGGAGAACAGCCATGCTGAGGTACCAGAGGACTTGGAAGAGGCTCAGGATGTTTCAGGGCACCCCAGTATAGGGCAGTCAGCACCGCTGCCTGGTGCTTTGGCTGATGTCAGACAATAAAACTCTCCTCCCCCCTCTGAAATTAGTAAATGCAGCTGCCGTTTGCTCCCTTTCTGCATTTTGTGGGCTGGGGGGACAGCCCTGCTGTGACCACGGGGGATGCTGCAGGGGGTTGGGAGGAGCCACTGGTCCCCGCTGCTTCCTTTCTCACCTGTCTGTGGGCTCGGGCTCGGTGTCCCTCCCGTCCCCCTCAGCATCAGCTGCAGCTGCTCAAGCTGCTGCCTTGTGATCGTGACCAGATGCCGTTGCAGGGATGGATGCAGGCAGGGGTACTGGCAGCAGGCTGCAAACTGGCAGCACTGGGAGAAGGAAAATGCACCTGGGGACGTGCCTGGCAGAGCCCCCAGGAAGCAGAGAGGAGAGGGCACTTGAAGGCATGTGGGGCCACAAGCCAGGAGTGCCCGAGCTCGCATCACAGCATCCTAGAAGGCTGCATCTGCAGTGAGAAACTCACAGAGAACCTGTTGATATGGCAACCCTGCACGGGAGAGTGCACGTCCCACTCGCTTCTGCATCCCCTCCCTGTCCCCTCCGCACACAGTGTCCCTCGGAGCCCTGCAGTGTCCTCAGCCAGCATGGTCTCTGGGGGCCACACCTGGGCCACAAAACTCGTAGTTGAGGGGATGAAATACAGTCAGATGAAGCAAAATGCTGCACGCAGTGGAAAAAATAATCCCAGCATTCTCAGACAACATAGGGCTTCCAATTGCCTTTTGGATAGGAGACCTCCTCTCCACGGTGCCAGTGATGCTCACAAAAACTGTGAGGAGAAGGATGGATGGATACTGGAAAAAGAACAGAAACCACTCAAAAAAGGGGTGGTAGTGTGGCAGAGCCATGGGATGAGCAGTGCAGCTGGTGGCTACTCTGGCTCAGCGAGGGACTGAGCACCATCCAGGTGGGGGGACAAGCTGTGGCTTTTGGTATAGAAGAAATTCAGTAGCCTGGAAGTCCTCACTGTGTCTCTCAAAACAAGGAGAGTACCCAAATGAGTTGGCTTGGCATTTTTAAAATCAAAGAAATACTTTCTCATGACACAAAGTGCAGTCTCATGAGTCTGGCAGGGGCAGAGGGGGATCAGTCCCCACGTGCCCAGTGTTGGCCCTTTTTCTGTGTATGACAGCACTGGCAGTGCCCACTGGCTTCACCCAGCCCCTTTTTGGCTGCTTTTCCATTCACACTCTTCCACATATCCACCACTGGAGTCAGTTACAAATCAGCCCTTTTCCCAGGGCTACCTATTTTATATGGGCTCTGTTGGGCAGAGCCCTCTCCACCCCCTACTTGTCTTTGGAAATGTGAGAGTTTTCCTGACTGTGAAAAGTCACTGCACAGTGAAAATCTCCCCTGTCCTGCACTGCCAGTGTTTGGGGGTTTTGGGGAGGCACAAGCATCCCCACGGCATCCACCACTGGCATTTGGGAACATTCACAAGGTGTCAAAGAAGTAGGTGACAAACATTGCTGGGCACATCAGACATCAATTTTTTGACTGCCAGCACTGAGGCTGGAGGGGTCTGGGTGCTCATGTGCAGGGGGGCAGCCTGGTGGCACCACCAGCTCTCAGGTCTTTGTTTGGAAAAGGTGGAAGTCACTGGTGACAGCAGATTCTGGTTCTTTAAAATCAAGTGGTGCTTAAAATTAAATCTCTTTGCTGGTGAATGAAATTTGGTGGATGAAAAGCATTTCTCCACATTTCCAAGTGATTTTTTGGTGGAACTCTGCCACTGGCCTCCTTACCCTCACCATGTGTCAGCCCTAAACATGGTGATGGCCAAGCTGCTGTCAGGGATGCACAGGTCACCCTCACTGTGACCCTGAGAAAGGTGAGCACAGACAGCAAGCAAGGAATTGCTATGAGATACAATGAAGCCAGACTAGGAGCAATTCCTCACTGCACAGCTGCAGTGAGCTGCTTTAGAATGTGATTCAGATCTACTCCAAGAGCTGCTGAGCCTTTAATCACACCTGCTAATCCCCTACCTGAACCTTTACCTTCATTTTCCAGGGACTTTGGTGCCTTATCACAGCGGGGTGGTCTCTTCAGAGGGGCCCCCTGAAGTTTGGTGCCTCCAGCAGTCCCTTATGTAAGGTCCAGAGCCAGTGCTGACACTGCTGCAGATGTTTCTCTCTGTCACGGGGGGACAAGGCTGTGTGCCCAAGTCCCAGCACAGCCGCAGCGTCTGCAGCGATGCTTGAGCTGCTGCCAGTGGCTTTCCCTCCCCGTGGGCTTGTTTTCTGCCTCCCCATGACCTGCTGTGCCCAGTGTTACACCCAACCTCTGACATGTTCTGGCAGCTCAAGAGCACTCAAGGAGCCACACGGACACATCCCCCGGGTGTGGGTCTGCAAAGCCAGCACGTGCAGGCAGCACTGATGCAGCACATCATAGCCCCAGCACAGGGACCGCCAGCCTGTGCCAGAGGATTTCCTAGATGGAAAAACGAATTTGGATGAAAGGTAGGATGACTCCTTGCCAGAAACCCCAGCAGTATGGTTGGTTGGTGGACCCCAGCTTGGTTTGCCCTTGCCCCTCTGCCGGCACTGGGGGCTGTAGAGAAAGTGGCTCCTCAAGAGCCATCCCAGGGGTGAAGCTGTGACCCTGAGCAGGTGCCTGGAGGCAGGAGGTGGGGTGAGGCGGGCAGGCAGCAGGGGCTCTGGCACCCTTGGGAGGGGATGGCACCACAGGGATGACCTTCAGGAGCAGTGGCAGGATCAGCTGGCAGCCCTGCTGTGGGAGGCAGAGTGAGGAGGCCATTAGGAGTGTCGGATGTCTGCGATGTCATTACACACGGGACGCCTGTCTCCGCACCTGGTTAATTATTAACGGAGTCCGTGTTGAGCTGAGGGGGGACACAGCCAGGCCAACCTGGCACTGCTGCTCTGTGCAGCAACTGCTGCCAGAAGCCATTCTCCAACCCAAGCACAGCCCTTCGTGCAGCAGCCCCCACTGACTGTGGCATAGCTGCAAGGCAGCCCTTGGAGCAGGGAATCCCACATCCCACAGAATTGCTGTGCCACCAGCCAGGGACAACACACGTTCACAATAACGCCTCTCTTTTCTCCCCTGCAGACTTGTGCCTTTTTTCTCTTCTTCTCTCCTCCTGGCTTTGCCATATGCAATAAGGAGTAAATAAAGAACACTGATGTAAGAAAAAAAAAAAAGGATCAAGGGAAAGGCTGGGAATCCTTTCTCTGCGATCTCACTCACACCAGCCCCGAGACTCTGGTGTTCCCTGAATGTGTGGTTTACAGGGCCCAGGGACCGCCTGCTCTAAGCCCTTGATGCTGCAACCAGGAGGAACCAGACAGAGCAAGGAAACCACCATCAAGCCCTGCTGGCGTGTCAGCATGGGAATGCCACTCCAGGCCACGATGGGAAATAGAGGACAGGGGTGACTTGAAGAGGCACAAGAGGTGACTTCCACTCTAAGACACACATCCAAAGCGCTGTTTGCATGTTTTGCAGTATTTTCTTCTAACAAGTCTCATACAAGACCCAGTTTGGCTTTCAGCTGCAGTTTGAGTGACTGGTGGAAAAAGAATAAAAGATTTCTGTATTTCAATAAAAGCCCCCTTATCTCATCCCTCTCCATCAAGGCTACTTCACATTCTCTGCCTTCCAGGCTCAGTGATTTACATGGTAATGGCCTCTTCAGCTCAGGGTCAGATGGGGAATTTCACTGGAGCCAGACTGCCGGCTTGGCCTTGAGGCAGAGGGCAAGGGCCAGGGGTCTGCCCCAGCACCCTGCCAGGAGCAAGGTTCAGCAGAGAACCAGGTTGGTGAGTTCAGGGGAAGGCATGGGGAGAGCCCTGGCAGCAGGTTGTGGGGTGCCCCAAGGCTCCCCAGCACTCTGGGGGCTGTGGGGTGTGTTCATGGCACGAGCCTCCCGGCAGGACCACTGGAGCTTGGCTCAGAGCACTGCTTCTTCCCTGCTCGTGCCAGATGGTGACTGGTGCAGAAAGGCAGAAATGTTTAGTAGATATTTCTGTTCTGTATTTGGAATGAAGCAGGAGGATATATTCATCTCCAGATGATACTGTGGATGGAATATAAATCCTGCCATCTGTAACAATGGGGGATGTGAGGCATGATCTCCTCGAATTCAGCATTTGCAGATCATCCAGACAGCTGATGCTCAAGAGTCTAGAAGGAACTACCTCAAGCCAATGCCACAGCTTAACAGATCTTAGAAAAATGGTCAAATTCCAAAAGACTAGAGATATGTCAGTGTAGTTCCAGTGTTTAGAAAAATTTAAAGGCACAGCCCAGAGACCTGCACATGAGCTGGTTCCTGTCTTTTTGTGGGGTCTTTTTTTGGACAGCCTTTTAGGTCTGACTGATAAAGGCAAGTGTACCATTACAGCAAACTGGAATTCCTTAAAGCATTTTTCCTATTACTACCTGACATTTGGAATGCAAAAACCCATGCTACAGAAGGAATTATCAGAGCACACACTAGATGGACTAAAACCTGTCTCAGATCTCACCATGGAGTAGCTACTGGGGAGACTTCAGAGGATGGAGGTGACCTCAGTGAGGTCTCTTGGAGGAATCTGTTCCTGTTGCAACAGTGTGTATGTTTTTATCCAGTGGTCAACCTGACCATGAAAAAGCCGTGATGGTGAAGTCTGCAGGTGATGCAGTGACTGGTAGGGATGTTAATAATGAGCAGGCCATGTTGCTGCTCTAGCATCTTCTAAATTGCCTGGTAAAATGGCCATAATCCAACTAAATGCATTTTAATATGGGTGCATACAAGCAAAGACAACTGGGAACAAAGATCACAGCCTTTATGTCCAGGACGGGGCTTGGAAAGCTGTGACAGTAGAAGGCTCATGAATGATTTTAGGTAACTGACTCCACATGAGCTGTCATTTCAACAGCGTGCTGAAAGCATCCAACATCTTCCTTGAATATATAACAGGAGAATATCAAACAAAAGCAGGGGAGCATCTCAACTCTTCATGTTACTGTTGAAATGATTACTATGGGTTATTGGCAACCTGGATGTCCAGAATTAAAAAGGTCACCAAAGTTCAGGAAAGGAAAGCCATACATACTATCCAGGCATCAGAAAGCAAGCTCTGGTACAAGACTGGAATGGTACAAACTGCTCAGCGTACTGAAAAGAAGGTTGAGGGATGCTCCAACCTCAGCCAGAAATGTTCCTGACAGTTCAGCAGTCTCTGTCTCACAGAGGAGCAACAAGATCTGAAAACTGAAGCAGCAGTTAGAAAAATTCATTCTAGAAAGAAAATACAAGATGCTAGCAGAAGGGCAGGAGATGTTGGATCAGCTACCTAGAAGGCAGCATTTTTACCAATTTAACAGCCAATTCCTGTATGTGAGATAAGTAAATCCAGATTCTGGGCAGGCTCCAGAGCCTTGTTGTGCACAAACCCTTCTGTACCCAGGGGTGCTTCAGCTGTCCCAGGGACACCAGGACCACCTCTACTGGCCACAATATGTTCATGGCCTGCATGCCACAGGGGCAGGAGGTAGCTCAGGACTGGTTTTGTTTCCCTCTCTCCTTCTTTCTCAGATGTTGAGTCCAGCTCAGCAGGGCTGGGCAGCTGCTCAGGACACTGGGGTTGGATGCCCTGTGGAGGTGTCACCCTGTGCTAAGCTGAGCCTTGAGCCCATAGCAGCACACTTTGTGTGTGCCCCTACCCAAGCACCTCTCCAAGCATCCTGCTTTTTTCTGAAAGATAGAAGTGTCTCATTTGGGGAAAAAATGCTGTGGATATAAAGCAATGTCTCTTCCTTAGTGATTTTGGGTTGGTTTGTTGTTTTTTTAAATCACAAAAATATATCTATTTCTTTGAAATAAAAAGTTTGGGAGTCTGGTGTGTTATTTTATTTCCCTTGCCTCTTCTCCCATCTCTTTCCCATTAGTTGTTCCTGCTCTGGAGTGGAGCAGAAGGATAGTGGGTGGGGACTGCCTTATGACTTTTCCCTTTCTAGCTGGAACAGGGCCAAACTTCTTCAACTTTGGAAAAGTGACAAGAGAGAGAAAAAAAAAAGAAGCACTAATTCTGGTCATCTGAAATGGCAGAATAAGAAAAACAGGGGTTTGAGTTGGGTTGGTTTTTTTTTCCTAAAGAAGAAAACGAGAGTGGGTAAAGTAAAATCCATAAACACACAGGTGGAGAGAATGTGACAAAAATGAGGGAGGGTGTGCAGAAGAGTTGGATTTTGAAAATTGAAACAAATTAAGAAAAATATTTCATTGGAACCAAGGAAAACAGAAATAAGCTTTTTCATGAAGTTACTTTTCCATTTTTCTCTGTTTGGGCAACTGCTAGAGCCCTGTCAGGGACACAGTCTCATCCCTTCAGGGAGTGAGCTCATGTCCTTTGCTAGGGACATCTGGAGACCCCCTGGACCAGGCAGCCCTAAGCAAGAAGAGGATTTGAGAGGCCCGAAGGAGGTGTCTCATCCTGTCTCTGCATGTGGATTTCAGAGTCTGCACAGGCAAAAAAATGTGATGAGATTTGGAAACTTAGAGGAAGAATTAGAGAGGGAATAAGCAAAATATGTCAGAGCTGTCTCTGCATTGAGACTGGAAACCAAGGGAATAGACAGGAGGAATGAGAAGTTCTCATGCATGAAGTCAACTGTGATTTGGCTAGCATTGCAGAGGTTGGGGGGAGGGTATGTGACTGAAATACCGGTGGGACACTGTGCAGAGGAACCCCAGGGAGCAGCACTGGACTGCCAACCCCCTGAGCAGGCATGCCTGAGAGGGGGAATTAGCAGAAACCTGGAGAAGACAGCAAAGGCAGCTGCCACCGCTGCAGCCATGGAACCCTGTTACACCAGGATGGAGCCTTGCTGCTGATCACAGGGCACATGGGAGACTCTGATGTTGTGTAGAGGAAAAACTCATTTTTATTCATAATTAATTGAAATGCAGATTAGTGGATGCACATGTGATGGCTTAAACCGTAAAGCTCAAACATAGGATTGTTGAAAACTTAGTGACTCATTAATAACAGACTTGTATGGAGAGGATCATTAAGTAAATGAGTTACAGAAGGCTGTGAGAAACTGCCATAACCTGAACCTAAGCCAGAGGCTTTTGGGGTGAAATTCAGCATGGGCAGCAGGTCGGCTGCTGGGCTGTACATGGCTCTTGCCTAGAGATGGGGGGATGAAAAGGCTGGCAGGCACCAGCAGGGCTCTAAATCCCTCTCTGCAGAATAACCAGCTATTTATGCTGCATCGTTTCCAAAACAAAAGGCTAAAAGTGAAAAAAAGAAAGGAGGAATAAGACATTTTCTGACAGGCGGGAGTCCCTGTTTGCTAAGTTTTGTTGGAAACACAAGGCAAAAATCATATCATGTTTAGTCAAATATGCCACAAATGAAGCAGAAAATAATTCTCTCTGGTAGTGGCAGAGTTGTGCCAAGGTGCCTTCTGGCAGAGAGCGTAGAGACAAGATTGCATGTGCAGTGAATGTCAGCAGAGCAAACCCTTGTACAGGGGCAAATATGTTCAAGTGAGTGGTCAAACTTTACAGGGAAAAGGATGAGAAACGGGTGTGCAGTCACCAGAAGTTGGCAATGTTGCCAAGCACTGAAACCCTTGCCTCTGTCCACCCAAAACATCACAAATTTGGCGTTAATCATCTTCCAGCTTTTGAGGAGGCAGCTGCATCAGGTTTTAATGCCCTTCTCTGAAGCTTTGTGGGATATTAACTGATTTCCCTCCCCTACAAGACAAAATAAATTGGCCAGAACTGGGGGATAGATGGGTTCATGGAAGTATCCTTGAAACTGGAGGAGCCAGCCCTGCCCTGAGGCACAGGTGAGGGCAGTGGGTGATGGGCGTGGTGTGAAGGGCTGAGAGCCTCCTGAAGGGGGGGCAACAGGCACTTCCCTTGGGACTGGGGAAAGGCACAAGCCACTTTGGAAACCACTGTTTGAAAGCAATACAGGGCGCTACAGTAATGGGAATTAAACAGGAGCTTACAACAAAGACTGCTTTGCATTTAGAATATAAAAAAGAACAAAAACACACAACACTGTTTGTCTTTAAACAAGCACCAGATAATGCATTTCCAACAATTCCACTTGAGAACCTCTCCTAATTGTGAACTTAGAAATATTTTTATTGTAAATGCCACAGGATGACATATAGGGAGATGTTCATCCTGTACCACTCCACACTGTTTGTGACAGTCGAGTCCCACTTTAGTTTAAAAGCTGGTGCACAGAATGTCATTTACATTAAAAAAAAAAAAATCATCTTCAAAGAAGGAGAAACATTTGCTATAATAGGCTTAGCCCAGGAGGATTCTCAGATATCTGGTTGGACTGAGGCTGTCCGGAAGGGAATACCACATTAAACCCCAAAGATTGCTTACTTCATTGATCTCTCCAAACCAAAAAACCAAAAATCCTACTTTTAAGGGGTAAAGCAAAAATGCAACATAATATAGAAAATCTGGGAGCTGTTGAAAGAAGAAAAAATTTCAGATGGAGCTAATTCTGTATCTGTCACTGCCGAGGCAGCTTAAGGAGGGAGATGCTTTGGTTTACATTATTTAAATGCAGCTGCAACACATGAACACTGTTCTGTGAAACCACTGTATGACAGGCAGGTTCCCAGCAAAAGGGGAAAAAATCACTGTGAAATGAAGGGCATTTGCTTCAGCAAATAAACTGTGAAGAGACAAGCTTAAATCTAACTCCAACAAGATCTTTAATATGCTATTTGGATGTTGTAAGGGTATGAGAATGCCCTTTGATATTAGTCCTGCCTCTGAGATATTTCACACAGTAATTGTCTACGTCTTTAAGGTACAATGTATTGAAGCTATGGTGATTGCTATTTTAAATTGGGCAATGGTTCTAAGAAAGCAGAACCGAAGAGCCAGGCGAGAACTGGAGAGAGTGGAGAAGACACTTCAGAATGAACTTTAAAAGGTCAGAATTTGGTCTAGCAGAATTACCTGCACTGTCTCTGAGCTGAGCTATGATGGCTTTGTTGCCAATTTAGATAAAATAGAAGCAATAATTAGAATGTCTAGCCTCTAGGATATAAAGCGGATCTACAGAGATTTATGAAAACAATATACTATTTGGCAATATCTATTCCTAAATCTATGGCCAGTATTTCCTCAGGAGAGAAGTGCTGCAGTCTGAAATTGCCTGGTGTTGGGCAGGCAGGGACGTGAGTACTGGAAAGGCTAAAGCCGTGGGGATGGAGAGCCTTTCCCGTGCCGTGGGGTCCTGCTTGCCCTTTGCTGCCGGCCCGAAGGCAGCAGGCAGGGCCCCCAGTGAGCCATTCCTGAGCTTGCCTTGTGACAGCCAGGCAGGCGTTTGGCGTGGGAGGGATCATCGCTGGAGCCTCTCTGGGGTCTCCACCTGCTGCTCGCTGGACAGGTGGGGCATGCACTACATTTCCTACAAAAGGAGGGCAGCAGGCTCTGCAGCAGGCTCCTGGCCCCCCAAAACCTGTGCTACCCAGGATGTCAGCCTGCACTAGGAACACTTGAGCATGGCTAAACACAAACCCAGCCAGGGCCTGGAACAGAAGGCAAAGGCTTTGTGGAGCCTTGTCCTGCCAGCTCCACCACAGCAAAAAGGATTAAAATAGGCTGCAGACTATTCCTTCCTTAGAAAAGCCTGCAATTGCTTAAAGCCAAGAGGGGCAGCCAAGATCCTGGGGGAAGAGCCCTGCTCTACTTCTGTGGGAGTGTGGGATGCCCAGACTGGTCTTTTCCCTTCAGTCTCTATAACCACACTAATATACAACTGCTGTTGTTAGCATCTAAATTTGGGCTACCAATTGCCATAAGGAAGCATGTCACACATGGGGGTTCACTTGTAATGCTCAGCCTCAGGAGGTGCTAAGCACCGAGCAAGACTCAACAGGCAAGTGTCTTGAACAGCTCTGCAGTCCTGACACACATATATTGGATGTGTGGATGTGTCAGAAGCCCTGCTGCATTCACGTTCCAATGCTCAGCATCTTGCAGAATCACGCCCATGGTGATCAAAAGGAAATGGCTACTAACATGAAGCTCCAGGTTGAATATCCTTTCCTCGTGTCCTGCAGTGCCTTTGGTCTGTAGCAGATTGAAGCCATCCAGAGTTTTCACCACCACTTTGCTGATGAGTGGGAGATGGTGAGCCCCACACCTCCCAAAGGCAGAGAGGCAGCACGAGTGCTCGACCGTGATTTACCCAGTTTCCAGGTCATCCCTAGAGATGCTGTTGCACTTTCATCAGTCCACTCACTAGACAGAGGTAGTGGGTTGGTGCCAGGGCTCTCGTCCTGTCTCTGTGTAGTTGTAAGCGGCTGACGGCTGGTTCTGCCACCCATGGGCAACGACAGCCCAGAGCAGGGAAAATAGAAGTGTGCAGTTGTGCAGGGGAAATTGCAGTGTGAGTGGCTGGGTGGTGAGAGGAGCAATTCAAAGATAATGTACGGGTATAAAATGCCAGACAAGAAATGCGTAGCTAGGGAAGCATATGAAACAGCAACAAAATTACAGAAGGTAGTTAGGAAACAAGAAATAAGAAAACAGCCCATACACATGGGCAGAGCTGTGACCTACTCATTTAAGCTATCAAACATGAACACACCAGGTCCATGTGAAGGTGAGCAAGTGCCAAAATGATGTATATCTGTAGCAGCATATGCTTGAACTGTGCATTTTAAACGTCCTCCATGTGGACAGCTTCGCTCTAGTCACACTGTGGTGTTTGTATATTTATGTTTTTAATTCAAAAACAAGAACAGAAGGACAGAGGAATTAGTGAATAAATCCGAGTCTTTCAGCTACTGAAGGCTGAGTTGGGCTGACTCCAGAGTGGTTTGGGGTAGAGAGAACCGTGCTCACCTACCTTCAGTATTGATAATGAAGAAACTGGGGATTCTTCTGCAGGAAGGAGAGAATTTATGAGGGAGCAAATGGATGGGCCAAGAGCAAAGGATAAACACAGAGATGGTAAAAGAGTATCTGAAAAAACTCAACCTACATATTGTAAATCTGCAGATCCAGACACAGTGCACCTGAGAATTTTTAAAGAAATCTCTGAAGACAATCTTGAAAAATAATCTTCCCTTCATCAGAGGGGTTATCTGGGCCCTCAGAGAGGCCAATGTGCATTCCATTACAAAAAAAGGTTGAGAAGACAGGGCTGGAATCTGTTGCCCTCTTGCCTGCAGCTCTGTGGCAGGAGAGTTTCAAAGAGGGTTTCATCCCTCCATCTTCTTCTTTCCTGCTTCTTGTTCCTGCCTTACCCAACCTACAGCCTCTTCCCAGGGCTCCATAGCAGAGCTGGGAGCTTGGAGGTGAGGCAGCCTGCCTGCAGGGCTACCTTCTTGCCTGTGTACACAGCTTTCCGTGTTTCAGTCCTTCCCATGTAGCAGGAGGGGAATGTTTGCACTCTGCCTTCACTTTTGTGCATGGAGACTTTTTTCAAAATCCAAAGGGAACTGAATGTCAGTAGGGAGGGAAAGCTAACTCTATATCTTATTTTCAAAGTCCAGCAGCTCACACAACCAACAGCCTTTTTAAGTGCAGTCCCTGGAAAATAACAGTTTCAATAACCTCTAGTCTCAGATAACCTGCTGAGCAGCCACACATCTCTCCCTCTCCAGGAAGCAGATGTTCTGCTCTCCTCCCCAGCTCTTTCACATTTTGGGAAAGGACTAAGATATGAGAGAGCTGGTATGAGAGTGGTATGAAGTTTCTTGAGGCTGGAGAATCTGCCCTTCACCCAGCTCCTCCCAGCACACAGCTCACATCAGGGATGAATCACAAAGCTCTCCAGCCAAGTGCACTTCACTGTGGTAATGAGGAACGTGATGTGGGATGCACCTCAAGCCCTTCAAGCAGCTTGTGGTTTTGGGACCTCCGCAGTAAGTGAAGCTGCTTTGCAATCAGTTGCTGCCTGGAACTTAGCCACATGCTCCCTTTAACCCACAGGGATGTCTGGAGGTGGGACTTCTCTGCCTCCAACCCTGCCCATCCCTATGACTTACAGCTAATTTTCTCCTCTATCTGAACTGACTGCCCTCATTATGCAGCCTGCTCCTCCATCCCCTCTGTGGCCAGTCCTCTCAGAGTTGCTCTTGTAGTGCTGTAACTGAGTTTCCTTAAAGACTGAATGAAAACTCTATAAAGAATTTGGTGTGGGCTAGAAATTGGTTGATGAGTCATAGACTCAGATAGTAACCATAAAAATGAAACTTCAAAATTGGGAACAATTTTAGTGACGTTACCACCGGAGACAGGACCGGCACTTGCATTTTAAAGTTTCATTAAACAGAGAATGAAGTAGCACCATTTATATCAGCATCACCAGCGGGCACTCAGTACAGCCTGGGATGCATCCAAATCTGTCTAGAAACATTACATCCATGGGCTGGATGCAACAAGACAAAACATAGCACTAACACAGCAATCTGGAACCTCACAGAGAGAGCAATGTGATGGGCTTACCCTGACTGGACAGTGGGAGCCCAAAAAACTTGCTTCATCACTCCCCTCCTCAGCTGGACAAGGGAGATAAAATAGAACAAAAGCCTCTTTGGTTGGGGTAAGGACAGGGAGAGATCACTCATCAGTTACCATCTCAGCAAAACACACTTGACTTGGGGAAATTAGCTTAATTTGCTAACAATTAAATCAGAGTAGGATAATGAGAAATACAGCTAAATCTTAAAATACTTTCCCTCCACCCATTCCTGCTTCCCAGGCTTAACTTCACTCCTGATTTCCTCTTCCTCCTCTGCTGCAGCAGCACAGGGAGACAGGGAAAGGGGGCTGTGGTCAATTCATCACATGTTGTCTCTGCTGCTCCTTCCTCTGCAGAGAAAAGACTCCTCACACTCTTCTCTGCTCTTGTGTGGATTTCCCATGGGCTTGCAAGTCCTGCCAGCAAAGCTGCTCCACGGTGGGCTCCCTCTTCACAGGCCCACAGGTCCTTCCAGGAGCCCGCTCCAGCTCAGGATTCCCATGGGGTCACAGCCTCCTTCAGACATCCCCCTGCTCTGGAGTGGGGTCATGCATGACTTGCAGGTGGATCTCTGCTCCACTGCAGACCTCCAAGGGCTGCAGGGGCACAGCTGCCTCACCATGGGCAGCGACCAAGGGCTGCAGGGGAATCTGTGTTCTGGCACCTGGAGCATCTCCTCCCCTCCTTCTTCACTGACCTTGGTGTCTGCACAGCAGTTTCTCTCACATACCCTAATTTCTCTCTCTGGCTGCAGCTGCTGGGGTTTTTTTCCCCTTCTTAAACTTGTTATCCCAGAGGCCCTATCTCTGATGAGCTCAACCTTGGCCAGTGGCAGGCCCATCTTGGCTCTGTCAGACATGGAGGAAGCATCCAGGAGCTTCTCACAGAAGTCACCGCTGTAGCCCCCCCACTACTCAAACCTTGCCATGCAAACCCAGTACAAGGAATGGCTCGGGTACAGGAAAACAGTGAGATCAAGGCTAATGGGTGAGAGTCAGGCTAACACTGTATAACCTTGCAGTTTAACAGCCCTGAACAGGGCTGATGCCATTCAGGATGGAAGGTTAGGAGGAGTTCTGTACAGTACCTGCCATGCCAGTGCCTGTTCCAGTGTTGCAGCTCAGCAGTGCTGCCAGTGTGGTCCCTGGTCCTTTATCCCAGTCACATTTGAGTGCCTGCCAGCTGTGCACCACCCCCTGGGATGGACCCCTCTTGCACTGGGCTCTTCTTGCCTGCCTCCCCATGGGGAGAAGAACCCAAGTGGCCGAGGAGTGGGCAGCCCGTCATAGTGCGTGTCCACTTGCCTGAGTGCAGGTTGTTCCAAGTTAAAATATAAAAAACGTCCTTCCACTTTCAGAAACAGAAGTAATAGGAATGATGCCAGGATTAAGGCACATGGTTATGAAAGACTGAAGGAACTAAGGTTTTATAAATTAGCAGTGTGAAGAGTCAGAGGGGATGCTGTCTTGCTCTATAAATACCTTCAAGGTAACAATATAAATGAAGGAAGGGAATTAGTTCAGAGTCTCAGAAGATGGTAGGACAAGGAGCCTGAAGTTAAAAAGGAGAAGCTGAGGCTGGATGTAAGATTTTCTCAGCAGCGAGCATTCCCAGGCAGGGCACTCAGCTCCCCATGGCACACAAGGCTAGAGTGACGCAGCAGCAGCGGGACGATGGCAAGGAGCAGCCCACGTGCCTGCTCCTCACCCACTGCTAATGGCTGGCAGATAAAAGTAAAAAAGAAGTTTGAAGCTCTGGCTCACCAACAGAATAGTACCAGGCATAGCAGAGACACAATGTGAGTTGGAGGGTGTGTGTGTTTGCTGCAGCAAGAAGCTCTGCTGGTAGTCCTGGAGTGGGATCTCTCTCCTGTCCCATGCCGAGGTAGCAATGGCACACCGTTCCAGGGTCCCACTGGGACATGCGAGTTGGATTAGTGTCTCATTTGCAGAGCAGCCACTCCTTGAGGAGCTGCCAGGTTGGGTGCTGGCCACAAAGTACCTTCCCGCTCCAGCTGGGGCAGAAGGCAGGAGGGAGACTCCAGCAAGACGTGCGAGCATTGCCGTCCATCCCCGTGACTGTGTCAGAGAAGCTGCTTGGAGGGTTGAGTCCTATGGCCACTGCCATGAATCCAGGGCACACTCTGGCTAGAAGGTAGGTGAGGACAAATCCAGTATCTGGTGCTGCCACACAGTGGTGAAGAGGCATTTCAGACAGTAACATCGGCAAAACCACCCCATGGAGGAGCTTGGTTGGAGCCTAAGACAACCCTAGGTTGGCCTCAGGGGACGCCTGGGCAGGTGCTGTCAAGAACTTGCAGGCACAGGCCCAATTTAAAGCTCTTTGGTGACCAACTCAAGTCATCCCCTGTGGACATGATTCCCTGCAAGGTGCTCCCAAAGGCATACCTTCCTTTCTACCACTGGTATTGGGTGTCCTTCATTGGAGTTATATCACCATGTTATTATCAATTTTTTTCCATTTGATTTCAGCCCAGAATTCCTGTTTATATCCTTACATCATACAAACCAAACAGCCTCCCATGTTTGGCTCCACAGACTTCACAGACTCGTAGCTTAACAGTTTGTCCTGCTTTGGCAGTGACCCTGAAAAGTAATACTGTACCAACACAGCAGGTTCATAAAGTAGGTTTTTAAATGCTGGTACTCAAATATGCAGAAAGGAGCCAAGGAAAACTCCCAAGATATCCAGGTGCCCAACACACACCTCCTTGCAAGGCTCAGAGCCCACCAACAGGAACACTGACCCTGCAAAGATTTACCTTTAAAATATGATCTCTTGACCAGGCAGATTCTATCCAGCTTTGAAACATGGAACAAGGATGGATCAAACACAGGACCCCATTTCCTCATGGTATGACCATCTCACCCCTGTCTTTCCAAGGTATAGATCATACCCTGCCTGTACTGCAGATGTTCATGATCCTTTTGTATTATTTATGTTTCTTCACTGGTGTGTACAACACTCCCAGCTTTGGGATGATCTGCATGCACACAGCGTGCTATTAATACTCCATTGCAGATCATTACTACAGAAGTTAATTAATACTTTGCCTAAGTGCTAAGCCTGTGGCAACCTGCTGGAAGCTCCATGTAATCTGCAGGCCAGAGTTTACTGTTGCTCATCATTCACCCCGCTGGCGTCCCACTTCCCTCATTCCACCAGTCTCAATTAACTTTTGTGGTATGACAATAGCTGAGATTTAGTTGAGCCCATCATCCAGAGGCTATGAAATTTGACCAAAAGGAATAATGATATCAAGGAAAATAATAAAGTTTTATGTAATATGTATTAATAAAATAAGCTTTATATAATAAAGCAACATAGATATTATTATATATAGCAACAAAGACCACACCACAGCCAAGCACAGAGACAATGGGATCTCCTGGCCAGCACTTGGTTACTCTATTTCTACACACTCGAGTTGCCCCAGCTCTTTTGGCCCCAAACCACACTGGCAGCTCATCTGCAAGTGATTTTCCGCCAAGACCCATGAGTCCGTCTCAGAGTCACTGCTTCCAAAGTCCTCATTCCTTATTTGTAGGCATCCTTCTTTGTTTTTAGATAAATAATTGCTTATATTGAAACAGATATTGTTTGCTTGCTCCTGTGTTATACACTGCATTCTGGCTTGCTCAGTAAATGTTTCTTTGCTGTTCATCACCTGCGACGCCTGGAAGAGTAGCTGTGGGGTAGCAGCCGCCGCTCCTGGCAGGCAGCACAGCAGTTCATGCCAGTTGGAGGGACCTTCTTTCCCAAAGCAGGAAACTGGCAACATGAGTGCTCACTTTCCTGCTTCACCACCCACTTACCCCTGGCAGGCTGGCAAACACCATTTGCTGGGTTCCCTCACTTTATCGCGGGCACACAGGTTTCTCGAGACATCTTTGAAGGAGTCTGGAAGCAGAGGGTGAGTAGTGAGATGACACAGTCTGAAGACGATACAAGATTATTCAGGTTACTGAAATGAAGCTAAACACAACCAAAGCTGATTGCAAAGAGTGGAGAGTGATCTCATAATATTGAGTCAGTGACTTTAAAATTTATATTCAGTGTTTGTAGCTGCAAAAGAATACACAGGGGAAAAGCAACCTTAACTCAACATATAAGATCATGGGGCCTGAATGAGCTGTTTGTACTATGAAAGGGGTTGTGGAGTCACTGCAGATGGCTTCCTGAAAGCAATACCTCACCACTCAGCACCAGTCTAAAAAGTAAATCTGAGATTATTAATTATTTAGAGAAAAGTGGAGAACAAAGCAGAGGAAATCACTGTCATTCTCTAGGTCTACCATACAGACAAATCTTTACAGCCATGTTTTGACTACCGCAACCAGAACAGATGTTTTCTTTTTATTTCTTCTTCTTCTTCCTTCCCTCCCTACTTCACAAGCATGGGAGAGGTACAAAAGCCTGTGCTATCAGCAGAGTCACTAGATATTTGGAAAAGAAAGGCTGAACAGTGAAGTGAAAAAATTTGTTGACCGTAGCTATTCAAGGTTAAAGGACAAGAATTTAACAGGAAGAGATTAGACGGATCTTACAATTCAAAACGACTGGACAATAAAATATCACTAAAACCAATGTAGATATCTGAAAAGTGCCGTAATGAGAACACACAAATCTAATTTCAAGTACATGTTTGGTCTGTGAGTTGACTGTTACCACACAGAGAAAAGATTTTGAGGTTATCACGGAGAAATGCCTGGAAATGTCATCGCAGTGCTCAGCAGAGATCAGAAAAGCAATAGAATAACTGAGAAAGGAAAACAGACCAAACCACTAAACAGCAGCAGGTCAGTAGCACTGTGGATGCTAGGTGCAGCTCTGGTTGCACCTTGGGAAAAGCAGAGAGCAGAGCTGGAAAAGATGGGAGCAGAGTACCAAGGGTAGTTCAGAACCCCAAGTACACAGGGATACAAGAATGGCTGAACAGATGAGGACTCCTGACCTGAACTGACACAAACCATGCTGAATGTTTATAAGGTCCTTTACAGGCCAGAAAGGATGAATTGGGATTTACTCTCCAATGACTTTTTCAATACCAGAGGTTGGGGCACAAGCCAAGCAACCAGATGGAGGTTCAACACCAAGCAGAGGAGATGCTCCTTTGGAGGAGAAGCAAATGAGGTGAGGAACTTTGGTGCCAGAGGATGCTGAAGGGTCACAGCAATCAAGAAGCAATTGAGAAGAATAATGCTCATCTTTTCTGGATTAGGAAAAGCCTGAGCTGTGAACGGTGGGATGAAGGAGAATAGATCAGGAAGGTGCATACTGCTGTCGTCCCCTGCTTGGTCTTCACAAACTTTTGGTGTGATTCCCCATAACTATCTTGAGGCCTCTGAGGGCAGCAAGGCATGGAACAATGCCTGTGCAAGGAACAATTAGGATCATGCACCCCGTAAAAGACAGAGCTGAGGAGATGCCATAGAAGTCTGTAAAATCAAAAATGATGTGGAGGAAGTGAACCAAAATAAACTGCTCATTCTTTCTCACTACACAGGAACTGGCAAGTTCCCAGCTGAAGTGGGTCACAGGTGTAAAACCAACAAAAGGAAGCACTTTTCCACTATATATATATACACATATATAAATTTGTGGAATTCATTGTCATGAGGTACTGCAGAGTATAAATGGGCTTAGAATGGGATTACACAAATTCATGAAGGATGGGCACATTTGCGGCTATGAAACACAATCCTGTGGTTGCAAATTTTCTTTTAGAAACTAGAAAGTGCCGATGTTTTGCAGCTCTAGCTAATTCCTCCCTGACCTGAGTGGCTGAATACATGTTCTTAGGTTTCTAGAAACTATATAATGTTCTGCATACATATTATAAAATGTATTAAGTATAAGCTTATGGTTTCTGGTATATTCTTAGCCTTTGATGGAGAATGAAAATACTATTTTAGGGCATACTGTGAAGAAGGCATGTTGCCAAGATAAGCCTTTGGTGCAAACTGTCTTCTTTCATCTTCTATCAGGGCTTTCTGCATTTCAGTACTTCCACAATTCCTGTGCCATCAACAAACTAATGATTAACAATTTATATTTTCTCTTTCCTTCACTGTTAAACCATTCAAATGTGCATGGCCAGGAACTGATCATTTTGGGCTCTTTAGTCACATCTCCTGTGAGCATTCGTCATTTGCCATTACAGTGCCAAACATGTGCCAGAACTGTTGAGGAGCCACCCTCAGATTCATTTAATCTTTAGTATGTTTGCTTGCATGTTTCTAATTTATTAACGAGAATGCTTGGTATTAGGCAATTAGAAGTCTAGCTGTAGATGGTATTAATAGACTATTGCTTTTTAAAATTGAATTTGTTATTCAAAAGCTATTCAAAAGTATATCAAATTAGCTTGGTATTTTCCATAAATTCAGTGGGGGTGAGTTATGTTTGCCAGTTCTAATTCTTCACCAGAGTGCTGTATCATTCATTTAATTTTTTGCTGTTGTTAGTTGTCAAGATGAAGGGCCTACAACTGTGTATCTTCCTAAATACACAAACAATATTATTTAACAGATCCTGAACTTTCCGTAGTTCCAAAAACCTCTTGAAAACCAATGGTAATCATCCAGACAGCTTCCTGACTGGCTCCTAAAAAGATCCTTGATGCAAATTATCTAAGCTACTGGTTTAAAAATGGTGCTGTGCATTGCCTTCCATGATCAATGACAGTTAATTATGTCCCACCATCATTTAACATGACAATGTGATCTATCTTTTCCTCTGAAGACAGAGGATGATGTTTTATAAAAAATTGTGCTTTTACAATTTCATCATTTCTAGTAATAGACCAATATTACCATTAGGATTGTTTTCATTCCAAATACACTTACCAAAAAAAAGGTTTTAAAAATTAATTATCTTAGGCACAGCTTTACAGTTTCATCCTGACTGATTCCCTTTTTAAAAAATGATGAAGACTACTCAGGATTTCATGCTCTTCTATGAACATGAAATCTTCTATGCTGATTCTTAAATTTGTTTGGCTTGAGATTATGTTCCAGCAATGAAAAATACTCCTCAATGCAAACTTACATGATAATTCGGAATAAATATGAACTGGAAGAAAGAATGCAAATTGGTCAGTACTGGTGAGAGCTTTCTCCCACTTACGAGCATGGCTCTGATTTTCAATTCCTCTCTCAAATTCTCCTTGCCTGATTAGAAACTGTATATGAAGTTTAATAAATTCATCAGTTAGTTCTGTAAATTGGTTTGGGGAAGGGTGAATTTAGTCACAGGGAGGCCATGCAGAAGGGATAGGGTACACATCGGAATGCATCCACACTGGAGCTTAGCAGTGGGATGGGGGCAAATGGGCATGGCCAGGAGATGCTGGAAGAGGTGGAGATGGACCGTGGCCCTCTGAGGAGGTGGGAGCTGGGCACCAGCCACCCATCCCAAGCATCCCATGTTCCTTCCCTTACACTGTGGCAAAGGGAAGACAGCTGTTGTCACTGAAATACATTTTACACCTCACTCACCCCTTTCAAGAGCTCATAATTGCCTTTAACCAAACTCTGCTGGATGTTGAATCCTGGTTTAGATTGCATTTGGAAGTCTTTTAGCAAATCCATCCTGCCATTTTGCATTTTGCCCTGACATAAAACCCACACAGACCTAGAGCTTTCCATCATAAATTTTGCGGAGGCATAACAAATTGTATTAGAAGGAATTATCTTGGTCAGTTTAAATTAAGAAGCTCTGTTTTCCTCAATAATGATGAGCTAAAGATTTTTAAATTTCATGTAACTTAAGTGTTCAAGAAATTGAGTTTATTAGCCTCCATATAATATTAATGATAAATTTGGTTTCCCTTTCAGTTAAGTTAGTACATTAAATAATATTGATGTTTATCATTCTGAAGATGGTCTTAGAAATACTCTCTATGAAATTAGTAGAAATTTTGCTCTTGACTTCAATGGGCCCAAGGTTTTACCCCTAGCAATTAGCAGTCATTCTACTGTATAACTTGGCTCCCCAAAGGTCTGCAGAGCTCAGCATAATTATAACAGATTGTGTAATCAGACTGGCAGGACATTCAACTAGCAAGAAAAACCATGTCTCCTGCCCTTTTTCTTAAATTTAAAATCAGATATTTCCCAAAACCACGGGTAAATTTAAATGAATGCGTTTTCATTATAAATGTCGAAAATACAAGCTAATGATCAGCATGAGTTACAAGAAAAGATTCAACAAAACATCATGTTTGAAAATATTTACATGTTCTATTTCGTCTCTAATGAGGGAGATGATGTGCAGTTAAGGCTTCCAGGCCATTCTCTAATATGACTGAAGTATTCTCTCTGCAAAGAGGGAAATAAGGGAGAGAGGATGGGGAGGAGAGAAACAGAGACTGAGAGAGAGCCCTGTGAGTATAAATTGGAGTCAGTCTTAAATTAGAATTTCCTTTAGCTTGTGAGTACATTAGACAACCAGCATTATTCAGAAAGATATTGTCAAGGTTGCTGAGTTCCCACCTCACTGCCCTTCCCCCTTACAGCTATTTGCAAACTTGTTAGGATTCTTAATATTCACTTTCCTCCCTACAAAATGCTCCAAAGCTCTTAGTTTAAACCAAACACAAGCCAAGCCCCGGTGTTGCTCTCACTCCAGCAGTCACAAGCACACCCGTTCCCACCCTGGACTGCGCAGCCCCTGAGCAGGGGGTTCAATGCCTGCACTCAACAGCCAGCACAAACTCCAAACCTGGTTTTCAAGGCACAACCCCAGCAGGCTGGAATAGCTGTGGGTTTGATGGAATTCAGAAGCAACGCCAGAAAAAAAACAAACCACAAACCCATGTGCATGCGCACCAGGGGGTGGCGAGAAGAGGTTTGGGGAGGGAAGGGAAGCAGATGGGACATTTAATTCAGGGAACAAACTAATTTAAATCTTTCAAGGGGTTTGTTATTATTTCTAGAGTGTTAAGAATGCATTTTTTTCTCTGCATATGAAATGCAACATCCCTGCTCAGAAAAGCTCGAAGAAAAAAGCCCAGCAATATAGAATGAAGAGAAAAAGAAGTCCAGAACGTTTTAATGATATTCTTTAAGAATACTACTATTTATATATTTCACAGATTAAAATAAATAATCATAAATGTGCGGTTGGTGTAGGTCTCTTGGGTAAAGGCAAAAGCAGGCAGATTTATAAAATGGGTTTGTGTGCCAGGGTGATTGTAATGGCTCCTTCTGTCAGGTAAACACATAATTAGGAAGTTTTCAAATAAATGTATCATGCACATGATTGAAGCCAATCCAGGCTGCAGTATAAATATTATGCCTTTTTGTTTTTAAAGTCGTATAATTACATATCTACCCATGGAGCTTCTCGCCTGATAGGCATCTATTTATGCAACACCACACTGTGGCTCTTCCACAGGTGCTGTAGCAGATACTTGCTGAACATGCAGCCCGTCTGATTTTTAAAGTGCAATATCTCAGCTTTCTCTCAAAATACCAATTTTGCCTCAACCCCTTTTTGCCTAATTGCTTCTTAGATTTATTGTTTAATTAAAACCATTCTCGGGTTATATAAACAACAAATCCCACTAATGTGTGGTTTTTTCACATACAAATTATCTTCCAAGGGATTATGTATCTTCAGCTTGGGAAAGGATTCCATCCTCCTTTGCTGGGCTGTCACTGCCAAGTGCAGCCTCATGGTCAAAGCTGTAAGTTGAAGTTTATGACGGCAGGGTGACAGAGCTGTATCTATGGAGTCAAAGTGGCAATACTAAACGCCATTTGAAAGACTGATGCAGTCTTTAAGCCGATGCAATAAAAACTCTTCTTTACTTTACAGCATTTTCATACGGAGTCTCACAGCATGTCTGGTCATGCACTAGGGAAGCATAAATAAGATGTGAATGATGAGTTGCATGAGGAAGCACCCCAAGAAGACTCTGAGGAAGATTATCTTCATGGCATGCCTTTCCTCAAAGTCCTCCTCACCTGCCAGGGTCCTGTGGGAAGGCACAGCATGTGGACATGCCACACACGACTGCCCACACACTCTGCAGTGTTGTCTGAACTCCTCACCCACAAAATGATGTTTTTACTCCCAGCCTGGACACCTAGATCTTGTCTTCAGATCTGAGGTTTCAGCTCCAACCCCTGTTTGCCTAGTTTCGACAATTTGGAAACCTCTGCTAAAATCCCTGCACCTGGAGAAAGTTCTAGTGAGATACCCAAGTTTCAGCAGCACAACTGCCAACTGCCCCCCCCCCCCCAAAAAAAAAAAAAAAAAAAGCTCAGATATAAACATGCATTTGGATGTTTGCACAGGAGGAAGATTGGAAAAATGTTTTTTCCAGAAGGAGCATATGCTGCAGTTCCTGGAGCAAGAACCCAGCTCTGATGAGGATTCTGGCTGTCTGCAGCCTTTCAATATTAAAGGGCTCTATAGCAGATAAGAGCAGGATAATAAAAGCTAATAAAGATGAAACTGGACAAATTCAAGCTAGAAATTAAGATACACATTTTTAACCACAATAGACAGCTTCCAAAGGGATGTAATAGAATGCCTGAAGCCAGAGCCCACCGAAGGCATGGCAGCGGTGCTGGCAGTCGGAATCACAGGTGGAATGAAGGACAGAGGGCAGCTGGGCTTCAGGAAGCTCTGTGCTGGAGCAGAAGGCTGGAGAGGGACGTGGGATTGTGGAGGATGCTATGAGCAGCAGGCTGGAGGTGTAATGCAACCACCTGGAGGGAGGTTTTTTGGGGGCAGAGCTGCCAACTTCTGTATCCCTGTGACCACGTCCTATTTCTTTCTCCATCCTCAACTCACATCCTACAGCCCAGCCTCTCCCAAACTCTGTAGGTGTCCCCTTTTCCCCTACAGCCTCCGTGCTCATCTTCAAGCAGCTTTCTCTTCCACCTGCTCTCCAGCATGTCAATGCCTCCAGCTGTGAAGGGGAAGCCTCAGGCTTGGCATCCTGCTGGGAATTTGGGATAGAGACTCAGATAGGAAACAGGAGGCGAAGAGGGTGTTTGTTGCCAGGGTTGGGCTGGGGGGATTGCAACTGTTGCTACCGTGAGGGGCTGCCTCCCTTCTGAGAGCTGGAAAAAGCAGAGGGTGGAGATGATTCACTCTCTGGCACAGAGGTTCTCTCCTTTAGTCTCTCAGATGCAACACACAAAAAGATGAAGTGCATCCCTGATTTACCCCAGTGTGGGCTACGTTGTGCCCCAATGGTGATGCAAAGCAGCCTCCTGAATTTACAGCTGCTCTCCACAGCCAGCACAGAACATGACGCCCAAAGCACGCAGATCCTTTGGTCGTACAGATGGAAGTACTGATAGATATTTTAACCTAGGGAAACCTTTTAAAATCAAAGTAGGCACAAAGCAATACCCTTTACATTAGGCTGTAATTTTACACACAATTTAGGCTGCAGAAGGAAGTGCCAGTTGTCCAACAACAAAAGCATAAAGAAGTCCTGGTGTGGAAAGCATCCCTGCCTTCCCCCAGCCCCAAGTCCTCAGCCCAGCCCTTCACCTCATGCTGCTGCCAGCATAAGAAAGGCTGCAAACACATCATTACAACTTGCCTTTTTTTTTCCCCACAGTAGTTTTAACCCAGAATTGACCCCTGATTTGATTGATACTGCAGTCATTTCTGTTAATGTAATGGAAAACGTGGTATCAGGTAGGAATAAGATGACATGGATGCTTCTTTTGGTGGCAGCACCAGCCTTTTCTGGATTCAATTGCATGTGAAGGTCAGCTCTTAAAATATTGAGTGTCCCTGGCCATGCTTGGAGATGCCCCTCATCAGCAAAACGGGGAAAGGCTCATCTCAGTGGCAGCTCTGCTCTGTCCCTGATGCTGGGGATGGCAGCAGTGGGTGGAAGGAAGACATCCTTAGATGGGCTTATCTTCCTCCAAGCTGCCTGAAGCAAATCCACACCCAACCACAGCAGCTGAAGCTGGCTTGTGTCCTCTTCTTTGCAGTTTCATTTTTATTAGTTTCGATTGCTCTAAATCAATCCCTAAGACAGTACATGATGCTACAGTGAGCCACAGGAACGCCCAAGGGAACTTATTTGTACAATCATTTTTACAGATCATTTTGTATCTTATGTGAGATTTTGAGTGGCAGTTTTATTTAATGACCACCAAGATGAATTGTCTGAGAATTTGGGGTTCTTTACCTACTTTTTAAAAATCACCAGGTTCATTACACCTCTCCTCCTGAACTCAGTTGTTCCTTTTCTTTTTCATTCAGTGGCTGGAGGATAGGGAGAGCAAAACTGAGTCCATCACCTAAACCAAATATGAATCTGATGATCACACTATTTTCTTTCAATATCTTTTCTAAAGTAGAGTTCTTACTGCAGTTGAACCCATCTTCTAGAAGTTATCTTCCTGCTAATATCCCATGGAATGAAAAGTAGAAAAAATTATATAAGACTACAATTTTCCTGGCTTTGTGGATTTTGGGGGTGTACTTTGAAGAGCATCAACAAAGATTTTTTGGGAAAGAGGATACAGAAATGTTCAGACCAGTCCAGCCCAGACATCTCCATGCCCTGCCATGACCAGCAGTGGTTAATGCAGGGGAAGGTGTAAAAACTGACAGGACACGCATGAACTGCTTTGTTCTCAGCATGTTCTGTTTGACCTCCAATAGTTAAAGACTGACTTGCACCAAAAACAGAAGACAGAATACTTCAGGATAGTTTTAGCCATTAAATATAATGCCAAGTATTCTTGGTATCAGAGGAATGTAGCACAGAGATAACATAAAAACTGTGAAAATCTTCAACATACCAGCAGAGTACATTGAAGGGATGAAAGAATGAAGATTGAGGGTGACACCCCTTGTCTCCCGGTCACAGGAAAATCTCACAGACTGAAATTTTACCCAAACAAAACAAAGACTCCAGCACAGCATGTGCAGCCCTCCTTCTTGGGAGAGAATGGGGAGAGAGAACAAATCACCCAAGCCTGACATGAGTCACATCAGTTCATGCATGACTGAAAAGTGCTCAGATACTACAGCCATGAGCCCAGGCCAAGAACCTATTTTAAAAAATAAGGCAAGTGACGTGCTAGAACTGTTAAAAAGACATGGAGACAGAAAAATGTGGGGTAGAGAAATAAAAGTGTGGGTGAGTTCAGTACCTCTGTTTTGGAGTTTTACTTGGAGACAGACTGAGCAAGGAGAGCTTGGAGGTACAGAGAAGACAGCCAGTCCCCAGGGCAGTCACTCAGCTCTGCAAGTGCTCAGCAGGGGAGTGCTTTGGGGATTGTGTGTGTATATGTGTGTGTGTGGATTTGTGTATCTGTGTGTGTGTGTGTGTGTGTGTGTGTGTGCGCAGGAGGAAACATGGCTGGAAAGAGAAGAAAGAGGTAGACAAGCCCAGAGAGCTGCTAGAATGAGGGTCAGCAGATGGGAACAGGCAGGTGAAGTTTGGTTTAGAGGCGGGATGAGGAGGAAGTCTTGCAGCTTTCTGTACAGGCCAGGGTTCAGGCAGGAGATGATCAGGAATGCTCAGCCAACCCATTTAATTTGCTGAGCACACCTAACCCTTCAGTTATGGAAAAATACCATCTCAATGTGCTTTTAAAAACAAACACCAACACCAATCTAATATTTGCAGAGTGACTATGGGAGCCAACTCTTCCCCACTTTCACAGCACAGTTCATAGAAGAGCACTGCAGATCCTTTATTCCTAAATTTTAACAAAGTCTCTACCCTGTTTATAGCCTGTTCCTCACCCGCTTTATTGGTCTTATTTAAACTTGCAGAGAGACATTTTCAAAGTTGGGACACATTTTCCACATCTGTTACTCTGAACACCTTAATGGGAACAGTGCTGAGAAACGACACTGGTATTATCACCACTGAAGCAACTGTATGCTAACAGGCTGCACCTTTCTCCTAGAATCATGATAGAAAGGTTAGTTAAATTTAAACAAAATATATTCCCTTAAATTCCAACCATCTTTAATAGGAAAAGCTATAACCTCCCTGATGCACAAAACAGCCCTTGCAGCTGATGCCTGAAGCCTGCACCTGTCATTCCAACAGAGGTGACCTCTGAACAAGAAAGCCATTCTATATAAACACTGAGTTAAGTGACTTTCCCCATGTCTCCTCAAATAACACCCAAATATCTTTTCTTGTCAAAATCTTGCACTTGTCCCATAGCATACACAGTAAATCATGACAACCGGTGACTTATTTGAAGGCTGAAGCCCAAAGCAAGAGGTGCTGGTGCTGAATGACGTGTAACCAGTCACCAGCCTCTAAAATATTAAGCTATAAAATACAAATCTATTTTTACAAAAACAGTGTTAAATGACCTGTCAAGACAGCTGGTCCCTGCTGTGTTTTCTTTTTTTCTTTGGGGTAGCAGAAGGAATTAATTGAAGAAAAAAATCATTAGGGGATGATTTCAGTTTACTTCTATAATACATGCCTGTTCTGCAATAGGGTAGCAAAATTCTGGGAAGCATTTAAGTCCTGCTCAAGCTTATGAGATTAAGCATCACATATCTCTCATTCTGGCCTCTTCCTGGGTGTGAATTCTGCCCTGTGAGCACTGCGAGGATTAGTCCTGCAGACCAGCAGAGGACTGATTCTTGTGCCTACCACTGCCGGTGTTTGTCACGCCACGGTCACACCTTGCAGCACTGTCACCTTCCCTGGCACCGTGACATTCTCATGCTGTTCACACCGCTGTAGCCTGGTCACTGCTCAGAGCTTGCATGCGGAGCTTCGCACTGAGAGAACTCACTGTTGGCTGTAAGAGGAGTAAGTACAAGTCAGCTGTGAAATTCTACTCTGCCAAGTTCACGGCTGCCTGTCGCACTCCAAGCCAGATCTGGCGCCTGTAAAATTTCAGCTAGGAGATCCCAGCTTTCACACACACAGCTGGGCAGGACCCAAACTCCTCCTCTGTGCCTTTACTGTAGGAGACTGCAGCACCCAAATGCTTCTTCTTGACTTCTTCACAGACCTCAGCTGTGGAGCAGAGCTATGGTAACTATCCTGTGTCAGAGGGCTTCTGACACCCTCTTGCCATTCACACACACAAGAGGCTGAGATTATCTATTGTGGGGGCAATACTTTATTCTTATCGCTTTTTCAGGACTACAGCTCAAACACTGAGGTAAGAATATGAAACTCGTCATTTAGTGCAACTGGAAAATTTCAGGTCTGATCTTTCAAGTTAAAAAGAAAATTTGGTAGACAGCAATTGTGTCAGCTCCTTTGGGAATATAAATATAAATCCAATATATTTGTCCTGTTTGCCTGTCATCTGTTGCAGCAGAGCTGTGGTCATTGTGATCCTTCTCCCAGGTACTCTTGCTTTATCTGCTCTCTGAATTACCTTTTTATCTCAGGTCGCTGCTGTCAGCGGATGCTGCTGAATGCAGAACCAAGGGCAGACTCCATCCTGCAGTCAGACATGAAGTTGATGATATGGTCAAAGAAAAGCACCAGCTGTGCAATACTATACAATACTAGAAATTGATGAGGTGGAGTTCTCTGAGGAAGCAGAAGCCATTTGGGCAGAAACACTTCTCGTGCTGGAGAACAGTATTTTGGGATGTTTGGTTTAATGTGAAACATTTGGCATGACTTCACCTGCTACTTGGCTGCAAGATGAAAATTTGAGGTGGATTTTTATGGCAGAAAGAGGGTGTGGAAAAGTTTAGTCAGCACAAAAGCTTAACCTTGCTAATAAGGTCTATAAATCTGCTGTAAGGATAAGACAGTGCCACTCCCTGTCTCAATACTTTAATCAAAACCCACTCCTGTACACATAAGCTGTATTAGTGCCATTATTTGTCTCATACTTACAACCCAATATGAACTTTCAAAAGGGAATTGTTTTTTTAAGGTCTCTGAACACAGTCTTCAGTATTTTCTTAACTGCTTCATGGCTTCTTTTAAAATGCTTTCAACATGGTCTGAAAACTGAATATAAAAGTAGGCAGGACTAAAAATTAGTAGGAGGAAAAAAAAGGATTGCGTTGATTTCCAGAAGCTCCTGCTTTCACTGGTGTGAAAGTGAGGAAGGGCGTTCTCAGTCCCCAGATGGATTATCTGGCAAGGCTGAAATCAGACAGAAAGCTTTGATCCAATACCAGGAATCACTGCTCAACAGTTGTTAGGGAAAAACAAAAACCAAGTCTAAAAGCCCAGTCACTCTACAAACCTGGGCCAGGCTGGTATTGCTGCAGCCACCTGCCTCGGATCTCAGTGCAAATCTGTCCCTTCTTTCCTAGGTTGCCTTGATCTGAAAGCTTCTGCTTTCAGTTTTCTGCCGTGGGCTGCCATGCTCTGAAAGCTTGTGCTTTGCCTTTTCACGGGGCTATAAAAGCCTGTGGGCACCAACAGGGCTTTCAAAACTGAGTCAACCTGTCCTCTGGCACGTGGCAACAGGGCTGGCAGGTGATCTCATTTCTCCGCTGTGCCACTAGCTCCTGTGTGACATTAGCTAAGTCAATTAGCTTAGGCTTGCATCTGTTTTTCACCTCTAAAAGCAGGACAGTAGTAATTTCCTATCCCACAGAAATCCTGTGAAGATAAATATATTAGCTTAAGAAGTGCTCAAATGCCAGTGTGATCAGTGCTCCTCTCCATCTCTTTGGCAGCCTGTATTTTGTAGCCTGGAAGCCTGTGGTCTGTCAAACCATGAAGGATTGGAGCTGAAGACCACCAGATCAACTCTTGGATTGGCTGAGCACAGATGTCTTCACAATGAAAGCCGGAAAAACACAGCTTCTCAGGGAACTGACAGGAATGGAAAAAAATGGAGGAGAAGCAAACTTTGGTAGAAAACAAAGAGGAGAGCAGAGACCACTCCAGCAGTAAAGTCACACTATTTTGTGTACTGTTTGCTTTAACTTACGTGTACATGCTGTATTTTACATGATGTATTTCAGTCCTTCCATTACCATTCGTTTAGGGTTAGAAAAGAACACCAAACTGATATTCCTGGGATGTGAACACATGCAGACCATGCTGCAAATACTCATCCGCAGCACTGCTTTTCTGAGTAAGTGGTTACATTTTAGAAGAGTCTTCCATGAGACAACTGCCATTGCTGGAATTTGGCCCTTAGCAGGAGGTAATTTCAATTTTTGTCTTGGTGACCAGCATGTCCAGGGTCGTCTTCTAGCACATTTTATTCAGCCAGGAGCAGAAAACTTTCCCCACTTAATAGTGCCCAAAATATATCTACACACCAGGAGCAAATTTTCTAGTGGTCCTTGATTTTGGTTTGCTTGCTTTTTCTGCAATGATCGTAGCTTCCTGGTTTGGTATGAGGAGCAGGAAGTAAATGAACTATGAGGATTTTTACTCATGTTTATGTGCTTTGTAGGACCTCTAAGGCATCAGTCAAGTGGGGAGCTCCACTGTGCTAAGCTCTATGCAAAGCTACAGTAAGAGAGAGCACATATCCTGAGCAGAACTGGTCTGCCAGCTGAGTCAACCAATGCAGAAAGGGAAAAACACTTGTACATGCTTTCTAGAAAGATACATGAAGAACTTAGAGGCCTTGGCGAGGAAACAGAAGAAAATAACACTTTAGCATTGTGACTGCACTATTATTAGAAAACTAACTTTCATTTCTTCAAAACTACATGGTATAGTTAGGCAAAATTAAGGGCAAGTTAGCTTCCTCTTAAAGATTTCTCAGTCCAGACAATTTAGTGCTATGGATGAAGAAACATTAGGGCTGTCTCTCCAAGGCTTCAGTTCCTTCAACTGGAGAATAACAGAAACGGGCAACACAGATTGGTTTTTTATTATTTGGAGCAAAACAGTATTCTAATAATCCTATTTTACAAAGGAAATGAAAGAGTCTTGGGGGTAATATTGAAAAAATGGTGGGCAGTCAGAGTCATGGCCATATGGTCCTCAAGCTGTGCTGTCAAGCAGATCTACAGATGGAGATGTATTATCTTACATGAGCACCAAGTTGAGCATTGCACCAGGCACTTGTGAATCAGACCAGTAGACCTGACAATACAGTTGACAATTACTATAAAATCAGGTGAGAAACAGTCAGCAGCAAGAATACTCCCTCAAAGAAATCCCAACAGTTGGAGAGAGAACAAGCTTCTGACAGGCTCTGCAACTTACAGATTCAATCCAGAACATTTAGCAAGTTTCGCAACATCTGAAACAAGACGGGAAGTTGTTCTGACAAGTCTTAAAAAAAATCAGCATCCCAGTCTTTTGATTTTATACCAATTTATTATGTTAAAGGCAAACCCCACTGTATCTATACATTAGCTGGCTATCAAGTGACACACAAGACAAGGGTATGGGTGCGTGCATTTACTCTGAGAGCTGGATCAAAGGGAAAGAAGAGCTACCAGGAGCAGTGACCTCCAAATCTTTGCTTTCCAAAAAGCTTACCACTGAAATGGCTGGGCAGGCAGGAGCCATGAGAGCTACTGAGACGATACACTTGGATGCTATGTATGAACTGGTGGATCATTCTCAGGGCTTTAGGACTCTTGTACACCTCCTTACAGAATACAGCTCTGGTGACAACATGCCACTGTGTCCTGTACTATACAAGCCCCTGAAGAAGATGCCTTTGCTTTGAGGAGCAGTGCCCCATAACTGTGAAGTCCTCAGAGAGGTAAAGGGATGACAAACCAGCCACCCCATATCAAGTGGAGTGCAAACCACCAGTGTCTAGTGGGCTTACACTATTCATAGCTTTCCAGGTTTTTATGTCATGCAGGCAATAGAGGACATGGGGGAGTAACAAAGAGTTTAGGGTGGTAGCTGTATAAGAAAACTCTTTGTTTCATGATTCAGATGATTAATGGCTTATGCCCATGGGACAGTCATTTACCTGCAAGTCTTGGCTAGAAGCTTCAGGGCATCAAAAGTTTATGAGGCAGCTCTGTGTCAGTCATATGAATCCACATCTGTGAGGGTGTTTAGGAACCTGCATTTTAGGTGTCTAAAAAGATCTTAAAGATTTATCCCGCAGATTGGCCAGATATTTCAGTGTCTCCACTCAAAAGTTCTTAAACATCTGACAAGACTAGTAAAGGAACACCAAGCCACACATCTTCCACTTTTCAAGTAAACTTCAATAACCTGTTGCTTATACATAAAATGAATGGGGCTCGAGGAGACGTGACCCCACTTAAACTTGCCAGCATGGCTGCTACGTGAGCTGGGGTGCTGGCAGTTCTGTGAATCCCTTCTCTGGAGTATGGATCTCCAGCCTTCCCCATGGTCTTGCACTCCAGAGCATCCTGAAGCAGATCCAAATTTTAACACAGAGAGTGGAGCCCATGGGCACTTTGGCAGTGCTGCATGGCACTCAGCCAGCACCACTTACTCTAAGCTCCGTGGCCTCACTGTGTAATGCACAGAAGGGCTGTTTTGCAGCAATATTTGGATACAGTGTAGGAAGGAAAATATCCCCAGAACCAAAGGCTTTAGGTACCAGAGCTTCCTGTGGTGTGGCAGGGGTGCAAAACTGGCTCTAGGTGCTCAGTTCAGGGCCAAGACAAGTGATGCATGAGGGGCCAGGCATCACATTCAGTAGTGTGAAGTCCAGTGCTCCTAAGAGTGCTTGAGGCAACAATGCCGGGACAGAGGAACCTCTACAAACTATTTGGCTCCTGCCAGCAACCTGGCTGGGGGAGATGAGATGATAACGGCAAAAGATCCACAAAGGAACACAATTACCACATACAAGGAGAAATCCTGGAGACCACAGAGGGGGAAGAAAAATCAACATGCCGTGGGAAATGCCTCAGTGACCCCACCACGGTGCGCAGAGAACGCCAGCAGGGAGAAACCACCGAACACCGTGGTGCTGGCCCGCGCTGACGCAACCCCGGCTCTTAGGAAGGGTTGGGCAAGGAGCCAAAGAGCACCAACACACCCGGTGCAAGGGCCTGACTGACTTAACCCTTCCACCGCCTCAAAAGCCCGCAGAAAATGCATCTCAGATTCTCTATTTCTCAGTTCAGGGCTCTGGACGGTGGAGCAGGAAGGGCTGGACGGAGCAGACGAGCAGCAGCGCGCCGGGTGAGCGCACGGGCTGAAACACCGCGAACAGCCACGCCACGGCCAAACCATCACAGCCCGCAACAGGTCCCAGCGCGGCGCTCACCCGCTGCCGCGGAGGAGACCCGCGGGGAGCGAGGAGGGCTCCGCTCTGCCACCCGACCGCCGCTCCTGGCACCTACCGCCGCCACCCCCGCCATCTCGGGTCTGACCCGGTCTGCGACCGGGGGTTAGGAGCGGAGGAACCGGGCGCGGGCAAGGGGGTCCGCTTCGAGGCACGGCGGGGCTGTAGCCCCTTCCCCCGACAGCCGGCCGAAGAGGGCGGCGGAGGCCCCCCAGCTGCCAGTCCGGCTCCTTCCGGCGGCGCCTCCAGAGCGCCCGCCCCGGGCCGCGGCCGCGCCCTCGCCCGCCCCACCGGGCCGCCCCCCGCCCTCCCCCGCCCACACCTGGCCGGGGCGGGCCCTGCCCGCCGGCTGCGGGCCGACTCGGCGGGCAAGGCGGGCGGCAGCGCAGCGTAGCGCAGCGCAGGCCGCGGTAGAGCGGAGCGGGACTCGGCCGGCAGTAGCGCCTCGCCTCGCCGCGGGGCCCAGCGCGGCAGCGGGGGCCAAGCGCAGCGCAGCTCAGGTGAGCCCGCGGGCGGCAGGTGGCGGCGGCGGGGCGGGCTGGGCTGGGCTGGCGGCGGGGCGGGCGCGGCGCGCGGCCTCGGCGTGGGCGGGCTGGCGGCGGCGCGCGCGGAGCGCGGTCCCGCGCGGCGGCGGCTGGAGGAGGAGTGGAGCGGAGCTGCCGGCGGGGAGCGGAGCGGGTTCTCGCGCGGCGCCCGGAGGCAGCATGCGGACGGCGGAGCCCCGGAGCCCCGGTAAGTGGCTCGGCTGCGTCGCCTCTCCCTCCTCAGCCTCGTGTCCGGCTTCCGACACGGCGGGATCGTCTCCCTGGGAGCCGCCAAACTCCGCCGCCTGTTGAGCTCCGCGGATCGCCGCCCCCGAGCGATGGCCCCGCCGCCCGCTTCGGCCCCGCCGCCGCCCCGGGTGCCCCGCGGGGGCCGCCGTGCGGTACCGGAGCCTCCCCACTGTCCTCTGGGGCCGCCACGCGGTTTTCCGGCGGCCACCGGCTGCTCCCCGCGGAGCCTCCCCGGGTCGGCGGGGGGCAGCCAGGCACCTGCCGGAGCCGCGGTGCCGGGGGCGCGGGGATCGCCGCCGCGGCGTGACCTTCCCGGGCGGGCTGCGGCACTCTGGGCACCCCCGGCGGGCGGACCTCTGGCGGTGGGCTCGGGGGAGGGGGGTCGCGCCTCCCGGGGCGCAGCGCTGAGCGCCGCGGGGCGTCCCGGGCGGGGTGCCTCAGCCGTGTGGGAGACGCGGGGCGGTCGGCAGTGGCCCGAAGCGTTTCCCGCGGCTGGCGCCGACCGTTTCTGCGGCGGGAGGAGGGAGCGAGGGAGGGCGCTGCAGCGGGGGGCGGCAGACCGCGCCTTTCACCCCGGTGGGGCGAGCCGCCGCCTGGGAGAGCGCGGGGCTGCCGGGCGGCGGCGTCTTGGGTGGCGAGAACAAAGGGCCCCCGGCGGGAGCGGGCAGGAACTCTGCCGCTGCTCCCGGGGTGCCAGCTCCCCAAACCGGGGTGGGGGTATTCATCCCGTTGTCCCCCCGTTCGCCGTCCTGGGGGAGTGCGGCTGCAGCCTCCGCGGGGCCAGCTCCTGCCCCGCAGCCGCCTCCGCAACCTGTTGTGCCGCCTGCCTGGTCGGGGGTGCCGATGGGGCGGGCAGCGCTCCCCCGTGGGACACCCGGGGGGGCGGGCGGGCTCGCGTGGAGCGGCGCGGGGTGGGCGCAGGCAGCCCGCGGCGAGCGGGAGCCGAGGCTGGAGGCGATGGCAGTGGGCGGGTGCGTTTGCCTTCGCGATGGTTTCTGCTCCCACAAACTGCTAAGACCCAACTTCAAGCAGTTCAAATAGCTGGCGTAAATTAAATTCAATGAAAGAAAGTGTTTCCGCGCTGTTAAAGGTCTGTTCCCGCGAACCTCTTGTGTGGGAAAGATGTGGTCTGTTTCCAGGAGACTGACTGGGGCAGCTGTTTTAAAGCGTTTTGGAGTTTCGTGTTTATTTCATATGTAGCCAAAGGAAGCCGTATTGTCAATATCAAATACAGTATTCTCTTGTCGAGTTTAAAATGGAGCTGTAAAAAGTGATTTGGGCTGACGATGACTGGATAAGCAAAGCTTCAGTTGAATATTTGTTGGTTTAGAGATCTCTGAAGGCAGCTAACTTGTGCAGGGACAGTGAACAAATAGAGTTTCCTTATGCTTTTTCTGTAACCACCTTTGTTCATTTTTCAAGGTAAATGCTAGGGAAATGACAAATTTAATTTAAGATTACCAAGGCCCTGTGCTGCAAATGACTTATCTCCGTGTCTGGTTACTGGGTGATTGTTCCAAGACTGCCAGTTTGGCTTTGAAAACAGATTTTTAAATAAAGTCCACTGCATTCATTATGATAATGCAGGAAATGTGTGGCTCACGAGGTTGGTTTTATGGAAGGAACAAGTGTACTTTAATCCTGATTTTATTATTTCTTCTGTGGTGGTTTGCTGTGAGACTGAGGACATAAGAGTAATAGATATCTGTACTGGGAAGCGCATGATCAGCAATCTGAACTTCGAAAGCAAAGAGTAAAATCTGTGTGGCAAAGCAGCCAGTTTGTGATCTGAATGTGTGGTGGGTGACAGTGTTGAATTATTTAAGTTCTCAGTTTCTGCCTTTATCCAACTGTCTTAAGGTGCAAGTTTCTTAGCCTTCGTCTAGCTGTTGACATAGGATGCAACATGACCGCATATATGGAGGGGTTAAAACAGCTTATGGCCAAAAAGTTAACACATAACTTCAGATCAAGAGGTTTTTATATACAGTTTAGTTACAAATATTGCCGTCAGCTCTTGTCTTTGCATGTGCATGTCAATGAATATGTCTTGGCTACATACTGGTTGGGGCCGTTAGCAAAATAGTAGAAGCCACAGATAACATTTTATTCTTATTCATGTTGCCAGTGAAAATGTCAGTTTCTGGAAAATCAAAGTAGAAGCTGTCCTATGTTGTATATTGGTTGTGGGTTGAGAGGTATGCAGGTATTTTTAATTTTATTGTTTTAAACTAAGTCCTGCTTTTGGGAATGTGAGATAATTTTCATTGGCAAAAGCAGAGAAGACAGTCAAAGCTTGTGATTATAAAGAGAAAGATCTAAGCTTGTGGGTAACGGAGAAGAAATGTTTTCCTCTTTGTGTCCACATAATGCAGGGCTGTGGGAAGATATGCTTAATGAAGATGATTATTGCTGTGGCTTTCCATAAATCCACTTGTAATGGAGGCTTTGTACAGTTACTTCTGAATCTGTACATTTAAAAACTGCAAATAGCGATAATGGAGTTGGCTAATAGCAGACTGTCAAGTAAGTGCAATCCTTGTGATAATGTTCAGCCATAGATCTCCATTTAAGCATTACTTTTAAGCAGAAAATGTTTCTTGTAGGTCATAGTATATGCAGTTGGGAGGAAAAAACCCCCGAGTTGTTGCTGCCCATTCTTGAATCTTAACCAGGTGACTCTAATTGGGCAAAGGGTGCTTTTTCTCTCCAGCTTTTTATCAGATAGCAGGAGATGTACAATTCGGTAGATCTGTTTGATATGAGTTTAGGTAGTGGAAAGGAATACTAATAATAACTAGCTCTAAGAGACTGACTGAAGGAAGTTTACCTGAACAGTAAACGTGTGGCTGTATGCAAATTAAAATTGGGACTTGTGCCTGTTGAAGAATGGCAAACTCCTGGGAAGCATTGGCATGAGCTGGATGCCACCACATGATAGTCTGAGTCTGAGCTGATCTTGTTAGTAGTATTAATCAGGACAAATCTTTCTGTTTCTGTGGTTTTTTAGTGCTTCTTAGAAACCAGGGTTGAGAGTTAAATTACTCGTCTGTTTTGCAACTTAAAAGGTGAAGTTAGGATAGTAGGGAAACTTTTTAATGTGGTATCTTGCCCCAGTACAGAAGGATGTAAAATCACCTATTATTTTCAAGGAAAGCACTTGTAGTAGCTACTGGCTGTTTCATATAGTGTTCTGAATGAATGCAGTTTTTAACTTATGTAGCTAAGAAACAGCTTTTGAAGGAAACTGACAGGAGAGTTGCTTATGTTTATGTTTGGAGTAATTCATTGAGAAATATTTGTGATGCTCTCCATCATTGCTTGCTCTCCTTTAAAAGCAATGCTTTGACTTTCATCTTTCATACAGTATATGAGGGTTCCTTATGTGGATTTACTTCAGCTCAAAATCTGACCCTAAAAGTAAGCTTTGTTTCTACAGACCTTAGTGCAGTGTTCAAACCCAAAAGACATGCTTCCTTTCCAGTAAAAACTTGTAATTACACGGGGTGGTAGCGAACTGGAAAGTATTGCAAAACATATGTAAGAATACTGTCGTACAAACTCTAAAACTGACGAATGACTCACTGCGCCAGTGCTGTATCAAATTCTATCTATACACAAGGTTTAAATGACAAGTTTACTTTAGGCAGGGAATATGCAATTTTCTTGTACTCTTCCCTCATCTAATGTCAAGTGAGCTTAATGAAATGGTGCATGTGGGCATACAGGAGGTACCAGTTGTAGGGCTTTAATGAGCAAGGTGAAAAAGCACTGCTTGGCTCTATTTGTTAAGGTGATAGATATAACTACTCTTACATTAAAATGAAGTTCATGGTACTGATGCTTATTTTGAGACGTATTTTTTTTTTAATGTACCTCATCATCATTTGTTTATGTGTGTTTACTAACGTTGGTTCTATTTTTGTTTTCTTTCGGAAAGAGTATTTGGCTTTTAAGCAGCATATCTGTTCATCATTACATATTCATATTAGTTGAATTTTTTAACTGACAATTTGGCAGCATTTTTGTGAACATAAAATTCAGGTCACTGCCAAAATGAAAATGGCATAATGGTCAGCATGGGTAAGGGGCTCATGATTGTAAAGAGGAAAAGGCCACCTTGCACTGCAGCAACACGGGTTTTATTCATGCCTTTGACACTGTCATTATGAAAAGCTTCACAGAGCTTTGGAGAGCTCTCCCAAAAAACCAGAACATGTTAACAGGCAGTAACATCCTGTACCTGGGAAGCCTGTGTGAGCTGGGAGAACAAGGAAGAGTGGAGTGTAGGTATCAGAGTCTTGTGCTGCTACACTGTGTGTCTCACCTGTATGTGTGTGTATCATCTGTGGAATCCCAGCCTGCGAAGCTAAGGAACCCAGCAACCACTCAACGTTAGGAGGAAGAGAAACCCAGTATTGACTTGGCCCTAGGTAGAAGACTTTAAACTGTTCACAGTCTCTTCTTTTAATTTCTAATTTAGCCATTCTGCCACAAAGCCTGTCCCTTCTGCTCTCTGTTAATCATCGTCTTTCTGGGCAGGGGAAAAGATGCCTTGGTCTTCGCCTCATGTTGATCATGAGAACTTAGTGACCAATGCCTGCAAGTGTTTGCTGTCTGTAGGAAGGTCGAAGTCTCCTGGGACTGTGAAAGGAGGCCAAATAGGGGATGCTATTTAATGTCAGTGTGCGCACAATGTTTATACACCTGTGCCTTAGCAGAAAAAAAGAGTGAAACAGGTCTTGCTCCTTCAAGGACTCAATTATCTGAGAACTTTATTCTAAAGATCGGAAATACAGAGATAAGTAAGGGTTTTTGGAGCAGAGGATGGAAGCAATGTTTATAAAAAGCCTGGTTGAGATCAAAATTGACAAATATCTCCTAATATCTGGGCACTGTACTCAGAGGAAGCTCTGTTTGGATGCTTTAATGAAGTGCAATCCACTATGTAGCTGAAATAGAGCAATACCATTAATCTGGGAAGGAATAGGATGGTCCCATTCTTATTCTTGTCCTTTAGCAGGCATAGAAGCTTGCAGTTTACAACCTGTCCAAAAGACATTTATTTCTTGGCACAAAATTTCAGCTGCAGCTGGCAAGTGGGTAAGTACCTTCTTCCAGCATTACTGAGAAAGAGGAATTATTTAGGTTGGCACAAGAAGTTTATAGTTTGGAGTTGTCACATGAAATTGAACAGAGGAAAAACATGAAGGCCGGGCATGTGGCATTGTTCTTTCAAAAGCAGTGCTGGAAATCCAGTCATCACTCGAAACCAAACAAAGCATGCATGTGCTTGACCATGGTGAGGAATTATCTGTTGGCTTCATAGGCCTCTCTCTTATTTTTTTTTTTTTCCTCCTGCAAGTGTTGTGTTTAACACCGAATTGCATGTGTGTATACAAAGAATAACATCTGTTCTATTTTATGAGATCCACAGAGCGAGGTTGCTTTTCTATCCCTCCTGTGTATGGATTCTTCTCTCATGTGTCATCCTTGCTGCTGAAGGCAGCCAGGCACTTGAGCTTTTTAATATCTTTTCTCTCTTTAGGGGAAGGAAGTTATTCATGGGATGGTACTTGATTTTTTTCAGTTAGATTTCCTCACAAAATTATATCTTACAGTGTTTTGGAAAAGACATTATTTTCCTACAGAGTTTTCTGAGTAGGTAAAGAAGTGGGATGATCTGCATCTGTTTTTCTGGAGGAGTTTTGGTAGTTGTTTTATCAATGGGTTAGATTTTCTTCTCCCTAGATGCATTTTGATAGGATGATTAATTGGGAAGATAAATGAGATCTGAGAAGTATGAAAAAGGCTAGTCTAGTGTTTAGATTTTAGGTTATATATTTTAAAAATATATATTTTACCTGGAAAATACTGTGCTTTTGATCTTTTGTCTTGAAGAATAACCATAGAAGTGGCAAAGGAGCCTTTTGGACACAGTGAGTTAAGAATGTGTTGAGGTGTTACATACTTGGAAGATGTGAGATGGGTGCAAAGGAGAAAAAAGTGACCTTGTTTTTAGATGGAGTTGTTGCCTTTTTACAAACTACTATTTTCTTCAAATGCAAAGGAGTTATGTTTGTTTATATCTTATTAAGTAACATTTGTTTCACCAAATTTGATCAAAGGTTTAGTTGTTGCAGAATCAATAATAATTCTCTTACCTTAAGGAAAAATCTGTAATTTATGAATGTACTGTCTGTTGTATTTTAACTACTTGTACTATAAAAAATTACACAAATTGACTAGAAGATGCACACAAATTCCAATAATACATTTATCATGTCAAAGTTCAGTGAAATATGAAACATAATTACCATAAATGAAGAAAATTGGCCTCTTAAACCTATGAACTAGAAGGCGTGGAAATAATTTTGTAATATATATTCTCAGTGGTTTTGTTGAGACTACTTTGGCACCACCAAAATTCCTTTACAGTCTGTGTATGCTAACCCCTGTGTTATGTGGTAAAAAAAGTACTTGTAAACTTGTACTTAACCTCGGGATGAAGCATGTATTTTTGGACATGAATTTTAGATATTGAATGTCTCCTTGCTATGGACTTGCTCATGAGTAGCTTCCAATTAATAAAATGCAGATTTGAAGATTTACACCTGGGGACACAAGTATTTCAGCAGATTTTATGGTGTTACTGCTTCCATTCTGCCTCTTGACGCAGAGGTGGGATTACAAACTTTTGTAGGAAAGTTTTTCTCCTTTAGTATACTTGTGTGGTAGGAGTCTGGCTAACAGCTCGTTAGTGTGTGTTTTCTCTGGATTCTACTATGTCTTTGGATCATGTGAAACTAAACTTTATGCTTTTGGTGTACTGTTAAGGTAAAGTACTCATTTGAGGCCTTTTGGCTCAAAAAAAGAGCGCATTTTAGACTAGGCTGTCAGTTAGCCTAATTTCCTGGAGTCTGTCCCATTGCAGAGGGTTCATTTCAACACAGGTCAGTAAGTGCTGGATCCTACTTCTTCACTCAGACAGGCCAAGACAGAGAGCTTGCAGAAGCCTGTAGCATGGCTGTGATTTCAGCAGCTGTTTTTGGGTGGGTGCAGGGTGTAAGTCTCTTACTCACAGCTGGATTTTTGGGTGAGACTGAAGCTAGTGTGGCCTCTCGTTGCCCCCATGCTGGAGCCGGCAGGTGCTGTCCTTAGCATGGAGGTGTTGCCTCCTCCTGCCAGTGAACATCTTGCTCTCCTTTGCTTTCTTTGCTGCTGATTTCCCTGGCTGGCCAGGTGTGTGGCCAAGGCTGTCGCGGTCAGGGCCACCTCTCACCTTCGCCCAGGAGAAATCCATGGAAGTGCAGCATGTGTGCCTCCACGATAAAACCCCAGCAGCTCTCTAGGAGCAGGCTGGTTCTGCCGATAACTGTTCTTAGCTCCTACCATGACTCTGACCTGAAGCAGCTTCTTTGTAAACAAGATAATAAAGTGTGCTGCTATACTTACCTCTGTGCCAGTCTCTTTCTTATGCCTGTGGAAGAAACAAGGAGCATAATTAATTATAAAAAGGAAGAGTTCTGAAGCATTGCGTGGCGGCCGGCTGTCATGCTCTTCTAGTGATCCCCCATCCTGCTGTCAGAAAGCTGGGCATCCTTTAGGACACAGCAGTATTTTGCTGAAGAGTGATCAAGGGCTTCTTCATTGGCCAGAACCATCAAGGTAGGTGGGCAGATGTTTGTTTTAAAATGACTTGCACAGAGTTGCTGGGCTCAGCAACTTGACTGCAGTGATGAAAATCATCTTTAACACACTAGAAATCATGAATTGTGTTTTGTTTGCTTAGATCACTGAGTGTTTAGGGCAGGCACCATGAGTTGTATGGTGTTAAAGAATACGTTACACAGTAGTTGCATTGCTGGAAAGCATTTGTAAATGTAAGTTTGAATTATAGAGATGTATTTTTTCCCCTATTAAACTTTGAAGAGTTGCACTTTGAAGAGCAGTGAATTTTTGATGCTCTTAAACATTGTCTACAAGGAGCAGGTGAGGGATCTCCTGGCTTTCTGTTTTGCCTTTTTTTGTTTTCCCCCATTTTTTTCTTTGAGCTGATATTTGTGTGTTGGTTTTAGATGCGACAAGAAATGCAGACATTCTGGTTTTGGAATTTGAGCGATAGGATGGGCTGACATAACTGTGTAGGTTATAAATAAAGTATGAGCTCTGGAATACTGGCTTTCTTAGTATCTGAAGGGAGTTATCAGGCTCCTGGATTTTTGTTGCACAGTGTAATTAAAATAAACACTACAATGCTAATCATTTATGTATTTTTGCCTGTAGGTAATGTTTTAAATTGGAATTAGCTATAGTTCAGTGGAACTGGATTTTTTTGGTGGTGGTGTGGGTTTTTTGGGGGCTTTTTTTGTTTGTTTTATTATTATAATGTTGCCTGTTTACAGTCTAGTGATATTTCAGTGAGAGTGCATAAAGAATATTGCCAGGCAGATTAGTTTATATTTTTATTGTATATTGTAGTAACGATGTAATTATTGCTTTTAACAGAAATGCCTGACTTGAGTGTTTAATTCTGTCAGGCTCAAGCAGTCACTGATGAGGAGATAAATGATAGGTTATATGTAGAAGTGGGTTTGCAATTATTTGCTGCTTTTGGAAGAAAAAAGAGATGCTTTGTTTCTGTCCAATGACTAATGTAGAAAATCAAAGTGGTGCACCAGATGTTTTTTTCTAATGGCTGTGGTTCAGGGTCTTTTTTTTGTAGAGAGGAAGGTTTTGACTGAGTTTGTCCCTTGGTTTTTGAAGTTTTCCTGCTTGTTAATGCAGCACTCTTCTACTCCGGACTTCTCTGGGGACGGGCTTTATGGAAAAGCTCCTTTCCCAACCACTTGTGCCTGTCTCAGCTCCCTGTCCATCACGAGGTGGAGAGGCAATGACATTTTTACAGCACGGGCTGATCACTTCCTTTCATCTGTGTTTATTTCATAGAATTCAAACAAGAATAAGTGTTTTGCTTTATTTGTTGATGTCTGATTAGGAATTAGTGGAAGAAACTGAATCGCGGGTGCGATTAACGGTAGGTTTTGTTTCCGATGTATGAAAGGACTCATTGTCTGAGGCTTTTCCTCCATCGTGCTCTGCCTAATCCTGCTGAAATCACACTAACAATGGCAGCGCTCGAGGCTCCTCGTCTTGTTTTCCTGCGTACTTAATCATACAGCTGGAAAAATTTCCTCTTTCAAGGGATGGTTGCTTCTTGTACTTATTCTGCGATCATGTCGTAGGGGCCTTGCTGTTAAGGTGGGCATTAGTTTGGGGGCCCAGGAAGGAGAGGGTCATTAATCCAAAATGTGAAAACTGATCTAATTTATTCTACATTTGGGTTTCATATATGGGCCTTATGGTTTTGTTAATGTTGTCTGTCAGCTACCTCTTTGCAGCTGTGGCTGAAGGTGAGCTGCCTCATTCCAGCTTTTAGTTCCTCCCAACTTTCTGTTAGATCAACTTTCTGTATTTGCTGTGTAGTACTTCTGCACGGAGGAACTTTAAAATTGTTCAGTGTATGCTTTCAAAAGCAATTTAAAAAGTTTGAGGTTTATAGAAATGAAGACGTTTCTAAAGTACATACTAAGTACACATAACAGACATGACTGTTATTCTTTCAGGAAAAACCCAGAATAAACACAATATCCCACCCCACGAACAGCTTTTCTTTGCCTCTGAATCAGGTTGTCATTGCAAGGTCTTGGAATGATTTAAAAATATAAAAAAAACCTCCCCTGAGGAATCTATTAAAAATTATTTGGTTCACTGAACATTCAGTGCACGTTCAGTCTTGGAATCCATTACATGCCCGTAGAAAGACTTTAAAAATCCTCTTTGACGAAGTTGGTCTGAGTTGTGTCCCTTTGGCAGGTGGGTGTGAGGGAATTTCATTGCTTTATTTTCAAAACAGAAGTGTGTGGAATTAATATTGATTTTTATTATAGCTGCCTGCTAGTGCCACTGTATCCAGAGGTCACATGTCAGCTCTGCTTTTATAGTGACAGCTTTTCCTGTTCCTTTAGTTGAAGTCTGTAGTTGTGGAGTTCTGGAAATAATTGGGAAATGCTGGGGTTTTTTTTCCCTTTGAATCCAATTTGTAAAGCTTTATTACCTAAAATTAAATTCTTATCAGGTTGAAATGGTGCATAAATTCTTGTTGAATGGAGACAAATGCTGTTAGAAATCGGTGAAACTAAGCTATATTTTAATCCTAGATTTATTTTCATTTCCATTGTCATACACTGAAAACACTTTGCATCTACTTTGTCCATCCGTATTGGCGTTTTTTTGTTCGGATAAGTTTTAATGGTTAAGTCTGGGAGAGATGTGTATTAGATTCCCACTCACAGTGCAGCTGTGTGCTGTGACACGGGTTATATTTCCAGGTACCTAGTGTAGGTGTTGTCGGTTCCCATCAGCATGTGCTGCTTTTGTGTGCTGAAGAGAGTTGTCATATTATTCAGCAAAATGCCTTTTTTTTAAAGAACTTCCCCACGTTTTCAGCTCATGATGGAGAGCTCTGGTGTCTCTTTGTTAGGTTCTGTATGCAGATATTCACAGTTGCTCACAGCTTGGTAGTTTTTCAGAGTCTAAAGTCAGGTAAGGACTTAAAGAGAACACAAATAATGGGCAGTCCCTCCGGATAGGCAAGTTTATTTGATTAACCCATCTGACCCACAGCATTGGAGAGCAGTTAAATATTTGGACAGTCAGCAGTCCTGTTAGTCATGTTTCATTAGGTGACGGCCTCCTCCATTTCGAGGCTGCTCTGTTTTGCTGCCATTGCCAAGTCTTGTGAGATCTTGAAAAGGAGTCGTGTGGGGGCACGGCGGGTGCTTTTGGGGTTGCCAAAAAGGAGGAGCTGGGAGGTGTGTCACTGCCAACAGCATCATCTGCAGTGGGATGGGAATCAGGGGCAAGGGAGAAAATTGTTAATTGCAGATTGTCAACGCCATATGGATTAGCTGGTAGATAAAGTTACCAACCTAAGCAGAAACAGCAGTGCTGCCCTGAGAAGTGTAAAAGACTTGTCAAAACCTAATCTAATCTCCTGCATTAACTGTATATTGTAATAATGGATAAATGAATTTCCAGCAAGCTGAGATAGTCCAATTTTAATAACTTCTTGAAAAATCAAAGGGAAGTATTGCGCTGGAAGAGGCATATCACAATTATCCAAATTTCCTTCCATGGAACTGTTTTTAATTTTATGTGAGTGTATACTAATGGTTTAAAAACTCATTTGTCTCCTTGTCAGCAGCTTGACCGGTATTTTAATACAAAGGACGTGTTATTATCTTGAACTGGTCTTGTTTTTCAATGGGCGTAGCAGCCAGCTGGAAAATTGTTTGACTTTTTAACTGCTGTGGTTTTGATGCAGTGTCTACTGTAAGAAAGTAAAATTTATTTAAAATCAGTGACGCTTTTAATTGTTGTGTTTCCATTTAGATTCAAGGGGAGGGGAGCAGATGTTTATACTGAAGCACTCAGTCTTGCCCTTTTTCTAAAGATCTTTGGTAATTCGCTCTATTAGAGCTAGGTAAAATTCCTGTCCTTAAAATCTGAGGAAAGTAAGTAGGAAACAGCTGCTGCAATTTTAACTTGGTGCATTTCTGGATGCCTTGCTGAAGGTGTTCTGATAGAAATATGTCTAGTAAGTTTTATGGAAGAAAAACCTAGTACAAAAAAACCCAAACAAACCCCCTTGGGATTCAAATGTGGTTTTAAAAATTATGTTAGTGCCTTTTTGTCTGTTCTAGCAAGAAAAGAATATGATTATAATGTGTTTTCATTATAAAGGTTTTGTGAGTGACTAAATGGGATTCAGCTCTGAATTCCCGACTTTGGAGTGTCCAAATTGTGCATAATTAACTTAAAAGTCAGATTTTTGGAGACTCAGATGTTTCACAGGAAAACTAATGAGAAATGTAGTGTCATGTACTGCTCTTTTCAGTATGGTTTTCTCACCTGAAATTACTGGGTTATAAATATTTAAAATGGAAAATGGTTCTGAAATGAGCTGTGAACAAGTATTCTACTGTATTTGTGGTCTCGAAGTGAAAAATGCTTTGATTAATAGAGCCACTACATTTGTTTTTATGGTAGTTTGCTGTGACACAAACGTAGTTTCTCGGTGTGCTTAAAAGATGTAGGTTTGGCAACGTTCCTGCCCTGTCTTTTCACCTAATTGCTTTATGAGTTTGCATATGATCTTGTTAATTAAATTGTTTTCGCATGATTGCTGAAGCATCTCATAATGGGTAAAAAGTGCTCTTTATGGACAAAAGCATTGATGGTTTGGTATCAGTTGTGTGGAGGGTGTTGGGTGCTGCTGTTAGAGGGGGTCAGCGCCCGCCTGGGGCAAGGCAGTTGTCTGAGCCATCGGAAGGGAAAGCAGAATTGTTTGGCGTGGTGTGAAATAACTTGCACAGCTCAGTTTTGCAGTGCAGTTTTTGTGTGCACTGGGATGAGGAACAAATGTGTTTGCGGAGTGGCTTTCTCTGTTAATGGTGTGATACAGGTTTGTGCTCTCGCCTTGGTTGGAGGGGACAACAGCAGGTGTCTGTCAGGTTGTCACTGGCTTCTGATGCTGCTCAGAAGGGTTGGCTCCTTCTAACCAGCTATGGATAAGTGGAAATGAATGACTTCACAGGCGGCCTAAGGTAAAGGCAAGTGTCACTATGAAGGTAACTCCAGGAGACCGATCCAAGCCTGCAGCTGTGGCTCAGTTTTCTGAGCTCTGGCCGTGACCTTGGATGTGCATGGGTGAACTGTGAGAGCTGCTGACAACTCACAGAAATCCTGGGTGGATGCGTGGCCTCTCACTTTGTTTAATAGTGAATTTTTTTTTCTTTTTAGAGGAGGGACGGAGAGTTCCCAGCTACAATGCTTTTCAGATCCTTATTTGAAAGTGTTTTAAACAAGGGACATCAGAAGCTGAGATACAAAGCAACCTTTTGAAGTTAAAAGTGGGTCTGCATGAAAATGAACTGCTTGTCTGTGAAAAGAGTCAAGTGTGAAAGGATAGGATGGTTTCACTAAATGAATTTGATAGTCTGAATAAGTATGGTGAGGCAGAGAGGAGAATCTGGAAAGGTCAGGACTGAGCATGTGACTCTAGATGAGGCAGTGGAAAGACATGAAAGGAATTGTGTGGAAATGCCTTGGTTTTTTTTTTTTTTATTATTTTTTTTTTATTTAGAAACGATTTATTTATTTTGGAGAAGGTGGTCATAAAAAGGGAACTTTAGAAGCTTGCTGCAGAGAAGCAGGGAATCTGATTCCTCTGGGATCTTGTACCTTTTTCATTTAGCCATTGTGGGGTTTCAAATAACTCAAAGATCAAAGCCTAAAGGAACTGCTTGTTACGTGTGCAGTCCCATTTGTAGGACTTCTCTGTCCTGCATGTTCTCTGCAGTTGAGTGCTTCAGCAGTTTTTTGTCCCAAGTAGATTTCTTATTATTGCTGTCTCGTTTTCAGTGATTCATGTAACTTGGAGATTTTAACTCAAATGATTTATGACATGTTTTCTAGATTCCTGATACTGCTTAATATTCCTTAATAAAGGAAATTTGATTTGTGAGAGATCTGCATTTGGTGTAGATAAATGTGAAATGATTTGCACTGGTAGCAGGAAACTGTCTGAACTTTTTGTACAAAGTATGGACTCCAGGTTAACTGTCACTACTCGTGGGATCTTGATACCCACAGTACTACTGTCAAGTTATCAGCTCTGTGCTTAGGAGTGATTAAAGAGAGCATATCAAATCTTATGAAATGCTGTTGAAAGGGTAAAGAATAAGATACAGAACATTATTATGCTATGTCTGAATCTATGGTTTGTCCATGCATTGGATACTATTTCATCTCCCTTTCATCTCAAGATGTAGAGCATCTAGAAGAACTGTGGGGAAAAGCAACACGAGTCGTTAGAGACCTGGAATGGCTTCCATGTGACAAATGTTCCATGTGACTGGGAAAGGTGTGGTTGAAGAAGGATGTCACAGAGGTCTATGAAATCATGACTAGCTTGAAGAGAGTTTGGCTGTTTCATCTGCCAGTGTGTAAGAGCCAAGAAGAAGTCAGACAAACTTTGAAGGAGTCAGGTTCAGATCCTGGCAGGAGGAGGTCATTCTTTATGCACCTAGAATGTTCTGCACATTCTTCAGACAGGTAAGCCTGGAGAGCTCCTGGAAAAGGTCTTCTGGGGACTACTTGGTAGACAAATGCAAGTCTAAGAAAATCTCTACCAGTGAAAGTATTGAAGGCCACAGATGTGTTTGGGGGAATGTGCAGATGTGCTCATCCTATTCTTCCTCTTCTCCAGCCCTGTGCTTAGAGGCTGTATTGGAGACAGGGTGTTGGGGTAACAGGGCCTGTGGTGTGACCAAGCACGTCTGTCTTTGTTTGTCCTGTGCTTTGCCATGAACTCCATGAACTTTGTGTCCACAGTTTGCTTTACACAGAGCAAGCCCTCTGCAGTAAAGCCTTTTCTGTGGATCTTGCTTGAGCAATAGCAATGAATAGTTAAGCTGCAGCTGGCAAAAGCTGAACGCAAGAAGGGGGAGTTGCTACTTTCCCATTCCTGCTCCCAGTTGCTGTGGCTTTCTTTATGCTATTTTGGTGTTGGTGCCATTTCACTGAAGCAGCAAAAAATTAACTTCAGGGGGAAGGAGAAGAGCTTAATAGCTTTCTGCTGGTTAGTGGATTAAAGCAGTTCAGAGGTACAGTGAATGCTGAAGGGGATAGGACTACACAGCCCCAAAGAAGGCAGCAAGATATTTTATTTTTTACCATTAGTAAGCCATGGGATAATTTGGATGTCTCGGGGCACAGCCCACCCATCTCCCAGATGCACAGTCTTCCCATGTTTATGCTGACTTTGGTGATTGTTAAGCTAACTTGTGGAAGGCTACAACTCAGCAACACAAAAGAAAACTATCAAATTGTGTTACAGCCCTTCAAGTTTTCAGCAAGCTCAAGTAGATCACAAACGGTGCTCGAGTAGGGCTCCCTGCCAGTATGGGTAGATGGCAGCAGTGCCCAAACAGGCATGAGCAGTCCTTTCTGCAGTGATGGTAACCTCCCTTGCAGAACCAGACTGCTGCTGATGTAAGGGGTGGATCTGCCTCCCACAGTGTGGCAGAGACTGGGATACTTTTGGCTTTCCAGAACACATAAAAAAGGTCTTTACCTGCCCCTGTAACCTTGGGGTGCTCTGGAGTGAAGAGAGCCTACCAAAGTGTGCAGGTGGGCAGAGGTTATGTACTCACTTTTGTACTTACGAAGTTTCCCAACTTGAAAAAGGGAAGGTGGTGGGAATTAGATCTGGAGGAGAGTTTCTTCCTTAGAGTCTGCAGGTCACAGTGTGGAGATGTTGCTTGCCCAGGGAATAGCACAAAGCTAGTTTTTCTGCTTCTGTGACAGTGGATTGTTTTCTGTTCTGTTGGAATGAGTGCTTTTGTGTACAAATTGCTGATCAAGGTCTTAACACATTATTAGTGTGTGCAAAAGAGCAGTGTTTGCAAATGTGCCCACTTGTTTTAAAAACAGATGGATCATGCCTTATGCCTCCTCCTTTTGACATCAGAACCCAAAAGTCTGTAATCTTCAGGACCTTTTATTTTTATTGGATAAATAGCAAAAAAAGGCCACTATACAAAATGAAAGAGATCTGCTTTTAGTTGAAGGGAGTTACCTTGTGAATGTCACTGACAATTGCAATAGCAGTGTAGGATAAAGATTTGTGTATGAATTCTTCTAAGAGAACTAACAGTTGGGACTGATGGAAAAAATGTATTTACTTTTTAAAAATATATTACAATATTAATAACTTCCCACTATTCTGCAAATATCTTCATCTTTCTAGTTAGATTGTTCTACATTACTTATTCCAGAAGAGATTTGCTCTACTGCTTCTATCTAGTGCTACATGTCAAAATAATTTTTCTTTCATGGACAGGCCAGCAAAATGTCATGTAGACTTTTTTTCCATTATCATTTCAGTACAGGCAGGTCAGCAGCATTTTATACAGGACTAGAAAATTTCCCCTCTTTTGCAAGGCTGTGTAAATAGGCATATCTGTGGCCTACTTTTCAACACTTCTGTAGTGTTTTAGATTCTCACAAACTTAGATTTTGTATTTTTCAGAAAGCTCTACAATTCATTTTTAAAGCAGTGCTAATTCAGTGTGTCTAACTAGCTGAAGATCATTAATAGCTTCTCCATTCAGTACAGTTATGCAGGAGAGCTCCGTCTGGGGTGATGCTATTAAAAAATTCACTTATTTTCCTCAACTTTTTTTTTTCTGGTGGCCTAGCTTTTAAAATCTTTGCTAAAATGTTGCTTGAAATCTTAATCTAATTTCTTCTTTAAAGATTAATTCCATTAGTGTGTAGTTCATGGAGGAAAATGTTCTATTATGGGAGAAACATATATAACTTTTACGATGGATTGTGAAAGCATCAGTATATGAATATAGGCAGGAGTGGTGGTAGATAATATCTACAGAAAAGTGGCCCATTTTGTTTAGGTCTTGGAGTGTATGTGTTAGGATTGTGGATATTAAGGTAGGTAAAAGAGGCTACATAAATGGAAAGGCATTTAGAGTGGTGGAAAATAAAAACATCTTGATGCACATCTTTTTTGAATTATTTTGATCATAGTCACAAAAGCTTTCAAAATTTAAACTGTTTAGTGAAGGGAGTGGGTTGTACTGTGATTCTGACAGCAATTTATTTTGTGGGAAAATTGCTCCCTATATTTCTTCCACAACCACTTTTTTGCAGGGAATATGGCCTGGAGTCATGGTGTGCTTAGTCACCAGTTTTGAGTCCTCAACTTGATTTTAGCCTGAGATTTGTACTGGCTTGTTTCATCATTTAGGGAACTGGTGTGTGTTGAGTGATTTGCAATACAGTAACTTCTTCCACATTTGCCTGATAGACCTCTTTATTTTACTCCTTGGTGCACTGCCAGAAATAACAATTAAATCCAAGCCTTTAACAGCATTTTATTGAGGGCAGATTTGAACAGAGATCTGATGAGATCTTTGTTCTTTTAGGATCATTGTGGTTTTTTGGATGTTTTCCAAGCATCTTTAACGGTCTTCAGTCCTGTTTCTCCTGGGTGTGAGGAAGAAATTGCCATTTCCTTGAGCTTGGTGACAGTTTGCCTGGCGGTGGTTATCAGCCTTCCAGGAATCTGTGCGGGTCTGTGCTCTCTCCATTGTCTTCAGTGTCCGCTGGATATGGTTAAAGACACTCCTGTTCGTGGTGGTGGGGCGTGACTTTGGCTGTGCTGTATCTCTGAAGCATCGTGCTCTGGGTCACCCCGTGGAGATTTTGGCCTCAGGCAGAAAGCTCCTTAGCTATGAGCCTGGGAGAGGTCTGCACCTAGAGGAGAGGCAGTCTTTTTTCCAGATCAGTTGTCCCAAGCCTCTCTCTCCTCAAGGCCAGGCCTGACTTTTGTTAGAACAGGGTAATCAACCTGTTTCCATTTGTGCACCTTGTGTTTCAGAACAGAAGCCATCTGTGGTGTTAGGAGGGCTTTGCTCGGCCAGGCAACCAGGCCCTGTGGGTGAACCTCAAGGCTGGCTGTCCTGGTGCACAGAGCTGTGGTATCTTGGGTTGGTAGTTCCATTCTCACTCACTGGTTCTTCACCAGGTTTGCTCTTTTCCCTGCTCCAGGGGGTTGCAGCTGCAGGGCTTGACACAGGATTTCACGGCTGCCGCCTTCCTCTTGTATTGCTCACTCCTGACTATTTGTAGCTGCCAATGATTTGCTGCAAAGAGTGGTGTGGAAAGTGAAACATTTCCCAGTTGTATGTTTCTTTATTTTACCTTGGAAAACAGCGTCTGAGTTATTCATAACGTGATGCAAAATATTTAGAGTGCTTAAAATACTTGTAAATGTGTGTTGCAAACAGCAATATAAGTATTGTCTTCAGCCATGTGAAGCATTTTAATCTATCTGAAACTGCTCCCAATATAAGTTTTTGATCTTACCAGTCTTCTGTATTGACTCAGTGTAGTTCAATCAATGTTACTAATTTTTAAAGTAATAAAATACTGTTTTATATACCTCCAAATTGGCCAAAGTTCTTCAGCTCTCAAACTCCTGTAATATTCTTTAAGTAAATAATAAAGCACTACTTGAATTTTATGTAGGAACTTTGCAAAAGGAATTAAAAGAGTTGCTGGAAAGGTGGACAGTGATCATCTGTGTCTGGGAAGATTTCACATAAAAAGAAGCCTGAACTCTTGGATCAAAAAAAGACAAATCAGAAGGGGCATAAAAAGTCTAGAATGTAATAAATTATTTAGGGAATCTAGGTCAGCAGACTGTTCTTGAGTTGTCAGATAGATAAAAAGGAAATCTGAAATACTTTGAGATTGGTCAATTCTAGATGAGTGAGATGAAAATCCTTCTTGTGATGTGTTCAGGAAGAGCGTAGCAGGTACTTGTATGGGAGGACAGTTTTTGACGTTCAGAAGGTTAGATATTTATTCAGGTATTGGGATTTGCAATAACTTTTAAAGGCTCTACTTGACTTTCTTTTGTTTAAGCAATCCTTAACTTAAGCTTAAACTGAACTGAACCTCTGTTGGAGGTTCTTGCATCTTCCCCCAAGCACCTCAGTAACAGGTTGGTGGTGGCTGGGTGGGCTTTGAGGGTGATCATGCCTTACTTGTATCCTCTGAGACTGGACATCTTGTGCACCTCTGTGAGATCAGCAAAGTGCACTTTATAGAGTGCTATGTAAGTAAAAATGAGTTAGAGGACATAACCTTCCCGTGGGAAACTGACGATTGTGTCGACTATTTGATTGGCTTTTTATCTGTAGGTATAACTGTAATGGATTTTAGTATTTAGATTAATATTGGTATCTGCTGTGATTTCTGCTGTGATTCCCATTGACTTCTGTGGACATAGGTCAGATCCCTTAAAACCAATCCTATATCCTGTGTTACCTTATTTGATGCTTTCATACCATTGAACCAAAATACATTAAATGGTAAGCAAAAACCTTGAATATAGTTAATCCAGAAGGAATTACCCAGTTACCATGGTCCTAAAAGTCTGCCCAAAAGTCTTGCCCAGACAGCAGTATTTTTAGCAGTCTTTGTCCCTAAAGCAGGTCACATACCTATGTGTTCTTATTATCTACAGGTTACTGTTAAAATTTACTTTGTTTTGGGAACACTTCATTCATTTCTCAGAACTGGGGCGATTGTGGAAGGTCATCTCAGAGGAAAAAAACTGTTTCTAAACCTTGAAGTTTAACCTTGGGAAATGTGATGGCAAAAACTCAGTGTGACAGGCAGAACTGAGGTTGTAGTTACCCTGATAGAAACTCTCAGATCAAGTGGTGATTGAAGGGAAAGGACCGGAGAAAACACAGGACTTGAAATCTGTGTGGTTGATGAATTGTTACGTCTATCTTGAAAACCCACGTGTCAGATAATTAGTGTCCTTTGTCTTCAAATGACAAAATGGAGTTGTACAGATTTAACAGCTATTGAAAAGTTTGATTTTAAAAAAAATGTCATTTTTGTGATTGCAGAGCAGCAAATTGGTCTTTAAATGGGTACATTGCTGGGGAGAATATGTATGTCTTTAGAATATTTTGTCTAATCCACAGTTCAAAATAATATATTTAGAACTAGCATCCAAAAAATTCTCAGTGGAAATTGGAATATTTCTGGCAATGTTGCCACCCTTATGTTCGTTCCTCTTCTCCCTGTGCAGAAGTAACCTGAAAACTATCTTGTGTTTGAGAAAAGCACTAGCCATAAGATCACAGGACTGCAGCACTGTTTGTGCCAAACCGATGGCACAACCTCTGTAGTGTTGCAGTAGGAGTCTTAATAAACATCACTTGGCAAAGTTGTTTAAAAGTTGTAGTGTTTGTGAGTTCTAAAATCTCAGTGTTAAATGCATTTGCAGTGTTCTGTGAATAATGCATGCTCGTGATCTGTGCTGTGGGGAGCTGGGCTGGTTGTACATGGCTGGGCTAGTCAAGCACTATGGAAAGGAATGGGAAAACAAAGCAGACACTGCAACTTGGCTTTTCGTTACATTGCATTTTTCCTTTAAAACACTTGAGTGAAGTTTGTATGCTGCAGCAGTGAAAGAACACCAGAGCTCTTGCCCTGTGAAGTTTATAACTAGGTAGTCAAAGTCTTCTGATGTGTGTACTAAATGCTAGGGTGGTATTCTTCTGTTTTGACCAATTGTTTGGCATTCATGTTTATTGATCTATATCAGTGTTCAAGGAAGATACGTGGATTTTTGATCCTTGACGCTGTAGGAGGAGAGAGTTTCGTGCCTGGTGTTTTTTCAGCTTCTGTCCCAGTGGTGAGGAAGGTGCAGTGCCACTACACTCCTATTGCTTTGCTGTTGTTAAAGAAAGCTAGAAATACCTGCTGTGTTAAGATAAAGCAGTTAACATAAAAAAGAAAAGAAAAAAATTGCAAATTTTAATACTGTGTATGTGTTTGCTGCTTGTGTGTTCTGCAAACAAATGGAGGTTTACCTTCCTCTTCCTCGCTATTGTTACATTATGAAAGTTGTGCTTGGAAGAAAACAAATATTTACCTAATCATATGCTGAGAAATTCAGGACCTTCAGCCAACTTAAGACCTACCTGGACTCATTGTCTGGCCACAATATTGAGTTGCTCTGCACTACCTATATATTCTTACCTTGCCAGGTCCTTGCAGAGGTGTGTTTGCAGAACAAGCTCATGGTGTTTTCTGTGGGAGATCCTTAAGCACATCTTCAGCTTTCTGCTGCTAATCTTATTTGTGAGAGTGAACTCTTCTTCAGTGGTTGTTTAAGTCTCTCTTGTGAGTCTGCTTGTAGTATCAGGGCTTTAGAAAGGCTGTTAGAAGAGAGCTTTCAGACATTTACCCCTGTTTTCCTTTTTAAACATGTCCTTGTACTACCGCATACTAGTCTAAATAAGGCTTGTCTCATCCCAGTGGTATTTGCATCCATTTTATTACTGCAGACTTGTCTGATTATTTTTTCTATATTGCTTGCTACCCAAAGTGGGCATATTTAGCTGTTGCATCCCTCTTGCTTGATGTGGCTTTTTTTTTTTTTTTGCATGTTCAGCCAAGGTTTCATTAATCTTTCTTGCTACCAGATCACACTGCAAACCTTGTAAGAATTTCTTGGCTCCTCAGTTTGTCACTCCCACTGAATATTTCTTTCAGATTATTTTCCTGTTGGATGTCTTCGCTGCACTTTCCCAAGGAGAACCTTATTTTTAATTGCCTGCTTCTCAACTTTCTCTGTCCTTGCTGGGGCTTGCAGCTCCTCAATTTAGAATCATCCACAGATTTCAAGAACACACGTTTTACTCCTGTTCTGCATCTTTAACTAGGATTTTTAAGAGAATATGTAAGAAAATTCCTTGCATCCTTGAGAGATGCTTTCGAAGTTTCGGTATATGATTTTCATTTTCTTTTGAAGTTTGTTTCTTTTGTACAATGTTCTGTCCACATCAAAACTGGTTTCTTAAATAATTTTGAAAGGGTATAATATGATACAGTCAAGTGGTTTACTGACATCCAAGCATATTTTTTCTGCTGTGTGCTTGCTATGAACTGCAATTCTCTATAAAAGTGATGGGCTGCGTCAGATTTTGCGCATATTCTATAAAGCTCCATTTCTCATTTTGGTTGAGAAAAGATAATCATCTTTGAGGAGTCTCAGGGGCTCGGTTTCTCGTATCTCAATAAAACTATTATTTTTTTGAGAATTAGAATTTGAGAATTAGAATTTGCTTGCTTATATGATAATTTCCTTGTGTTTTTCGTCTGTGAAGTTGAGGTCTAAATATGTCTTTCATCTATAGATATTCCTTAAAGGAATTAGTGGCTATATCTACTAAGTTTCTTTGCTAATTTGTCTTCAATGGCTCAACTCCATAGTATCATTTATTCCAAGGAGTGGCTCTGATATGTATGTCTACATTTCCTAAGGCGTTTACTTGTAATTATTAATGCTCATTTGTAATGGCTATCAATTGGTACTTTACTGAGGTAATACAGATAAAAGCACGGAACTGCAGTAATGGGTATTGCCAGGAGTGCTTGCTGAGAATAGCTGTCTGTCATAATTTTGATTTCTCTGGTTTTGTGTATGTTTCTCACTGTTAGGTGTCTAAAATTTTGAATTTTTGTGGTACTGTTCATATTTGTCGCAGCTAAGTGTCTGTGTGTATACATATAAAAAAGTTTTATAAGTTCATAATTACATTCTAATTGTGTAGTCTTTCCTTTATTTACCCTTTTAGATTTTAGAAGGTGGTTGGTGTAGCCAGCTACTTGGGTTTTAATACCTCCTCCTTCATCATTTATTAATGGCCCAGACTATCCTTGTAATGGCCACAAAGCATTAGCTCGTTTGGCTTTTATGCTGTGCTTATCTTTCCCTGCAGGCGGTAACTGGCTTTCAAATTCTTGTTAGGGTGTCCTCTTCCTCCTCTTTTGCTGAGACACAAATCTGGTAGTCTCCCTATCTGTGGGGTGGAACCCACATTGATCACATCCTGGTTCTTGTATCCTTGCCTTTGAGAAAGACTGGACTTCCTGTACTTCTGGGTAATTTTGTAGATATCATGAGGTTGTTCCACACTCTAAATTCTTTCTTCCACCTTTACACTCTTAATCCTTTCTTCAACCAGGCTTTATTCTGCTTTTAATGCCACATGGCTTTTGTTCCTCAAATGAAACTCCAGGACTCTGATGGACACCTTAAATGATAGTTCCCAGTTCACTTGTGTGCCAAATCGGTGTAATTATTTACCACTAAAACTTGTATTTTCTTGCATCACCATAACTTGCTGTTATTGGCAGGGAGCTGGTTCAGGACAGTTTCCCTTCTTAGGAGTTCTCTCATAGGTCTGTTTGCAGTGCTTCGTGGGCTGTTGCTGCCTAATTTGTGTGTATGTGCATTAAGCAACAAGAAGCCAATCTAATGGAGGCCCTTCTGGTTGAGTGGTTGTGCTGTGGGTGTTCTGTTGTTTGGGCCAGGAATGTTTTGTTATCTCCCATCACCCAGTCCAGAAGCCTGCTACGAACATCGGTACTCTTGCTCCTTTCTTCTCCCTACTTTTAGTTCCTTGCTTTCTCTCTTGCATTCTTTCCTTAAACAAACCAACCTTTTCCTGTGTCTACAGTTTTTATTCCTTTGTAGTTGGGTAGAACTGCTTTACCTTGTCTTTTGTAGCTCAGATTTCTTTTGATAGTGGAGTGCTGTAGTCTTGCTTAGTCATAATGTATTTCTTTGCAATTCTCATTTGTATCAACTCTCTCAGTTCTGCTGCTTTCTGGGTTACTACCTTTTATTGCATACATGTGTTGGCTTATTTTTTTCTGCTTGTGTTTTTATGGTTGAAACTGATATATTTTTTTTCTTTCCTGCCATAATATATAATCTCATAGTCTCTGATGGTAGCTTTCTGTTTTGTAGACTCTCTCAGAAAATGTAATTGCAAAGTTTATTCCCATCTTTTTATTAAATAAGATACTTAATACAGCCAGACAAAATTCCAGTCCCTGTGGCAATGTACTGAACATATTTGTCGGCGTGTAGCATAGCTAACTATTTTAGTCCTTCAGCCATTCTTCAAACCACATCATGGACTTGGTAGTTACAGTCATGCTGCTTTGGAGCTATGTTTTTGGGAGGAGATTTTCTCCCTTTGTCCCTATCTATTCCAAGGAGTACTTTATATGGTGATACCCACTTCTGCCATGGCAATGAACATATAGGTTCAAAATTTTCTTGTGGGGCTTTTTTTGTATGTGTGAAGCGCTAAGCTTGGTAGCCTAGAGTTAAAAACTTCTGGTTTCTTTGGGCCAACATGCAGCCCCCAAGCATTTTCTAGCTAGCCTTACAAACTAAAAATGACCAGGAGTGTTCTGCTGTTCATAATTAACCTCTTTCGGTGGCTGGTTTTCTTTTTAAGAAAAAACGCTACCCAGTCATGAAAATACAGAAGGGACAAAAGAAGGAGTTGTGATCAGTAGGAGATTTATGTGATCTGCTGCCTGAGGATGCACAAACTGCAGTGGCACTGACCTGCTGTGCCCAGGGGAAGCTTGGAACCTGAACTTCCCTCCTCTAAGAAGAAACCAAATTAGCAATTTTTGTTCAATAAGAGAGAAAGAAGGAGATTTACAGTTAAATGCAATGGACCTCAGACTAATTTTGTGTGGAAAATTGTGCCTTGTGTTAAGGCCTGTAAACATAAATTATTTTTTCCAAGCACTGTATTTTTGCTTCCAGTACTTAAAAAAAAATTAATCAAATTTCTCAACTTAGGAAGGTATTTGTATACCACCTGAATTTGGAGTTAGTAGAAATATAAATCAGCTGTAGCTCACTCTACATCTGCAGACAAAACAGTATCGGCCTGGTTTACTTAGTGAATTCCATTTGTGACCTCATTCATACACAGTTAAGCAATGAAAGATTTTTTTTTTCTTGTAGAAGATGGAAAGTTCATTTTTTATTGTATATGAATAGCATATTCTTGAAAGATGATGAGACTATTTTGACGTGTGGTAGATAGATCTATGCTAAATCCATCAGGTTTAAAGTACAGAAAAATATGTACAGATAAACCTTGTCCATTTCATGTGAACCCTTTGAAACACTTAAATCTTTTAAGAGTCACTGTTGCATACTTTTGAGCTCAGTTTCTGTCCAAAGTCTACTGGGACAAGTTGAAAGAAAAAAAATCAGTAAGTAATCAACCAGGCTTCTGCTTGGTGTCAGATGTAGAACTAAAATTGAAAAGTGTGCGTGCATATGCACGTACATGCACACACACTCAAACAGGCAATAAAATTTGTGTGGATACTTTACCATATACCTACTTTTTTCAAGTCTGAAGCATAGTTTTAGAAGCAAATTAATGTTTGCTGGCATCAAGTGATCAGTAAGAAACAGAATTTCTCTAGAAAACAGCTGGGAAACAGAAAAGCAGACAAAAATACAAACTGCTTCTGTAAATTGTGGGAAAGAAATTAATTCTATTACTCTTTCAATAACCCAAGTGTGTGTGTGTGTATATATATATGTAGTTCAAGTGAATGGTATCAAATATTGATAGCAATTTTTTAGTAGGTGTTTGGTATACAAAGTCTGGTCAAAAGGTGAAGAACAGATCAGGTGAGATACCTGAAATTAAGATTGTTTTATGGTTTATCCTTGATAAATGTGATCTCCATCATTTGCTTTTAGATAATCTGTGCATTTCAGCAGTCCTGTGGTAAGGATTTCTCTCTTGAACGGATTTAGCCAGTTTACAATAGGCAGCTTGCATAGTCATACAAAGCCCAGGTGGAAGAGGTGGTTTAAGCGTAGCAGAAAGTCTTGCTGTGAAGCCTAGTTTGTAAGGGAGATTTCGATACGGAAGCAGGCTACACTGCCTGCAAACATTTAGCTCTCTGGTTGAATGAATATGCGTATAATGTATGCAGGACCATACCATACAGGCTTTTCAGAGAAAAGCTCCAAGTGTTGATTCCATTATGTTTACTGGGGTGTTGTGGGGTGGATGCTATCTGTAAAACTCGCAAAAGGACAGTATTTGGAAATGTTGCCTTGGAGTTAATTAACCAGGGCTTTTCCCTGGACTACAGGTGTTGTTTAGCTGCATGGAGAGGTCTTTCCTGCAGTCATCAGTCCGTCTTGTCAAGTTTTGCAGAAAACAGAGCTTCAGCTCACTGGGGGGCTGTGTGGTTGTGGTGGTGGAGCAGAATCTGAAGCGTGGCCGAAGCATGGCGTGGGGGGCATTGTGGGCAGTGTGGCTGCAGGCCCCAGCCCTGCACACTGCTGGGGGCCTGCAAAAATGTGGTGGTTTCGTGTTAGTGGGGGTTACATGCGCACTGGCGTGTGGATGACGCCTGTTACTGAACACGACACTTGAAAGATGGGTGACTCTGAACTGTGTCAGCAAATCCCAGGGTTTGAGAACTGAGCTTTAGGAAAATTGTAAGGATACTGCAAACATTGTCTGGCCTAGATGGCTTATCTCTCTTAAAATATGTGCTATGTTGATTTTTGTGTGAATTATTGTAGCCTAGCCAGTTGCCTATATCCATGTGGCCACTAACACTGTGAATGAACATAATCTACCTGGCAAGTTATGTAATGATATTTTAAGTTTGTGATTTCTGTTGTTTAGGAACATGGCACAGTTTCTGGAGTTTGAACTGTTTTTCTTACACTTGTTAATGTGCAGCTTGTGGTTTGTGTCCCTCTTCCACCTGCAGCCCACAGTGAGATGCTTCTTCCTTCCTCATATTCCTCGCCCTCATGTTGCATCAGTGAAAGAAAGAAAATGCCTGACAAAGGAAAGCATATTTCAATTGTACCTTAGTTCTGTGGTCTGTAACCTCCATCTGTTCTGTGATTGTAGAGATTTGGGGACAAGGAATTCTTGGGGAGAGTAAATCTCTTCTTTTTTGAAGCTGGAAAAAAATTATATTTTTGAGGTTTTTTTCCAGTCCAATAACTTGGAAGGATTAACTTTGCACTCTAATAAATAAAACAGCCAAGCAGATTTTATCCAAACGTTTCTTCACCAGACTTAAATCCTAATCCTGGACTAAAATCTCACAGGCTTGTAGTAAAATTGTTCCAGACTAAAACTTGGCAAAGTAAAAAATCTCTGAAAGCAGGGTTCACAATGGAAATGCTGATGCGAGCATAACTGGAGCATTGCAAACGCGATGCCATAAGAACAGCTTTGCATATTGCTCATGAATAGCTTAGAGGTAAAAGGATTAACACTTCTTAATGCTGCTTTGAATGTGCTAGACTTTTTGCTTGCTGGACTCAACACAGATATTCTGTAGTGTACGTAGGCTCCATATATTTGCCTTTTATTCTGATCCCTTTATTCCCCCCTAGCTGAGAGTCCTTTATTGCTGCAAACAGAAGCCTTTGTTACCTCGAATTTCCTGCATCACCTATCAGGATCTGTCAGGAGACAGAAATTAATACCAGAAATAACAATTTGAGCTCAGTGTGTAGCTATTCTATTTGCAGACTAAAGGAACTTTTGCACATTCTGGATTCAAAGAGGAGGAGGCATGGGACTGTTGGTGAAGAAGAGCATGCATGCTGCAGTGAAGATCTAGTTTGGTGGGTAAAAAGCCCTGTTAAAAAAAAAATCCTGAAAATGAAATGCCTTTTATTTTGATGGTGTCACTGAATTTGTGCCTGCAGATGTTTGGGTTTCTTTTTGCTTATAGCTAAAGCATTCTGAAGTGAGCATGTGTTTGTGTACGCTCTGTAAATGTTGATAGGTTTACAGCCTTCTCTCTTGGAAAATTTTCATCATATAAAACTTAATGCTGCCACCTCAGCCCGTTCATTTAGACATGGTTACCTGTTCCTGTGAAAATGAGAGCTGAGAAAGTCTTGTTGATGGTCAATTAAATCAGCTCGGGGTTGTGTGTGTGTGTATTTATGTAAGCATGCACATGCACGCATATGCATAGATACATAAATATCCTATTGCGGTTGCCATAGTCACACTCTTGCTGAGCTTTACACCAGCAAGTGTGCAGGGAGGTGTCAACGAAACATGATGTGTTTTAAATATAATCTGAAACACCATCCAGCAGCAAATCAGATGTTTATTAAAGGTCCCTTTTCTCCACCAAGCTTTCACTTGATTTGCTTTCTCACAAAAGGGAACAAACTTGAAATACTTCAGTGTTTAAGCGAATAGTATTTTATAACAATGGTAATATGCATGATTAAAGATAAAATACAAGGGCTCTGGCTGGTGGTTATTTACAACAGGCATGGCCCTCAGACAGCAATGGTAAGAAAAGTGAGTATATAGTAACTGTTAATCCACTTGACAACTGATAACAATAGAAATTGTGCTGGCAAGAAAATAGAGGTCTTGCACAAAAGTGACATTATTTTCTTTGACTTCTTTTTTCTTTGTTTTTTTTATAAAACTAAGGTAAGTGTGTATGTAGATCAAAGTAATTTGAAATACATACCAAAAAAACCCTGCCATGATTGCTATAATTCATGTTGTTGATACTCCTTGCCGTTACAGAACTTATTGTCTTGGCCATTTATTATGGGTGGGTGTCAGAGATTTTGATGTTGTTAATGCATTTAGGTGTGCTATGGTACATGCTGTGTGTGGTGCTGTATATGTAAAAACTAAGAACATCATGGTAGTCTCTAATTTCTTTGGCTTTGAAAAGTACCAAGTAAAAGAATAAGCAAGAAATGTACATAGTTAAAATTCACAGTGGAAAGGAAGATCCTTTAGGAAGATTTGAGTTGGTTTGGATGATTATTAAAGTTGCTGGTTAATATTTTTAATATAACTTCTGAAGCAGCTTTTATCAAAAGATCTAGGTGCATATTACAGGCTAGTTTAGACTCATAATATCCTTGTGGTGAGCTGGGCAAGTATTTTCAAGAAACTGGTGTCCAGAGATGGTTGCTATGCTTGCCTGTGCTAATTTGGAAAGATGGGTCTTGTTTATGCTTGAAGTGAATGCAGATTAAGGTAGAGTGTAAGCACAGTAGTCATTTCTGATTAATTAAATGTACAGAAATTCTTTCTCTGAAACAAGAGTGTCTTGTTTCTGGTTAGCATATCCTCTTTGAAATGGCACTCATTACAGAAAACTGCCCACTCGTGGCTTTAATAAAGAGCTGTTGTGTGAGCAGGAAGGTCCTGGTTACTGAAAGAGAACGTGGGGTTTCTTGCTCTTGATCCTTTGACCTGTCTGCTGGACCGATTGGTCCAACAAGTGGTCAGACGGTCTCAGGGGATCAGTGGCCACAAGTCACTGGAACGGAGGTTTACCAGTTATTCCCAGCATTTGTCAGGCGATGTGTCCCAAGCCTGGGAGATGTGGTGCCCCACTGTTGTTGTATTAACAAGCCATTAACAAAATCTAAGGGACTCCATTTTGTGTGGGGTGACATGGAGTGTTGGAAGGGAGAAAAGCCTGTATTTTGTAGTTGCTGTAGTGAAACCCTGCTGCAACTCTACTCTTAATCCATTTTCTGAAAACCGAGGAGACTTCCCAGCTGTTTTTCTGTCCCTCAGTATTGTCCTGGGCTAGTGAGATCATCTGAAATATGAGTTAATGTTGCTGTTTGTTAGGAAGTTTATTTTCCTTGTCTCGCTTGTTGTTCAGTGTAGCCAACGTATTGTTTCTGGGTGGAATTTCACAGCCCTGAAAGAGCCTGTTTTGATGCATGAAAAGATGTGCAGTTGTTGCTTTCACATGAAGATGTTGCCTAAGTCCTTGTCTGTCCAGGTGTCCATGCAGGTACTTAGATACAGCAGCAATACAGGCTGTTACAAGAGATGTGTAGTTATTGATGGATTTTTATCCTTAATAAATTCCTGTTGAAATAGGATAGTAAAAGCCCCACTTCTTATATACAGAAACAGGAAATCTGGTAGATTAAATAACTTGTCATAGAGTTTTCAGCTGAGCCGAGAATGAAATGAAGATGTCTTAAGTCACTGCCTGGTACTAGGTATGGTAATTTCATTGTCGCTAGTTAGTGTAATACAACTTGCTGGTGTATATACATCCATTTTGGGGTTTTTTTTGGCCTTATTTGGAAAAGATCTGATTTAAAATGGGGGAGGGCATGGTTGATTTGCAGAAAATTGCATGGTTTGAATGAGCATATGAAGGTCCTTTCCTAAATGTGTCTGCAGGAGAACATTCTCTGTGCATGGTTGGTTGATGAGGTGTATTAAATGTCTGTTTAAAAAAAATGCTAAATCACAAACAAAAATAGCCTAACCCAAAACTTCTTCCTCTCCTTTCAGTAGTCTTTTCTTGTGTTCTGTTTTGCTGGCAGGTGTGCTAATTTGAGTGTGGTGTTAATCACGCGTGGGACATTCACAAGAACCTCCGTTGATGCATAAATTAAAGGAGCCTTTCACAGTGGTGTCCTGTGGTGGTCTGAAGTAGTGAGGCTTAACACACAACTGTTCCTGGGATGCAACCTGAGACCATCCGTATGGCAGCAGAAAGAAAATGGAAGTAAAAAAGGGAGAGCAATGGGCTATTTGGATGTCCAAAGATAGGCAGATAAAACACTTGGGGAATAGTACATTATAAATTACTACTTCCCTGGTTTCCTGAACCCTGTGAGTGACAGGTCAAATCTGTCTCTGGTGAAAGAGCCATAAGGCTTGTAGAACTGAGGGACTGGAAAAAAAAGCAAGATGAGTGGTTCCGCAGGATCCCACCATTCTTCTGGTCGAGTATCTGATGTTTCCTAGAGCAAAGCAAGAATTTAAACACCATTGGCCCTGCTGGCTTGCTGCCTCTTGCTTCTACAGGTTTGGCTTCTTTGGCATTTAGGATTACACTGTGCTGTTATGGTGCTTGTGCCAGGCAAAAGCAGCCCCTCTGCCCATCTCATGAGCAACATGAGGAGCAGCATTGAATGTCAGTTACCATGGGTTGGACGTGGTGGTCCTAAATTTTAGTGATGTCGATTGCTACAGGAATTGATTGACCTGAAGTGTTTTACTTCAGTCTCTAGCTGTCTATATAATGGGGAGAATAAAACTGATATATTGTATTTTAATGTTAAAAATTGTAGGGAAATATTCTGTAAGTGTAAAGCAATTCATAATTCATCAGGGATAAGTGAATGCCTTGCTTCTGTGTTCTGAAGTGGGCATTGCTTGTTCATGCTGTGGTCTGTTTGCTTGTAGTCTTTAGTACTAGTTTGATCACTTAAGCAGCTCATGACAGCACCCTTATAATACAGGAAAAAAGGCCAGTTTGAGGAGCCCTTGTATAATGTAAAAGATTACAACTAGAAAATACTACATAGCGCTTTGTCCTTACAAAATCCTGCAAAACTATTTCCAGTGATGTCTGTGCACCAGGATCAGTGGCAGCTTATGTGCGAATGGAAACGGCTTTTGCTTTGCGGATGTTCTGCTTGGAAGGAACCATGTCTCCTGGGCAGTGCTTGGTGTGATGCTGGTGTCTCTGGAAAATTCAGGAGGTTTAGTGTCTCAAGTGTGCAATGAGAATTACATTTTGAAAGCTTTCAGCATTGTTTTTCGTGTGATTCCTGAATACAGCTGAGGACTTTAGGTTCCTGGGTTGCAGGAAACTTTTTTATATAAGGAAAGCCTGCTTTATATATAAGCCTGCTCTTCAGGCTAGTTAGGGTTCAAGATTTTTCATTCCAGTTTTGAGGCTGAAGCAGGGTTAAGACTTGTCTGTGTTGATGGGAGGTTCTGGTATATCCCCATGATAGCTGTCCTTCATGTGGGATAATCAGCGTGCTTGCAGAGCGGAGCTGGTAAAACCAACTCTCACTGTGCAATAGTGAGTCTGCTGGAGCAGTAGGCCCAGTTTTTTCTACCACACTTCTTGTGCAAAAGCCTGTCCAGTGACCTTACAGGTTGCTGAGGTAGAGGTACAATGTTTTTCCTGCAGTCTTCATTGCTGTGGGCGACTCTCTCAAATTGAATTTTCTTTTCACTGCCACACATTGCTTAACAGTATCTACAGGATGTGTTACTAATTGCATGTTTTCACCGTGGTAGCATAATTGAAAGCAAAAGTTTCCATTGTAATAGAGTACAACTTGCCTTGTGTAATATTTTTTCATGCTGACATTACATTTTAAGGAGTGTGGAGAAGCCAGTTTGATACCAGGAGAAGCTGGAAGTCCAGGTAGTTAGCCAGCTCATAATGTAACTTTATATTCACAGAAGGCCTGGGGTACACAGGAGACTAATGTAAAGAACTAAAAAAATTTTGGAGAGCTGAGATCCTGCAGGTGCTCTGGTGACATCGCTTTTCACAGTGCAGGTTCTTTAGTTTTCATTTGGTGAACAGGAGATAATCCGGGGAATGCAGGACCAGTAAAACATAAAACATCATGGACTCTGGGGTCTTGTGACACAGAAGTGAAGAAGCCTATACCGAGTGATAGAGAAGGGCAGTCTGGATTGAAAAGGTTAAAGTCATGGACTCCTGGGTTGTTTTTTTTTTTTTTTTTTCTTCACATTACATGAGTATCTTTGTTTCAACAGGTACTTTGTTGGCACTGGTTTAGAAAACAGTAAGGTCATAGCCATATTGAACTTCAGTGGATGATTTTTGCTGTCTTCATCTGCCAAGTTTTAGTGAAAGATGTCTCTCCTTGTCTTTCATCCTGTGTTTGACTCTTTCAGAGGGAAGCCTTGCTCAGCCAGCAGGGTACATCACGTGTTACAGTTGCTGGAAGATGAGATTTGAGAAGATATCTCAAATGTGGCAAGAAGTGGAGGTGTAGTGTAGTGACCGATAACAGAGAATCAGATAATGACTGCTGAACTGAATAACAAGGAGGCTTAGCTGACTTTTACTTGTTAATGTTCAAGAAGTTGAAGTGGAAGAGAAAGAAAATTGATCCTATTCCTCTCCATTGCTCTTTGCATCCTTCTTTGTTCTGTAGTACCTCTAGAGACTCCTTGGGGCCATGAGTCAGTCTGTGTTGGGGTGATAAGTAACTCCAGGCTAAGAATTATTCTGTGTTAGATTGAAGTTGAGGGAAAATGCTTCAGTATTTCTGTCTGTAGGTGCTGTGTTGATTTGTGCTGGTCTTACCCTGGCAGATTCAGATAACTGCTGGTTGGTTGATGCTTTGTATTATCTTGGCTCTTACTTCCTATTCATGACTTGTTATCCCAGATTGGGTTTTTCTATGCCCTTAGTTCTCTCAAAAGACTCTTAAATATCTTGTCAGGCATGTATTTGATGAAGTGAAAGCAGCAGGGCTAGAAAAGGTTCATGTGATGTAGCTGTTGGGAATTCAGCATCCTTACCTGAGGAGGATGCCAGGCTGCCCAGGAGATGGACCATTCTATGACAACCTGTTTGCCCAAGCATGCATCTACTGCCGCTATAGGAAGATAGATCTATCCCCCATAAACCCTTAACACAAATGTTTATGCATGTGTGAAAGGTGCAGATGCACACATGGGTGGTAAGGGCTTTGGTAAGCCTAGGCACAGCTATTGCTGCTCTACTTGGTTGATGGTGACTTGGCTTCCCCGTAAAAGGACCTCACTGTGCTAATCGTGCATTGTGGCACCTGTCACCTGGCAGGTAGGTGTTAAATACTGCATTCAGAGGGGTTATCACCAGCTGCTCTGCGCTGGCTGTAGAAGAGGAGGACAAGTGAAATTTCAGCTGCTCAGTAGGGGAGGAGTAAAGGGAAATTCACTAACACGGTTGTAAAGTTCAGGAGCAGCACTTTAGGAATCCTTTGGGATGTATCATTAATGTTTGCATTTTGGATTTCATATTTGAGATGGATTTTGATGTAGAACTCACAAAGGGGAGGTGTGCAGTTAGTTCAATGTTACATCATTTGAATCAATGGAGGCTGTTAATTGTTGCTATCTAGTTGACATGACAGCGTGTTAGATCAACATGAATTGTTCTGATGGGCTGTGAGGTTGTGCACTTGGCTTTTTTAAGGTACATTGTTAGAGACTGGACCACTGGCTGACATGGTTGGAATTCTGCTCTTATGTAACTGTTACCTGGTTGCTGTTGTTTCTGTGTGTACAGTAAGCAATGTCTTGAATTCTTTGAGAAGCTCATTTTGTGGCACATAATAAAGCAACAACTTGAGTGTTAACAGAAATCTGGAGTGTTATGTGTGTGTGTAAGTTGCTGCTACTGTAATATTTTTCAAAGCTATGCTGAAAAAGGAAAAAACAAACAGCAGTAAACATGGATTGCTATCACGGGTTTATCCAACCTGAGACAACTCTCCAGCAGGCTTTGCTTGATCTAAGGCTGTTTATACAGAGTATTTTGTAACTGTGTCATCTTGTGAGTTATAGGCCGTACAAATTAAAAGCTACTTTCGGCATTGCTCCAATGACTCTGCTGGTGGCTCACTGGAGAGCAGCTACAGTGAAAGGACTAACTTGCCCACAGCATCTTCTCTCCAACATTATGGCCTGTGTTTATCCCTGAGAGCGGTCCTGGCTTCTGAAGTACTGTACCAGTAGACATGTGTTGCCCATGCAGTGATGAGGAAAAAAAGGGTAATACATGCTGCAGGGTGTTTTCTGTGCATCTGCCTAGTTTTATTTTTGCCTGATATATTTATACACATGTGCTATCTTCCCAGTTTAGCTCTAATGCCCTCTAATTCTGGGTATGCAGTTGTAAAGAAAGCAAAAATCCATGTAGAGGGAAAAACATGGACTTTTAAAGCTTTGTAGTGTATGAGGAATTCCCAAATCTTTAAGTGTTTTGCATGTTTAAATGAATAAATGCTCCCTATGAAAGTGTTCCTGCTGATAAGTAGGAAATAAAACTTTGGCTTGAGAACTGTGGCAAAATACAAGGGAGACTCAAGCTGTCTGATTGTAGACTTTAAATATCCAGAATGATTCATCCTGCTTTTTTGTTGTCCAAACATGTAGTTAAAAATTACCCTGTATTTTAAGTAAATTCAAGAAGGGTTACCACAGAAATGTGAGAATAAACTTGAATGACAAAACACTGAATTATTTTCAATTTCTCCATTATAAGACTGCTCTTACAGTCAAAGAATAATTCTAAGTGACCTGCAGTGCTATCCAGAAGGAGTTTGTAATTTTCAGCTGAGTTGATGCTGAGGATTTAGCAGCTGCCTATGCAAGAAGAGTGGGCGACATAAGCAAATTGTGAAAATTGGCAGAATGTGGCTTGGATGGCTACTTATTAGATGAAGACTGGTGTGCACAAGACAGTCTAAACAGACTGCTGATAAATTAGAATGTACCTACCAAGTAGATAGCAAAAAGAAGCGACGAGTCTAGGCACTCGTATCTCAGTTTTTCTTAACTGGTGGTTAGCAGTCAGCTTAGCCTTTTTATAGCATCATTTTCAACATAGTATTTTTGCTCTTCCTCAGTCTTTGCTTACTGAAAGTAGAGGACACATGGGAGGAGCAGTAACCCTGCGTTTCTGACTGAGGAAAAATAAGAGAATTGAGTATCTAGAACTTGAAAATAATCTGGCCATACTGCTAACTGTTGCCACATCTGGTACGTAGTTATGGCATTTGCTCTGGTACTAAAAGCCCAAGCACCTTTGGTCATCATGGGTAAATGTCAGTTTCTGTGCAGCTGAGAGTAGCACTTTCCTCCCCTTGAACTGCCTGGAAGGGGTGAAATTGAGAACAAAAGGCACCAGCTCCCTTCCTTCCCTCATCCTGTCCTGATTACAGACAAGATGGGAACTCACAGGTATTATAGGAGATGTCCTCTTAGACATAGCCCCATGAGCAATCTGATCTCTCCTCTGCTGATCTCCCAAAAGCTTGAGAAGAGGAAAAGAAATGAGAAGAACTGCATGCTAAGTTGTGTTTTGGTCTCTGAAAGAAAGCATAGCTGACAAGGAGGGATTACGTAGGGTTATCTGTAGGGTGTAAGAGGATGAGAAAACTCTGCTCCAGCATGGCTCTTGTATCTGTGGTGAGCACAGGATGGACCCTACATCAACTCATTTTTAGTCTCTCATGTAAAAGTAATTCCCCTATTGCCACTTCATAACTTAGGGAAGAATTGAACTTCGACATCAGTTGTGGCTTATAGGTGGGATAATAACTAATTTTCATTAACCCCCTGGATGCCTCAATGATGATTTCTGAGCCACAGGTTTAAGTGGTTTGGTAGACCTTGGCACTCCGTGGGAGAGTGGCAGCTTCTTCCTGCTTCTCCAAGTAAGAAGGGGAGATCAGAGAGCTCTCTATCTCATGTTTTCTGTCTTGGCTTTTTTCTATCTCCCTTCTAAACTTCAGTGTGTTTTGCAGTAAATCATATGAAATCTGTATACATCAGTATCCCTGTGTAAGTAAGGAAATCTGTTTTGAGACCTCTTATGTCCTGGGTGTGGAGTGACCAGAGCAAGGGAACTTTAGAAGACCAGGTTTCTCAGGTAGTGTAGCTGCTGTGTTTTTACTGCATTCAGTGTGAGCAGATGTCTGGGAGTTGCTTTGACCTTGCTTCTGGGCAGCTTATCAATAGGGAATAGAAATAAATTATTTCTTCAACTGTCGTTGTAAGTGAGCTATTAAACAGGGAGTCTACAGTTTGTGAGAAATGCAGTGATGGGTGGACAATAAAAGGAAAACTAGTGAGGGGAGAAGAGATTAGGAGCTCAGAATGCTACTTGGGTAAGGGTTTTGAATTGGAGCAGCAAAACGTCTGAACCTGGCATATTTTTTAATGAAGAGAGATCTGTTTGTGACGACAGGATGACTAGGGAAGAAAAAGCCTTAGATCTCTGTGGAGTGATCCATGAGTCAGAAATTGCTGACACTTGGAGAAGCACTCCTTGCTCAGCTTCTACTCCACTCTTCTGCTTTCTCTCTTTAAATGACCATGCAGTGGATTGAGAGACAAATCTGAGTAGCACTTGGTCCAGTTCTTAAAAAGGACACCTATCAATGTTAAGTCTCAGCTGTCCTGGTGAGCATTAACTCATCTCCTGCTTTCTGAGTTTGCAGATTCAGCCAAGGCACAAAGAATTGAATAACCCCTGAAGAATGAACTCCTTTGTTGCCCACTGAGGCATAGCTGTGGCATTGTTTTCACCACAGGCAGGACAGTGAGTAATAGCGTTGCAGCTGCTTCACTGAGCTTTGTGCTGGAGGATACTTTAGTCTCCTTGGACTTTTCTTTCCAAAACCATTCACGTGTGGAAAAAGATGAAATACATTTGTAAGCAAGACTTCATTATTTTTTTTGTAGATGTAGGAAAACTGAGAGTCGTACTGTGGATAAAAAATAACACACTCAGACTTCACTCTGTAGAAATTTGAAGGTGTGTGGCAGGAGTCAGCGCTAACTTTTTTCAAAATAAATTTTCAAAATATGAATGGGGCTTTCTTCTCATCCTGTGTTCTGCATCTGGTGTTACTAGTTTGGGCAGAATTTTACCTCTGTTCATCAAGGAGACAGCCCTTGCCTAGGTAGCATTTAGCACTGCTTCATTCTCAAAGCCCAACAAGGAGCAGACTGCTCATTACAGTGCCTCAAAGCATTTACCTCACAGCATTCCACTTTTATGTTTGATGTTTAGTAGCACCAGCTACCTTCAAATATGTTTTTGCATTGCTCTCTATTCAGTCTGCCAAGAACTCTTGTCCAGTAGAATTTAAGCTACCTTTTAAGTGTAATTTAGACATAATTATCTCACCAAGATTGTATCTATTGACAGCAAGACTATATTAATCAAGGACTCCTTTTAAAAAAACTTGCTCAAGTGGATTCTTCTCTGTTTTGCCAGACTCAGTTTTATATGATGAAAATGATAAGTATTCAGTGTCTTTGCACAGTGTGGTCAGCAGTGATCAAAAAAGAAAACAATTTTATTAATTACTACGAGATGAAAAGAAAACAAAGGCATAATTGCATTTTTGTCTTAGTCTGTGGTGAGTCTTCTGCTCTGAATGATGATTAATTTTCAGTCCTCCATCGAGGGAAAGAAAATTTCACAGAAATGCAGCAAGGATGACCAGCTGTCTTCCGAGATCTTCAGCAGGAGAACCTGGAGGCAAGGGGAGACCATGTTAAACTTGACTAAGTCCTAACAGAGAGCAGAAGGGTAAAGAACGGGGACACATTTTTTCTCTTTCTCACATGAGGACAGATCACCATCAGGTTTAAGATCATCCTATGTGTGGCTTAAGCTGTGAAATGCATGTTTTTTTAACAAAGAGCATTTGACATCCATCAGTGGTGTCATACCATGCCACTATCACCAGATTGTATTTGGAAGAGGAATGCTACTCGTAATTTGCAGAGCATCATTTAATCATTTTTGTCAAGTAACGGATTTATTATTGATTTCAGGCTCCTGGTTAGTTTAGAGAATTGTATCTTTGTGCTGTGCCTTTCTTCTTCCCCAGAGGATGTAGTTCCACTCCACAAATTTTGTAAACCAGCTATGTTAAAAGAACATCAGGGTTGAAAATTCAAGCGTTCAGTTCAAGCACTGAGAACTTAAGCACGAGTATCATCTGTTTTATTAACTGACTGTAGTATGATTTTGTGGAAGAAATTGTACCTAGAAGTTCGTTTAGGTCAGGAAACATATCTGGAAAAAAGACTTGACTATTCTAATTCCAGAATGTGGTCTTTTTTTTCTTGTTTGCCTTTGAATTTTTTCTGTTTTGAATGGCTTTTGCATGTAATATCAGAAATAATGCTTTGTAATTCTTGGTTATAGAGAAAGTAAGTCTGGAGGAAAAGCAATAGTTCTTCTACAAGTAAATACACTAAATCCTATGCAGGTTGTCATCAGGGTTGAATCAGAGACGTTCACAGTTCATGGTGAACAAAGAGTAACTAATAGCATTAGTGATTCCCATCCTTCATCTATGGGCTTTAAAGTGGGATGGTGTTGCTAGATGCCTTATCTGATTTTTCTGTCTATTGCAAACCAATATATTTCATCTGCTCTGGGGTGTTAACTCTGATTTTGTTAAGACAAAATTTCCTAAAAGATATATAGCTCAAGGTGAAGTTGTAGAGAGGAGGAAAATCCTGTTCAGTTAGTTAATCTACCACTGAGAGCATTAGAAAGGCAAAACTTGTTTTTTCTGTTTTCATCTGGACTAGCTTCAGCATCTAGTTGTGGTTTCTACTTGAAGTTTTCTCCTGTATGTGGTTGACTTGAACCTCTTGCTGCTTGGATATTGTAACCAAGTCACTTTTGCTGACTTCTTGGTAAAGAAGAAACATTGCTCTTCCTGGTGTTTTCCAGTTTTCTGCAGCTTCATTTTGAGGTTTTTTAGCGAGTTTGTAATCTAGATAACATGTTCTCTCCTAGTATTTTGTAATGTTTACTTTCCAGTAATAATACCACCAGGTGATAGTAAATTATGTTCCACTTGGGTCAGTATGGTTCTCATCTGTTTGCTGAGCACCTCAGGGGTAATGAGATTCATCAATGTTGAATTTGTTTTTAGTGGCTCTCACTACCTCTTTCACTTTTTTCCTATTACTGTCCCTGTCTGGTCTTCTGCTCTTGTCTGTCTGCGTCATCTGCCCTCCCAACTGCGTTCAGCTCAGGTTGCCTTCTCCTATACCCCGCTCCTGAGTCCATCTGAAGCTGAAGATCTCGGGGACACAGGTAACAGGGAGAGAGGTATCTTCATTCCTGGTGTCCATTGAGGTTTCTGAGAGGTAGGAGAGGAAATGGTGAAAGGATCTACTAGATCACAGGACAATTCAGCCTGTTACCTATATGAGGTGTGCAGTCAGGTGGATGTATCAGTGGGAGACATGGAGTTATGGGCATGTGAGATACAATAACAAGCTCTGACCTGGCATGGAAAGCAGAACTCATGGTCACAGCACTGACCTAAGAAACTGCAGTTCTGAAGAATTCAACTGAGCTTTGCCATCTAAGTTGGTTTAAAGTTGACAAAGGCCAGTCACATTATTTTATCTCTGTTTAAGAGGCATTTGACTTTAATTGTGTAATTTAGGTAGGTTGCATCGAGTCAATAATTTTTACATGTAGCAGGCTGTTTTTCTTCCAGAAGAAAAGGATATTTCTATAGATTTAAATGATCTTTATTACAAAATTGCAAGATCACTACCATGGAGAATTTCACTTAGATTGTATATTCAGTTTCCAGAGACAGAATTTAATATTTTGAGGTGGATTTTTTTTCCTGGAAATACTTAACAATTATACAACTTGTTTCACAGCATCCTTTTAAACATTCACACCTCAAAGCTTTTTATTACAATGAGAAGGCATTTCTTTGCTCAGAAGCACAGTAAAACTTTCCAGTGGGTGCAGATCCTGGTCTAAATGCTGCTGCTGTTAACTCCAGCTCGCAACTCAGCCCCACAGAACTGCTTGCTCACTCCCTTGTGGTGGGATGGGAGGAGAATTGGAAGAGTAAAAATGAGAATTCATGGCTTGAGATAAAGAGAGTTTAATAGGTGATGCAAAAGCTGCACATGCAAACAGAAAAAAACAGGGAATTCCTTCACCCCTTCCCATGGACAGGCAGGTGTTCAGCAGGGCTCTATCATGCATGAGTGTGACTTGTGAAGACAAACATTGTCAGTCCAAACACTCCCTTTTCCTTCTTCCCTCAGCTTTAAAGGCCGAGCATGACATTGTATGGCATGGAATATCCCAGTGGTCAGTGGAGGTCAGCTGTCCTGGCTGCGTCCCCTCCCCACTCTTGTGTACCCGTAGCCCACTCACCGGTGGGGTGATGTGAGAAGCAAAAAAAGGTTATGATGCTGGTCATTGCTCTGCTCAGCAATCACCAAAACATCCCCAAATTATCGAGACAGGATAGATCCAAAACACTGCCCCATTCTAGCTACTGTGACGAAAATTAAGTCTATCCAAGCCAAAACCAGCACATCCGTTTTATCAATAACTCGGTTTCCTTAGAAGGGCACTTAAATGATAGGAGACTCAGCAGGCATTTGTGCTTAATTTTCTTCTTAAAACCACAGAAAAACTGTAGTTTCTGTAATAAAATGGCATCCATTTTGTTAGGGAAAACACCAAGCTTTTAAAATGGCATTTTATTATCTTTTATAAACTTAGTTCAAATGAAAATTGCATATGAGAGTGCCAAGCCTACATAGATCTGCCTTTGCAACTTCTAGAATATGCTTTCTCAAGAGACTACAGAAGATTACAAGTATGCTATGCTATCTCAGTGTCTGCCTAAGGGGAGTTTTGCCCTCCAATAAATAAAAGTCTACAGATCATAAATCGGCAGTTTATTGTCAGCCACCAGGTGAATCTCAAATGTCAAGAAAAGGTGCATGACAACTCCCAGATTTCTGTTGATGGCAGTAGCTGCCATCATGTTGTACGAAACAGAATTTTGTGAGAGGCAAATGTCACCTTTCCAAAATCTTTCAAGTGTATGCTCTGCACACGTTTGGTTTTTAACTGAGACTCCATAAATCCAGCTAAAATTTGAACAAAATCTTTGTTGAGACCCATTTAAAGTGTTTGGAAGAGGAAGATAAGCTGGAGAAGTCTTGGTGTTAACAGGAGAAGATTCACAACTTGGACTGATGTGTCATGCCAGTGTTTCATTGAGCAGCGTGAAGAAATTATCTGTTTTGGCAGTGTAACCTTGATAGAAGGGGTTATTGAATCATTTCTCATATTCGTTTGTATCAGCATTTAGAAGCGCCATAAACAAGTCTGGGTAACACCTTGGTAGTGATTTGTATTACAGAGAGAATTGTTGTGAAAACAGTTTTAGAAACTGGAACCTCAGCTGCTGTATTTATTGCTGAGGTGAGAAATTTTTTGTCTTTATTTAAAACAAAACATCTCCCCCCCTCGCTTCCACCTTCTCTCTCTTTTTCACTTCTGCCACTCACAGCATCATGTCACTAAATCATGAAGTGACACAGAGAAAAGTTAATTGTGCGTCGCTGGCTATCTGATTAAATTCACTCTTCTGCATTTAGACTCTAGTGGATTTATGAAGATGAAGTAAAGGGGAAGAAATGACATAACCACTGAGGGAAAAATGAGTATTAATGTCTTTTCAACAACAGTCTGATGTTTAAGCTACCTAGCTGTTTTAATTACTCGTGGAACAGCATGGGTTGGATGTAATTCTGCCTGGTAGTGCTTGCTAAATGCTTCATAAGTGCTTTTAGGTGACCCAGTTTTGGTATTGATACAAGGAACCTGTAATTCTTGAATGCAAAAAACCATTCTAAAAGGGCTCAGCAAAACTCCTGAATTAGGCTGCATTCTCCAGGAAATTTGGTACTGGTGCTTTAAAATGCCAGATGCCCGTTTATTTGTAAAAGTGAAAAACTTCTACAACTATGTCGTTAATGAAATAATGAGTGGAACAGATCAATAGGTGAATATTTAAGAGGCTTTTTGGATGATTATGCTACAAGAAGAATGCAGGAGGAAGAAATAGCAGGCTTCTGACAGCTAAATGAAGCGTTGGTAATGCAGGTAAGCCTGACATCGAGATGCCTGCCCACATGAGGAAAGAACCAGGACAAAATTCTTAAAGAATTTTTCAGGCTTCACTCTGAGCTTTATTTTCTAAATCATCAAATCTTGGCTTTGCTTAAATTTAATGAAATAGAGCAAATTAAAGACATAAAAGTAATACTGGGAAGCTTCAGACTGAAGAGAATATGCTATGGAAAGCCTGCGCCTTTGACATGAGGGTTGGATCAGATATACTGCTCTGCAAATTCAGTTACTAGCTTTATTGCTCTTTCTGTTTCTTAAACTTTATACACAGTTTCTGTGGAAGTAGTGAGGAAGGAATTTGCAAAAGTGCAGAAATTTGCTGGAGCCTTGCATTTAGTGTGCCAAATCCCAGTTGCCATACGTATTGCACATTTGGAGTATGTGGACAGTCTCATCCACTGAATCTTGCCTTATGAATATTTAATAACACTGAAGTGGTTGACTTTTACAGATCCACACCTTTTCTAGGAGTATTTTGTTTTGTAATGCAACTCCCATCAGCTGAAGTGCATAAAGTTCACTAGTAAAGATCATGAGTGCTAGCTAGCATACTGAGACTATTTACTCCTTGCACAGAGATGCAGTTAAAAACCGCTTTCTCTGTCTATATTTAGCCTACATCTCCCACCTCTGTGGAACAGGTTTTCCTTACATTATCTTGAACCTCATACCTGATTTAGTCCAACACAGTGCACAATGAGGTCGGTCTTTTGATGTATGAGGGTTTCATTTTATGGTCACACTTGAGCAGACGGCAAATCATGGGTGAACTTTGGTTCCTCCAGGTTCTCATTAGCATCATCATTCCTCACAGTGTGTTGCACCTCGCAGCTGGACCAGAGAGTGCTGTCATGTTTTGTAACCTGCTGCGGCTTCTTGGTGTAGGCTCCCAGTTCAGCTGGTCCTTCTGTGTGGTGAGACAGTGGAGAAGGTGAAGAGGTGAAATAGATGGGTATTTCTTGTGGGGGTGGCAGTCCTGCAACTTGCTATGATCCAGGGCTCTGGCTTTCACATGAAACTCCCTAGCAGGCATGTGCTGGGAAACGTGTATAAGCTGTGTGTCCTGGTTGAAGCCAGTGGGGAGCTGCATAGGTGAAGGTCAAGTAAAAGACAGTGGCTGGAGACACAAGTTGCTACTTCTCCTTTCCCTTAGCTAGATCCCTGGAGATTTCACGCTTGTTAAGCCTGGAACATAATGTCCAACATCTGTTTTATGCTTTAGGGTAGGATCTCCCTCATGGTAGAGACTGGCTCGTCCTTCCTGGTTAAATAGAAAAGCTTTCCTTACCTCCCCAAGCATCTCTGTGGTGCACAAGGTGAATCTTTTGAAACTTCAGTTTCCACTACTTCTCTGTATTTTGATGTCTGTTGTGGTACTACGCACATCCATGTTCTTGTGCGAAAGTTGTGTCTGCTGGAGGACAGCCTTTACTTTGTGGATTGCAGACTTTCTTTCTCTAATGGTTTGAGGATGGTTTTCATGGAAGTAATTCCAATATTTTATTTCTCAGTTTATGGATGGATCCATTTATTGTAGCTGTTGGGATTCTCATTAGCGGAAATTAACACAAGCTGTGACATAAGCTTGGCTTGACTTTTCCACCACAGATCACAGAATGAAATAACTCATTACTGAAATCATCTGTAGTTAAGAGATGCTTTCTGTCAAGTGGATTTGCAGAGAGCAGAGCACGATTACAGCCTGAGGAGTGGTGTAATGCACAGCACTTACTCCACTGGAGCAGGACATATGGTGAACTGTCAGCTGAGCCTGCATCTCCACCTTGACAGCCCTGATTGTCTCCTGTGTGCACTGCAAGATAGTGCAGGTGAAAAGAGGTGGTGGTGTTACCTGAACGGGAGCTGCTGTAAGTGCGTTCTTTTAATGCTGTGTAATTCTTGTACTTAATCTCGGAAAATTTGTTAAAAATCGGAAAGGGTTTTCAAAAAGTGCACTATGGCATTGAGGTCTATAGAGCCTGTCTTGACTGAGCTTCTGTGCTCACTGTTGGTGCCTTATTTCCAAGAAGGTTCAGAGATGACTAAGTTACCACTAGCATGCAAGCATGTGCAGGAGTAGGGAATTTCTGGTGGAGAGCTGTTTAACTTAGGAGCAGAATGAATGATAAGGTGAGTTGCAGCAAAGAAAAAAAGTTAAAGGCCATAAATACCCTTTCCCAAGGAAGAGATATTTGCAGTCGGGATGACTGAGTGAGAGTTATTGAATATAATCACTCTATGTACTGCTGAAGATGGTGGCTTTCCCCAGCTGCTGCATCTGAAGTAGAAGCCTCATGAGGAGGATCTGTGTACAATGGTAAAAAAGACTCCCTGGCCACAGGGAGTAGGTTGGCTAGCTGCAACCATGTAGTTTGGTATACCATAGTCTGCAGGCCTTGTTGCTCTTGACATGTTCCATATTTAGCCTGCTTTATGCCCCCCTCCCTTCTTATAAAATTTAAATAGCACTCATGGTGATGTGTGCAGGAGATACTGTCTGTATTGTGAGTCTTGTTTACTCTAGTTCTTGGCTTCTCAGTCACTAGTTGTTTACATGGTTTTACTGGCAACTGTAGTTCTGCCAGTTGTTCAGCTCCTGGCACAATTAACTGGTGGGCTTGGAAGGAAATGTGCTTCTGTGCTCCTTTTTAAGACCTGAGAATAAATTTGTGAAAACTGGTTTTCTTATGGTTTTTATATGTGACAGAAGGATGGGAAGGCGGGTGTAATAATACCATATATTGATTTTTCATTTAATCAGTCTTGAAGGTAACTTTTCTGTAGCATTGTGTATTGTTTGTAGATGAGTCTACTCAAAAAATGATGGCTAATGTAGAAGGAGTTACTGTGAACCCTTAAATCTAATGACGTGGTCTATCCATGAGTTCAGCTATTTGGATTTTGTTGTAAACCTCTTAGATATGATACAGTGGAATCCTCTTAAACACAAATTCCATGTAGCAAGTGACAGAACATAATGAAAGCATAAACTCTTACACAAATAAAACTGTCAAATGCATAATGCTGCAGCTATAAACAGCTGTGGATTTCAGCATGTTCCATGGAATTTAGTGAGCTGGGCTAGGATGCACATTTTTGGGTCAGTTTTGATTTTTACAGAAGAGCTTGAAACAGTATTGATACATGCTAAAATAAACTGTCCTTGCTTGCAAAGGAAGCCTTTCTTGTCAATATCTTAACATACCTGTACTGCTGACAAATTAGTAGTTATCTTTATATAATGAGTTGCAAAACCACTGTGTGGACATCAGGTGATATAAATAGTAGGAGATACAACATGTCTTTAATACAGTGCTACAGGCTTTCTCAGCTGCTATGGAACAGCACCACTAAAGAATATTTGAGTTAAGACTGAATTGTTTGTGCTTTACATATTTTAAAATGTGTACAGAAGTGTATCAACACTGTCACAAGTCATTCAAAGTGGCTTTCCAGTGTGTTCTGAGGTTTCTGCATTGTTGCTGTTGGGCTCAGTGACCGGCTGGGCTGTGGAAGAAGCGTGCCCATCACAGGTCTACCCTGCACTCCGTACCGGGGTTGGGAGGAGTAAAGAGGTCCTGAACGCCTCTGTGCTCCCTGCCCCCAGTTCTCAGAAAAACACAGTGGTGTTCTACCAAAACCCTCCCACAGCTGCAGATCTGGGCATGTGGGGAAGAGCTTTTAGTAAAATTCCACTGCTGATGTAGCTAAGTGACGTTTTCCTGCTCTCCTGATGTTTTCCTACTTTGTGCCTGGCACAAACCGTTTGGAAAGGATCTTATTCATCATCATTAACCTTGCCCTGCACGGGAATGAATTATGGAGGCTTTAGCAAAAGACAGACAACCTGTTCTCTGTTAAACAAACAAACCAATCCCACACTGTCCAGTCAGGCGGTGCTGGTGCCAGTTCCGGGATGCATGTTCTGGCGTCACTGGAGGGAGTGTGCATGGCTGCTGCTGATGGTGCCGGTGGGCACCTTGCCACAGCAGCCCTCTCCACTTTGCAGGGTGGTGTTTGCCATGCTGTGAATGGATGTGTTAACACAACTCCAGCGTTCTTGTCTTCACTTTGCCTATCTCAGCTCAAACTCTTCCGTGATGCAGCTGTATAAATATCTGAGTCCTGCCTACGTGGCCAGTAACTGCAGATACTCCTTGTGTCTGCAGGCAGATACAAAGCACATGCCTGCCAGTGCTGCTGCAGCTTGGGGAGCCCTTCTTGGCTCAACCTGTGCTGTAAAACAAAGCTTCTAAAATATGGTAGGTGTCAGAGACAACTGACATTTCCAGGTGGGATGCTCAGTATGTTATAGTTGGATATTTGTCCTTTGGATGCTATAAATACAGATTTTCCTGCACTGCGGTGCTTCTGGCCCACAGATATGTTGTATTGAAAGGAAGACTGTAGCTTACTTCGGTGGACCTAAAACAGATTAAAATATTTTTAAGCAGCCTGCATTATTTTAACAAGGTGATTTTTTTTTTTTCTCCCCAGGAGAATGGTTCCTATGTAAAAGTAAGGTAATTTGGATGACTTTTGAAGGCATACCGCTCTTGTTTTGCATAACGCTGAGTTTTCAGGTGACCTGCTTTGTGACCCACTATCCTTTTCCTCTGGCAGATTTGTAAATGTTCGTCATACAAATTTGTGATGCAGGGCACGCTTTTCTTTGCTACTGGAAGGATGTTTGCTGCCACCAGCACAGGACAGGTGCCTGTCACCCTTGTTGAATTGTTACTGGCAGGCAGCATGTGCAGAGCTTGGCAGTGGGAGGCTGAACTGCTCAGCTTCCAGCAAAGGAGCTGAGGCAAGGAGAGGAGAGGAAAGGCGTTTTAGGGTGGTGGAAAAGCCTGCTTGGATAAGGCTTAGTTCTGCTTAGTCACTGATTCAGTGCAGACCCATGAGCTAAAGAGAAGCTTTTTACTAATCTCCCAGAACACTGTCGAGGGGGAGGTGATGGCTGGTGCTGCAGTGGTGGTCCTCTCAGAGAAAGAGCTTTTGGGAAACACAGCAATTCCCATTTTGTGTAATTTATGGAGAAGGCTTGTACTGCCCTGCTCAGCAGACAGGCAAGGATCTCTTCTGAAGTGGAATCGTCCTTGAGCCATGTCAGCTTCAATTTTGAAAATCAATCATTAGGACTTCATTAAGCCCAACGTCATATTTTAAAGTTTATAAAAGTTACTATTAGCAGTCATGAAGAAAGATCCGTTTGTTTTTTGCAGAGTATCTTAAGTATAGTATTGATTTTGACTTGAAAGTGTCCAAACCCGGAATTTAAGGCAAACAAAATTGACATGAAGGAATGTGTTTCGCTTGCATTAATAAAGATGGTACTTCAGGGATTTATATGAAATAGAAAACCTTCTGCAGGTTGCATGAAATGTAATAAATCGTGCCTGAAAACACCCCCAGTTTGACTATAAAGGCCTATCTCACCCATGTAAAATATTTATGCGTAAATGCATATTTTATATTTTTCCTTTACCATCCTTGGGTTGCTTTATACTTTCATAAATGGCATCTCTGTTGTTTACTTGTAATGGAGGCAGCAAAAAAAATCTCATATGTTTTATTTGATGTTATTGCTTTGAGTTTTCGTTTGGTTTGAATATAAGGAGGAGCAAAAGGCTGATTACAATAGAGTTTGAGGGTGATAAAAGTAGGAGTTGGAAATTTTTGTGAAGATCTTTGTTTAATTGTGGCTTACCTCTCAGGCATATGAACCCAAAGTTTTTCATATTGTTTTACATGTCACTTTTCTTTTTCTTCTACTTTTACCCTACTTGGAATTGTATTTACTGATGGTGTAAAAGGGTACTACCTACTGTATCTGACTTTTAAGGCATTTGTCACTGATTTTGTGGTTAAAAGGCCTAAAAAGTTCTTGAGTTTTACAGCTGGGAAAAATACTGTCTGAACATACTAAGGTGATGCTGTCTTAGCATTTGGTAGTGATGTGTTTGCAGTAGGAGTAGACATGCCCTGTTTTAATGTCCAGGTTTCTAAAAGCATTCAGTTTTGAGTGTTTTTGGTAAAATCTTCAAGAATGATTCAAGTTTGGGAGGCATTTGAGTGAGTGATATAAAGCTCAAACTGTTCCTTGAAGAGAAGGTGAAAAGGTGACATTGCTGTTGCTTAGAAATACTTAAGTAAGAGAAAGAGATCAATTTAGAAGAAAAGGAAAGAAGAAAGCTACAGGAAAAACCAAATTGATAGTTGAGGCAAGACAATTTGCAGGGAGAACATAGAAAACATGTTTACAGGAGGTAATTAGCAGTTGATGCAATTTTTAAGGGACTTAGTATATCAAAGATGTGGTGACTTTAGAAGCTTTTCACCTAAGAATTTGTAGTTACCAATTTTATCACTGCATGCTTTGGACTTCCTGAAGTTGAAAGGTTTATTAAAGTGTTCCCCTCCCTTTCCCCAGTGTCCTTCTAGTGGTGCTTCAGGCCTTCACTGTCCCACATCATTGCTTTTATCTGTTGTTTTTCAGTGTTACAGCCAAGGGAACATAAAGGTTGTTGGTGCTAGGAGAAGTCTTGTTCTTGCTGCCAGCCTCTGCTCCTCTTGTGCAGTCCCATTGTCAGCATGTGCTTGGTGTGGTGGCGGGAAGTCACTCCCAGTGTCTCATCAGCAGCAAAAATTAGAGGAGCTTTTAGCTCTTTGCAGCAGCTAAACAGGAGTGCTGCTGGTGCTGGCGTAAAGGAGGGACCAGTGCAATGAGAAGTGAGAACTGGGACAGTGCTCTTTAGTGGCAGTGTTGCATGGGTTTATCTCAGTTGTTTGTGCACCTGCATTTCCAGAGACCTGGAGCAGTCTGCCAAAGCCAGAGGCAGGGAGGTCACTGGTTGAAGGAGTGATCCAGACAGTTGTGCTTCCCAGCCAGTGGATTAATTCTGTGTTTTCAGCAGATGCTGTGAAATGGATAAATTTAAGACTGTTGTTACGCACTTTGCTTTCCAAGTATCCCAGTGAAATATTTGCAGAATTAGTCATCTAGGGAGAGGGTGGGCAACTCCTACTACTTCACAGACATGTGATATGGGAGATGCAGGATTACACCCTGCTGGTATCTTAACTGTTTTTTTCAGGCTGAACATTGCTGAAGAGGAGAGGGTTTGGAGGGTTTTTTTGCTTGTAGACCCGGTCTGTGTTTTATCAGCTCTTTCTGAGAAAAACTATGAATTTCATGACCTTAAATCCACAAACTTTGGGGATTCTGCTGGACACATATTGATAAATTGTCCTTTTGGGATGAAGGACTTACTTTTCAAGCTATTGCAAGAAAACTTTTTAAGCACAGAGAAATCTGCAGTGTGGCTATTCTAGATTAAATGTCAAGGAATTGTGGTGGTCTAGTTAAGATACTGTTTCCCTGGAGGCTGGAACTAACTGATCCTACAGAGTAAGGACGTATAAGGAGTTGGTGAAAGGAGAGGACAGCTGTTACTTTAGGTCTGGCTGTGCTCCCTGGGCTTGCTGAGCTAGTCAAGACCCTGCACATGGTGCTTTCAGTTTTTTAGAAGTGGGCATTGTACATATATATTAAATAAAATCCTAAATTTCATCCCATTCCTGTCTAGGTTCTCCAAATAAATAGTTAAATAGAAGCTTGGGATTGGCTGTTGAGCCATGATAGCAGTGACCAATGGAAATGGGTAATTCTTAGCTGAAATGTGAGCATTGCAGGAGATCATTAGCCTAGTTGAATCCCATCTCAAAATGTTTTGAAACTTCCAGTAATGGAGAATTATTTAATACTTCAAATTGTAAACCACAGGTTTCTGGTTTTTTTCCAGAAAGGGAAAAACCCCCAAACTTACTTAACTTGACACAAGAGGAAAAACTTGTTCTCAACCAGTCTGAATGGTCTGTTGACTCTGAATGAATGCAAATTATTGACATTAAAACTACAAAATACAGCAGATACTAGAAAGCAGTTAATTTTCATATGCTGTTGCTAACCTGGCTGTTTGAATTTACTCACTGCGTGAGACCAGAATACAGATTTACTCTACAGGACTCATGCCTTGTCTTTGAGATGGCTTATTGTATCTGTGTAATTGCTCTTTAGAAGAGGAAAATGAACTTCTGATTGTAGAAGTACCTAGAGTTTAGGAGTGTTTTCTTAAAAGCCTAACTTTCATTCTTGCCATTTCTTGTAAAGCCCCACACATACTGCTGTGATACTTGTGGCATTATAGTAATTGCAATGTTTTAAATTCATTTTAGCCATTTGTAAAGCAATTTTGTAAGTACCTGTAGAAGAGGACTGTGCTGACTTTAATAAGTCAGTCTCTGAATTGGTATGATTGCTGTGAGCTGGAGGTTGATGGACACATGGTAAAAGGTGGGGGAGGTGACAGGATTAAAAGAAGGCACGTGGTTATACTGCTCCTCCGAGACAGACGGATACTGCCAGGGAGCCCAGTGCTCCCAGGTGCTCCAGCCAGCTAGTGTGATGCCTGGGCAGGAGCTCAGGGTATACGGATGCTCTGGGTACAGCCAGCCTTCCCATGAAACTGGTGCGTGTGGAATAGTTCTGAAAGAGACAAAACCATCTGGTCTGTGTATTTCTGCGTTTCATTGGAAAATACAAGTTGCCAGAGTTTAGGATCACAGTTTGGGTGTCTGTCAGACCATGACTTCTGCAGATGAGGGTAATGGTGTAATGTGTACGTGCATCCTCCTTCTGCCAAAAAATCACTTTCTCGTTAAGGCTGCAGTCCCTGACTCTGTGTGAGTGCAAGGAGCTTTCACTGCATAAGAGTAATTTTGTGTTATGGAAAGCTGGTAGAAGAGAAGAGGTTAATGAAGCTTCTCAGCTCTCTTCAAAACAAAAGCTCTCTTCTCAGCCCTGGGTTTAGTTTTTAATTAGTTTGGATTACAGTTTGATTTAAAGCGGGTGAAGGGATGATGAGTTCATGTGATCTAGAGGTTTGAACATTATGCTGCTATTTGTACTTTTTGGTTAATAATGTATCCTCTGCTAGAAGGATGACTGGTGGTTTAACAGGATTCCTTCCCATAAAACATTTTTAAAGAAAAACTAGCCTGTTTTTGCAAACTTCATTCCAGATTAGAGTTGCCAGACAGCAGTGCAGAATAGTGTTTTATTGTGAAATCTGTTTCTGTTTAGGAAAAAATAAAGTCCGTGAAATACCTAATTCAGTGGTGTTACATTTTTTTTCCTTCTTCCTCTAAGCTATAGAGGCAGCATAATTTTATATACTTCATATTGAAAATTCATTCAAATGCAGTCTGCATTTAGTTATTTTTACTATCTCATCAGCAGAATATACTTTTTTACATGAATGTATTTTATAGATATATTAAAAAGGCAGGTTAAAAAGAATGTTCCTGAGGAATTGTTTTATTGGTTAGCACAATGTATGTGCTTTTAATGCAATTTAGATTGTATCTAGTGAAAATTGAGCTCAAAATTCTGAAGCTGGTGCTTGTTCTTGTAAATAATGCACGCCTTAAGTCAACACTTGGCATCATTATCTTGAGCAATGGTTTAGCCTTGATATATTTCAAAATACATGTATTAGATAATGTGCTGTATATATATATATGGTTATTTATGGATATAAACTTTCTGATTAGATATTAATGTTAAAATACCAGAGTGTTTGCTGAAGATGTCTTCCTTGTTCTGCTCTTTAGTCAAGACACAGTGTTAATACTGAATATAAGAAAGTATATGCAGAATTTTACTAGAATTTGTCAACTTCTAGTTAATGCAGTTAAATGCTCTAACTTGAAGCTTTTCCCCTTCAAAATGGTATATTAAATGATAGGTAAGATAAATTTAAGAGGATACGTTTTCTAGCAAGCAGTTTATTGTAGTTTGATTGTTGAGTAAGCCCCATTTTTTTTTTTTGGTATTCAGAGGAAGCTAAATCCTGAAAATGTCTTAGTGGAACAAATTACCCGGTTGAAGAAAATGCATTTGATACTTGTTACTTTGGAAGGGGAGCTGTTTGTGCAGTCCAAAGGACTGAGCTAGGGGTGGTGTCTGGAAAGCATATCCTTTGTCTAAATGAAAAACCAACCCTGAGAAAGGATTTATATTGGGATATTTTGGGAGAGAGCTAAGACACTTGTTCTGCTATCTTCACTGTTAATACCTTTAGCTGAGTGTTTCTTTCTCTGTCCTTTCTTGATACACACAAATGATGAGCTGTGCCTTAGACTGCAAAACAGCTTCTCACAGTTTGAAGAAAGAGGTAAAAAAGCTGTGTTGCCAGCTTCTTTTGCTAGCCATTATCTGTCTCAGTTGCATGGAGCTTATGTGTAAATGCAAATTTAGTAGTTAATGTTTTTTGAATTGCACTTGGTTGTTAGTCATTGCTGAGGTTCGTAGTGGTGACATTTTTATAAAGTCACCGTATGTGGATGTGTTCATCTGCTTCCATATGAAGAAACTTCCTTTAAGCGCATGTAAAGGACATATCCTAATTGAAAATACCATTGTGTAAAAGGTGGCTGTGAAGCTGGGTTGTTTTCTTAATTCCACTTATAGCCTTAATTTCCTTTCTTTCTTTAGTTGAAACAGCTGGGTTGCTAACTAATTATACTTGTAGTGCCCCAGTACTCTGTCTTCTATACTGAAATTAAGATGAGAGTTTGTAGTGTTTATTGAGAGGATCTTCACTGGTCCCAGTAGGACGGTATATTTCTGCTGCTGAAAATTGTCAAGAACTGGGATTTGCTCGGTAGCTCACTCCAGCAGCTGCTATGCAAAAAACTCCCCCTTTGGTATTTTGGATTTTGTCCATGAGCACTTTCCAGATAGCTGCTTGGGGAAGGCAGATACCTGGATGGCTAACTTACAGTCACCTGCAAGTAGTGGAGCTTGCTGATATGGAGGTAAAAGTCTTTTCTAGCAGTGTATGAAATGTAATTGGAACCTTCCCTTGTAATTTTGTATATTGATTGCTTGCACGTGTTGGCTAGACCTGCAGCATAACGTTACTCGTCTGACTTTGATAACCCTCTGTCCATGGTGAAGCTGTGCAGGTACATCATCCCTCGAGGGATGGTGAGATGTGACAGGGGTTGATGCCTAAGCTGATTGACCCAAACTTTCCTCTTCAGCAGTAGCACTGTGGTGTACAGGGTAGAACAAAAACATTTTTAACTCTCTGAACAAGGAAGGATGTGCTTCATTGCTGTAGCACATAAACTTTATATTGTCCAGAGAGTATACAGGTGTTTCAAGAACCACTGATACTACTTTGTAGGTCCAAACTATTCTCTGCAGGCAAAATGAAGGAAATGCAGCTCATGGCATCAGTCTTCCTGAGGTGGTCCAAGTAGTGCTTTGTTTCTAGGTGCTATCTACAAAGAATTCAATGTGAAAAAGAGATAAATTTACTTGTGAACTTGTCGGATGCTAAAATAAATGCGATGATCTGAAGGAAGTGTTTTGTTAATCTGGTATTTGGGAAATAATTATTCTTTTGTTCTGTATGTTTTAGCTGTTCGCTAGGTATACTGTGAACAAGGTGGGGCCAATCTGTTCCCATCAAATACTTGTCTGCACTCTTCCTGTACCTTTTTTTTTTGCATGTATTTTGCATGTAGGTGTTGACTGATAGTAAGGAAAACAGTGGGTAAACAGTTCAGTCAAAAAAGCTTATTTATTAAATTTTAATATGTATCTAAGAAGGAACCTCAGCCATGGAGTACAGTAAAGAAGTTTACATAGGTGCAGTTTCAATTACCATCTTGGATTAATGGTTATTGATGGTAGAAAGAGCTGCTTCTGCCAAAGTTCTAGTGCTGCTGCTGCTAAAGGATGAGATGTGCTGCTGTTTCCACAATGAAAAATAATAAATTTTCCTTATTTTTCACTACTGGAGCTTTGTGCATGAGGAAGCTGGGGGAATTATCCCCAGCCAGTAGTGTCTCCAGCCTACCTCTGCTGTGCCCAGCAAATCCTGCTATCCTGTTGTCACCTGTATAGTTATGAAGATGTATGAGACCCCAGCCTTCATGTAATACAGCTCAGGGCAGTGGTGGATTTTTGCTTGAGTTGCTTTGCTCACCAACGCCAACATGTCAGATGCAGTTTACACTGTTTGAATGAACATCAGCCCTCTAGCAGGAACTTTTAAAAACATTGCTCAATAAAATTCAGCACGGAGTTGAGATGGCGAAGATAATCCTCCATTTACTTGTAGAACAGGCGTACGTTATATAAAACAGGATGGCACTGGGGATGGTTTTTGAGACTTAGGTTTGGGAGGGAAAGAAATTTGCATGGTAGAACGTTGCTGGATTTCATTGTCTTGGGCTAGATTTGAGCTGAAATTCCTGTGCACATGGTGGGGAAGGATCTGCTCTGGAATCTTTTGTGCTGCCGGCTTGACAGCTCAAAGACCAATTTCTCATCCTCACACACCTTGTGACTTCTCTTAGCTTTGAAGAAATTCAGTTTGTAGAAGTGCATTTTCTCTTCAGCTCTCCTCAAGCTGACCCAGCCCCCTGGTTAATTTGCTGCTTGCCAAAACATTAAGCCTTTTAAAACTCAGTATGTGGAGCTCTAAAGCTGCATTTGCTATTAGCCCTAAAAGTCAAATCAATAATTGGAAGATCTGTAGTTCCTTATCCCAAAGGAAATGCTATGCTTATATGACATGCCTAGGGCTGTCAAGAGTAGTGCAGCTGGGTAGCTCTGTTCTGTCCTGGTGTTTGGGTCAGTTTGTGTGACACCTCAGAAGGTGACATAGCCTTTCCCTGTGGGGAAGAGGGCAGCAGGAGGAAAAGTGGTCTCTTGAAGGAGAGCTCTGCCCTTTTCCATAATGGGGAGATAACACAGCGTATGAATGCCAATGAAGCACCTGTCTCCTGCAGAGTCAGAGTCAACTCTTCCTTTATCTCCGTGAGCCTTGCTGGGTACTGATTCCCTGCCCAATATTGTGACCTCATCCTCTGTTTTCTCCATAATTACAGGGAACAATGTTGTGTTTTTCCTAAAGGTGAGTTTGGTGGAAATCTTGGCCAACCCTCTTGATACTGTGTGTTTGGCTTAGGCAGGGAGCATCTGGGCAGGGAGGAGAGGAGGATTGAGGCTGTTTGGGAACAGCTTGGAGCTGCACAAGGCTCACTCAGGAAACTCATTAGAGGTTTAGCTACACACAGGTATTAGGAAATGAAAAACTTGCCAGTGCCAGGAAGGAAGAGCTGCCCTCTGCACAGGGTTCTATTGGCAGCAGCGTTTGGACACAACCAAACTCTTTCCCCGCCCCCCTCCCCCCATAAAAGCAGAGTTAGAGAGATGTGCTTTCTTGCGTCGGTTCGTGTGTGCAGATGTGCGCAGAGGAGCCTTCCTGTGAAGAGTGGTATGCAGAGGGCTTGGAGGTTAATGGACGGTACGGATTTATTTACGGATAATCTTGATTACACTGGCTGGTTTCTGAGTTCAGACCTCTTGCCATTAAAGAGAGTCTCTTTTCTATCTAGATTGAAAACATGTACTGTGTGGCCAAACAGTAGGACAGCAGGTGACAGTGCATCAGCTCATAGATCATCAGTCAAAAACTATAGTGCTTACATCATTAGATGTGAGATCATTGCAGAATAAAATTGATAGAGCAAGTTAATTATGCAGCTTTTATATTAGTCCAGATATCTCTGTGATGATGAGTCTACTAGCACACTTATAAAATTTTTAATGGATGATGTCTTCACTGGAGAAAAAGTCTTTTGAGTCTTTTAAAAATTCTGTTGCCTTGACCCCTGAGGTCTTGATAGCATGCTGGGCTGTCCATGAAGTTGCATTTTGGGAGATTTGTGTTTCTGTCAGTGTTCATAACAGTAATGAATAATTTACTCTTATTGGGTGGTTTTGAGGTTTCTGGGGGCTTTTGATTTAGACTTAATGCAGAAAAGTGAAGAAATACGAAAGCATTTACCAGAAAAAGGGTTAATATTTTTGATGTAAAGTTACTTCCATTTGAACGTTTTGCAAACTTAGAGTGATGGTAAGAAGCATTGGAGCATGCAGACATGCATTTTGGGGTGACTGGGAGAATCTGTGCTTCAGCATCTTCAGGCTGAGTGGCAGATGTGGTGGAGGTAATGTAGAGAGATGGAAAGCTCCAACAGAAATCTGTCTTGGTATGCTTAAGTTGAGTTTCCATATGTCTAAGTGTTTCACTTTTCTCTGTGTAATTGAGCACTGTAGAGATGCAAAAACCTCTCAAGTGCCCTGTGGTGGAAATTCTATTCAACAGTTTTCTGTTGTATGAAAGAGACTTGAGCACGGTTTGGGATTTTTCTCAGCAAAGTTGATCATTGGAAATGTTAAGCACATGAAGGAATGGCACCTTCAGCAAGTACCTGTAACATCTACACAGTGTGCATGCAGACAGAGGAGGAGGCATCTCCAGTTTTACAATTGGCTTGTTTCTGCTATGTTTTAAGAGGCTATAGATATGGTGGTGTGTGAAAAACAATGTATGGTTTATTAATTTTGAAATTTAGCTCTTCTCTGAGAGACAGGCACATCTAAACTATATTTGCAACAGTCAGAAATGCAAAGGCCTATTTTCTTAGGTGTGGGACATCACAAATTTATTTCATTGTTTACTCTGGTGTTGACAGATGCTGCAAAGGCTGTAGATGTGGAGTTGAAATAGTGCTTCTTGTTCTGGGTCTCTGGGGTGTCCAGGATCAGCCCTAATTTGATTAGAGTCACTGTTCTTTTTAAAGCAGTGACACCTGAAATCTGTTATTTACATACTCGTACAGCTTTCACACTGTTCAGAGACCCCAGGCAATGCTGTCCACCACTTCCCGGTGTTTTAAAGCCTCTGGCAATAGCCATTAGGTAAAATGCATCACTAAAAGCCTTAACTGTGGGGAATGGATTATACAAAACACTTTACTATGCCGGTACCCTGAAGAACTATTGATGGATACAGAAAACATGGACATTTAGCTGGTGTTAGAAGAGGTGTCTTAACACTGTGCCAATAGAATGAGCTATTTAAGGAGAAAAGTTGCTGCTGCTTATTATTTCAGGTGAATGCAAAAGGAAAGTGCCTTAGGGATAGCAGTGACAGAGTGATGATTTTGAGCAGAGTGACATTGACAATGATGCTCTGTTTTGAGAGAGGCTGTCCCCAGTGTCATGCTGTGGGAGGCAGCTGAGCTGTGCATGGGACTGTGGAATCACCACTACTTGTTAGTTCTGGAAGCAGTTAGTTCTGGAAGAAAGAAAAGAATAACACGTAAATCATGTGGAGGATCCTAGCTTTCTTTGCTTTGCTTTTGCTTTGCTTTTGCTTTGCTTTGCTGGAAATACTTAAGAGTAGCAACACTGCAGCTGTACCCCCTCCTGGCATGTGCCGAGGAGGGTGCCTTGTTCCCTTCAGATATGTGACCAGAAGAGTGAGGATGTTTTTCTCCTGAAAATTGCTGTTGTCCAGTCTTTAGCCAGCCAAGAGAGAAAAGCTTTTAAATCATTGTATAAGGAGGTGAAAACAAGGATGAAAACTCGCTTTTCTCCATGATCTTGGACTGGGAAAAGAGAAGTCCTCTACATCAATTACTAAACTGCCTGTTCAAAAACTGTATGTAAAGCACAGTTTAAAAAGAAAACCAAAACTTGGTTCAGCCCTAGTGTCTCCTGCAAAGGATGCATGGCCTTTTATAGAGTTTTTGGAATGGCTTCACTCACACTCAAAAAGAAATACTACCTTTTCTTTCCTTTTTGTAAATTGCGTGGAGCATGCTGTGCTATGAGCTTTGAGAGGAGCTACCCTTCTTGGCCAACGCTGTCGCTTCAATTTAAAGGAGAAAAAAGCAACCCAACCTCAAGTATGGGAGATACCCATAAGGACGTGCTGGGAGCAGTGCAGGGTGGAGGAGCTCCTGTGTGGATGCTGGCTGGTGCAAGCTGGGCCAGTGCAGCTCCAGGCCTTGGGCAGCATCCACCTCTGCAATGGGAATGCGTGAGACAGGGATGTGCCAGACCTGCCCTTCTCTCCCAGAGTATGAGGTCTTAATAACGAAGGCAGGGGAAGGGTGCTTGAAGTGAAGGTGACCTTGTGAACCTTAATTGCCGACTCATCTGCATTAGCTCTGGTGCTCCCTGAAGCTTCTGTGGCTCCTGTGACTCTCAGTAGAGGCGTCTGATGGGAAGGTCTTAACCTTTGTTCCCATCATTTGGGTGTTATATATTACTATATACTCTTGTATACCAAAACATTCCTGGTCATCTAACAGTTCCAAGTCTTTTTCCTTCCTTTTCCTCTTGGATTACACATGTTGCTCTGGGCATACTCATTTAGGAAAGTGTTGATGGTGGAGTTAATAGGGAAAAATATTCTGATGTTCTAGACTAAGTCAGGTAAATTGAAGCTTCATTTTTTGTACCAAACCCACAGCATAGTTTCACATCTCTGAATTTCTTAATTTGCATGTTATGTATGTGTTTTTTCTTACCATGTTCATTTTTATGAAAAGAAGTACAGTGTTATTGAAAGACAAAGTAAATTAAGTAAGCTCGGTACTAAAACAGTCATGTGCACTAATGAGTACCCAGACCTTGGATGGTGAAGAAATAAATTGCTTTCTCTTTTCACTAATTTTTAAACTTTTATTGGAAAGTAAAATTGGGGCCTGCTGTCCTTCTTACACCCTGCTTTCCTTAAATAAAACTCAAAGCAAGATGTGACTTTGTTTCCTATTCTGGTTGAGGCTTGTGTAGCCTATTTTAGATGAGTTTTCCAGGATCTATTTTTGGCACGGATGTCCGCTGGACCCTTAGCAGAAGTTGAGACCTTGACAGATAGCGGAGCACTTGGAAGAGGTGGTGCTTGCAGGCAGCCGCTGTCCCCATGCCAGCCTTCACAGCTGATCAATTCATTACTCTGCTGAGTGCCTAAAGAGAATACCCTTGTGGCTGTTCAACGTTGCTCCAAAACAAAAACATATTTTGCTCATTTAATAATTGAAAATACATCATTATGTAAGGCTTCATTGGTACTTCGTGGTGCTAGAAGAGATGTTGTTACTCGGCTTTAACCCCATGTTTAGCAGCCTGCTCTTCTGCTGTCTGAAGATGTTGCTTAAATCCAAGCAATTTTAGTGACTCTGACCAACTTACTTCTTTTTTCTTTTTTTTTTTTTTTTAAAGAATCAATTATGAGTCTTGGTCTAAATATGTTCTGTGCTCCCTCTGCTGGCTCAGCGGCATGGATTAGTGCTTTGCTCCCGTGGGGAGTGGTGATGGATGTGTGCCCACAAAGTACAAATGCTGGAGCAGGGGCTTCATTAAAATTAAAGCAGGAGAGACCTCACTGTGTCAGAGAGGAAAAGGTGGTTTGGGCCAGGAAACCCATTTTGTATTCAGTGGTCACATAAGGTTTTACTAACAGAGATAGAGCTATAATTTGGAAATAGTATGTCAATAAAAAAGGTGGCATCTTTTAAAGATAGTTAGCTTTTTCAAAAAATAAAATGGGAAGCAGGTGGTATTGACAAGAAAATAACATTTTAGTAGTAAGCTTTAGGAAGCTGAAGTTTCTACCAGGGTAGAATCAGACTCTTTACATACAATTAAAAGAGCAGAAGAAATTAAATGCATTTTGGGTGTAATTTGATGCCTACAGTTTCTTCTTCCTTAGAAACCAATGAATATGTGTTAAATTTATCTTGGCACATGAAAAAGATGTAATGAGTTGTACTAACAAGATAAAAGAAGAAGGCAGCACTTAATTTCCTAGGTAATACACAAAATAAAAATGATTTGCATGCCTTCAAATGATTATGCACAGCCTTGTTAAATGCTGTACAGTACAAAAGAACAATAATGAGTTACCCAGATGGGACATATTTTTGTGACTGCAGAATGCCCATGCACAGGCATGAGGGACAGTGCTAGTTCTCCACTAGCACTCAGGTTTTTGATCAGCACAGCTGGCAAGGTAATGCACTGAGAAACGTGACAATATCAAGAATGTAAAACAGTGATGAAATGTCTGTGTGATATTTCATGGTTACATGGTGGTGCTTTGGTTACAGATGTGCTTGTTCTCTGAATTTAAATTGAGTTGCTCTCCTCTATATGTTCAGTCACCCATTGTTGGGTAAAGTGCAACCCGTGGGTGCTGTCAGCAGCCCTGCTTCTGGTTTCTTCTAGGGACTCTCCTCTTAACCATGGCATATACTGCTGGTATTTTACAGGCAAATTACGCTCTTTGAGATTCCAGAGGGCTTTTGGTGTCTTTGTAGGCTACTGTAATGAGTAATGGCCCTCGTAGCAATAGTTGTAGCGCTGCTTATATTGACTGGAGAGGCACTGTAATGAGGCATGGAGAGGAGCTTTGTACCCAGCTCACTCCGTTTGAGTTGTCAGTCACTGCTGCGTCATGGTCGAAATGGTTTATTGACTATGACTGCCAAATTTTACGCAGGTGCCAGATTAATTTTGATGTATTGTACTTGTAGCAGTGACTCTGGACAGTTTGCAATGTCTCTGCTGGAAGACTGTCAATGGAAGTGCATAAGCAGTTGGCTAACATAGCAGTGATGCTGTAAATAATTTCCTCTAGTATTTTCAAAACCTTTCAAACAGGAAATAGATTAAACAGAAACAGGGTGGGGGTTCCTGCCGTAAACTAGACTTCTCTTCAGCTTTGATTGCCTTTTAGATGGGCAAGGGCTGTTCAAAGTATCTCTTTGCTGCTGTTCCTGTGCCTGTTCCTGTGTGACAAGTCCAGTCTGTTCTGGGCCAGATGGATATTCAGATCTCCTGCTGCTTCTTTTGCTGGGGTCTTTGTCTCTTCCTCCTTCCCTCCCCCACTTCTTGTCTACTGAAGTGAAGAAAAACCTTTGTGCCCACTGTCTCTAGCCTTCCTGGGGGGACGTCTTGGTTTCTCCCAAGACCCATATCTTGCTTTTGGCAACAGATATCTCTCATCAAATTCAGTGACTAGTTCAGACCTCTGGATCTCAAGGGAGTCACATGTTTTCTTCTTCTCTTGCTGTTGTCTCATCTGACATCCATGTACAGTTATGTTTATTACTTATTCAGCTTTTGTCATGGTTCTAAAATAGAGATCTTTTTCTTTGTCTGAGTAATTTGGAGGGGAAACCCCAACCTAATTTTCCAGTGCATATTAGCCATGTTCAAAAGTTGTTCTTTAAATGCGCAATTGAAAAACAGCTTCTACTGACACAGTGTGATATTTAAAGCAATCTCTACTGACCATACAAATCACATTAGTTATTTTGCTAGCTTGCTACTTGCCTGCCTTGCCGTAATTTTACAGCAAGGCATATTGATGAATCCTGCTTTTCAGTAGCAGCCTTCTAAGAATTAAGCTTCAAAACTGATCCAGCTTTGCTTTCTCATTTTGTAATCATATTCCACTCTGCAGTGGAAGCTTGTTTTATCTCATACCTTCCTGCTGTCCCTGGTGAGGTCACCTTATCATAAATTCATTAATTTCTGTGTGATATTCCACTGAAATTACTGGCTGGTTTGGTTTTTCTTCTCTGTTTTGGTAAAACTTGCAAAGATTTCTAATGAGTTGAGGAAGCATTTTACAGAAGCTGTGCTTGTTTGATTTCTAGCCTGACTTTTTTTTCAGGGCTTTGTAACCTGGGAGGAAGTGATTGTATTAGGAAATACATGGTGGGAGCAATCTGGGACAGGGTGACCGTACAGGTTTCTTCTGCTTTTAGCTTTTGGGATTTTTTTAGTCTTCCAGCTCAGAGAGAAAAAATCAAGTAAAGTCACCAAAGCCCATCAGTTTCTGGAAGCAGTACTTTTTCATTTTTTATTACTATAGCTTTATGGTTTGCTCTTAGGCAAAAATAAGTGAAAGAATAGAGTGCTGATCATGTAATTCTCATGCAGCCTGTCTTTGGGACAATGAAGCTACAAATCTCACTGTTATTTGTAGGCTTTTTGAAGCTGATATGTATGGAGTGGGTAATATTCCTGTCTGTTTGTGAAGTATCTTCTTTTTACTGTCATCTCCAATCTCAGCTGGAGGTTTTGGTGGTGTTTCTGCACCAGTAATCTCATCACTGTGGGCCAGTTGTTCAGCCTTTCTCTGTGAAAATGTTTTGGTGAAACCAAAGGTGGTACTTGGGGTTAATCAACAGAAGATACTTGCACAGTAATTGTAGGGCATCCCACCTCTCTGGATGTAGCAGATGGAAACTGAATTCTTTTTCATACTTGCTGGGGATATGTCTGGATATATATAATAGTGATCATTTTCAGTTGAATTACTGCAATTATTTTGGCACATCAAGAGCAGTTACTATATGCAGTGAAAAGATTACAAAGCTTCTAGGAACAAAAACCTCAGCCTGTTACACCCTTATGAGGGCTGCCTTCATGTCAAGACAAGTTTTATGCAGGGATTATGCATGAAATGTGAGCGACTGTTCTCTAGAGCAGCTTGGTGGAGAGTCCCTGAGAAGAGAATCCCATCTTTGTGCAGTTGGTTTGTGGTGGAAGTACAGCCACTGTGACAGCTGCCGTCTTGTACTTGATTTTAGAGCAATAAATCCCCCATCACTGTCATAGGCAACTTCTGTAATGAGACTGACATGAAAATTTTGAAGATGAGAATTCCTTCACTCTTTTCCTTGGTAAAGGAAACAGTTTTAACAGAGGTTCAAGTGGCTGCAGGGTGCACGGTGACTGTGTAATGACAGTGTGTGAAGAGGCTTAGACTTGCCACCAATAAAAACATGGTTTTTGAAGGGGAAATCCAATATTGTTAAACCAAAGATGGTCACTAAATGTAAAAAGGTACCTCTCAGAAAGAGGAAACCATCATAAAACAAGGAAACTTGGAAAGGGCATGAATTCTGGAAAGTTGAATGTGAGGATGAAATAGGAAAGTCTTCTTCCGAGATTGAAGATCAGCTTATTAATGGCTGTAAGGAAAAATCACTATTGGAAACCTTTTCCAAATAGATTGGTTTCCAGGTGTGAAAGGAGCATTTAATAAAGATAGGAAGAAAAATGTAGAAACTAAACTCTTTCTTTGCATGTGAGAGGATTGTAGAATGACTGTACACCTTGGACCCTTTTTCTTAGAGAAGGCTTTCCTGAGGAACTGTCTCAAATTGAAGTGTCAGTGGAATAAGATTTATAATTAATTGGTGAAAGGAACTGCAACAAATCATCAGGACCAGATGGTATTAAATCAAGATTTCTAAAAGCATTTGAATGTGAACTTGATGAGCCACTGACTCTGGTGTGTAACCTATTACTTAAGTTGGCCTTGATGACGAAGAATAGAAGATTGCAAATGGGATGCCAGGATTTTTTCCATTTTTTCATCTTTTTTCCTTCAGACCTTGGTGAGTACTGCAAGGAGATGCAGACAGTAAATGTACAGGGCATATTGATAGAAACTGTAATAAAGAATAGACTTAATGAGAACGTGGGGAAGAGTCAATATTAGCTCTCAGAGAGGAAAGTTGTTTGAAGGAGCCTGCGAGTATGTGGGTGTAGGCTAATGAGCTGGCACGCCAGGCGTAGCTTTCCAGGAAGGTTACCAGAAGGACCCTTGCTAAAATCACTTAACATTTCAGAACTTGCAGGTAGAGCCTCTGCTTGACCAGTCACCAGTGAGCTATAAGCTGTGTGCAGTTGAGACAAGTATGGACAAAAAGGGTAAGAAAAAACATGATTTATCATTTCTAGTAGTTTTCTGACTAGGAAGCTCATCTCTGACTCCTGCACTGGCACTGGGGTTCTCAGACAGCGGTTTGAATGTGCCGGCAGGAATACTTTAAAAGTCATCTCAGAGCAGTCAGATGTTCAAGCAGAGAGAACTGAAGGGGAATGGTTAGTGCCTGTTAGGTCCTGTAACATGGAAAATCCATAACTGACAATTGTTAAAACTGATGCAGAGATATTTTTTGATATTGCTACTGTTTTTACAGTTCACTTGCTGTAGGCCACTTTGAGAGCAGGGGGGCTTAGCTGTGCTTTTGGATCTGGTGTGGCCACCAGGTGATTCTGGCTGGCTTCTGCTGGCAACAACTCGTTTAATACAGTAGCATTACAGGAGGCCACAGTGGGTTGTACTTCTGTGGTATGCAGATATATAAATACCTATTTTCTTCTCAGGGGTGGAAAAGAGAACATATGGGTTCCCCTCTGGGTATTGTCGTCTTAACTTCGGCTTCTACAGCGCTTGAGGTTATTTGAATAAAAATATTTAAAAGAAAGAATAGAAGCCTTTTAGAACATGTGAGTCGTGTGCATTATGACAAGATAATGAACATCTAGCTTGTTGAAATTATTCCTTTTTTCTGCCACATTTATGAGGTTGAAAGTAACATGTTCAGAGGCTGCAGAGAGGAGAAGAAACAAAGATGGTGTGCTCACAATCAGGAATTCACATTCCCAAGCTTAACTATTTTCTTGGTGTGAGGAAGTGAAAATGGGTTTGAGCTGCCTGTCCAAAACCTGTTCTGATGTTCTGGCAATAGCTGTCTATTTAATGCTGTATTTTAGACATTCGATGTCCTGGCTTCTTTCCCTTGCTTCTCATTATGGTTGAAATGTTGCTTTTGGTAATCACTGCATCGGGCATAGAGCAGTTCCTTCAGATGCATTTGCTGTTCACGTTGCACAGGAGGGGTGTTACACACGTTGTTATTCCTATACTGGTGTGCAGAAGAGGGACTGCAAATGCTGGAGTGTTTATTACCATTCAGCAGCACTTTCACTTGAGGTTTGTGATGGAATTTGCCAGCTCCTATAGGACCACTCTTACTTAGTATTTCTGGCAGCGTATATTTGCTTTTGTTACAAGAAAAACTCCCGGAAAGCAGCAATGTGTTTACAAAATGAAAAGTGTTTCATCATGGTGTCTGCAGCTTATAAAAGGCTTCAGGGACTGAATGCGTGCAAGTCTGTATATGAAGCAACCTTACCTTGAATGTATTGTATCAACACAGGTTGTGGTGGGGCTTTTTTCTGTTGTTTTCTGGCTCCTGACTCCACCTTTCTGCTCTTTATAGGGCTGGCTCAGCCTGGGATGGCTTCTGGATTTAAAAAATGTTCAGGGAAATGTGTTGTTCAATAAATGGCAATTAATGTAGATTATTCATATTTTCATTTATATGCAGTGTAAGGATTTTACTAACTTTGTACTGGAAATGCATCATTTTTGTGCAGAAGATAATGATATGCATCTTTTGCTCTTCTCAGGTTGAGACACAAAAGACTTAATAGCTCATTTTAAGGGGCTTGCTTTTCCTTTTCATCAGTGGAACTTCAATTAGGGTTATTTCTGAATAGGAGGAGAACTTGCACTAGTTAAAATAAGGAAAAGAGAAGTGGAAATAATTTTTATATACATCTTATATTTGTATAGAGTGTGTTGACTGACGTACTGTGGAATTAATAAGGAAATATTTACATAGTAATCATTTCTGGAATTTGCTGCAGGAAAGATTTAATTTTTTTCCCTCCTACCACAAGAGATGCCAGCCTGATCAAAATATAATGATATGTTTACCAACAGTAACAGATCTGCAACATAGAATAATTTTAACCAGCTTTTATTTCACTAGAATATAGGATTGCTTGCTTGAAGGGTCACAAGCTGTACCCTAGTCTGATATTTTCTGCTCATTAAAGTGCCTTTTCCTTGGTGTTACGTGAGGGGCACTTAGTGGCTTGCTGGGGGCAGCCTGCCTGCTGTGGCTTTGGCCACTGCAGCAGGGCTTGCACACATGCAGGAGGCCATCTTCTCTCCCCTGCTTAAGTGTGACTGTACTAACTAGATTTTAGTCCTTTACAAATCTTACAAATCCATTTTAATTCCTCGTAGGAGTTATGGAGGCTTGTAAGGGCTAAAAATCTCTTGCTTTACTGGAGTGATGCTGTTAGGTTTACTGTCTTATTGTCAGCAGCAAAAAAAAAAAAAAAAAAATCAAAAAGCAGTCCTGAATTATCAGGAATCCACATGTGCTGAATATGCCATCCAGGCTGCCCTGGTGTTCCCAGCTGTTGGCATCTGAGTTTTCTTGTGCAAGGGAGATATTTGGTTGCATTATCTGGGAGTCATTACAGCAGTCTGAGTGAGGCAATGCGACTGTAATAGTTACTTCCCAAATCAGTTATCTGTTGGAGCACTTGCCTCTGGCATTAGGTTGATCTAAGAGAAGTCTCTCCATTGGATTTGAAAATTTGTTTCTAAATTAAAACAAAAATAATTTAGCCATGAAGTAAAATGAGTCATTCCTTGTGCCCTTATCTTCATGTGACTGAAGTGCCTGTAGTGAAGCTCAGATGGAAAAACGATGTTGAGGTCAATGTCAGGAGCTAGAATTTAACTGAAGAAAAACATTCAGGGAGAATTTATTAGGGAATTAAGAAATACTTTTGGCCTTTCAGGTTTGTAGAAGGCACTGGGTGACATCAAAGATCTTTTTTTTTCTTTTGGCCTGAAAAGTAAAACAAATCTCGTTGCTGTTCCTATCACCGTGCTCTGTCTCGTCTTGTCACAAACCTTTCAAAATTGAACTGGTGTCTGAACAGCAGTTTCATTGATGTTTTATGAAGAGAAGAGGATACAGAGAACTGCGTACTCACTTACCTGCTTCCTTTACTATCTGGTTCTTTCACTAGTTGTCCTTCCTGGTTTACCAGCGCCATTTTTCTTTCCCTGAGGTGTGTGCTGATGAAGCTTCTAAAGAGAAAAGCAATGCCAATGCCACTTCAGAATTTTCCCTATTTTTTGCCGTTTTACAAATACATGTCACCTCTGGTCCACTGCTTTCGCAGGTAATTGCATCAGAGCCCTCCTTGTCATCATATCAAGTACCACTTAAAAAACTTCTTTTTGGTGGCTGTTGCTTGCTGAATGTGTAAAGCATTCACAATAATTAAAAAAAATATGAAAATACAAGAATATGATAAAAGGTCCAGTTTTTAGTCTAAATGTGTTCAAGGATCCTTTGTCTGTAAGGTCTTGGTTTGAAGTAAGGTTTTGTGTATGTGAGTGACCAGGGCTGTACTGAGCCTCGCGTAATGCAAGCAGCAAAAATGCTTCTCTGGAGCTTTTCTCTGAACTGTGTAACTTACCTGTTCTCCATCTAATATACCAAATTTTTACTTTCTTAGTAATTTTCTACATGACTGTCCCCGAAATTCTTCTTGTTTCCTTCTTGAGTGCATGGTTTTGTATGTAGTACTAAGTATTTGGGTCTATTATTTGTTATTTGTCCTTAAAATTACAATGTTCTTAGTGTGTGACAGATGTTACTCTCTACACTGACATTTAGCAGACTTGAGTAGTCTTTAATTTTTATCTTCAAGTTGCTTTTATTTTTATGTATATATGTGTATATATATAAAATTAGAACATATGTGTCTCAGGATAAACCCTTGGGGAAAAAATCTATTAGTAACCACTAAAATCTTTTTCCTTGTTTGTATTTGACCTTTTAACTTTAGCCCCCTTCTTTATTTGTCTTAGGATTCTTATATTTTTTTTCTATTTTCTCCCACTAAATTGGTTATTTCCTACATAACATTGCAGCGTTGTTTTCTGATAGCCAGATAAACGAGACCTACCACATTATGTTTAGAAAATGCTGTGTTTTATTTGCAAAACATACTGGGAAAATGTGGCATGAATTACTGCTGGTTAACCCAAGTTGTCTTATCCTGGGTTTTTTTTTTTTTTCTTTTCCTGCAGGTCTCTAATTATCTGTCTTTTGAAAGGTTTTAAAACATTTCATTATTACTCCTGAGATCAAATCAGCCAACATTTAGATAACAAAATTAGTTTTTCCTTTTTTTTTTTTTTTAAACAGACATTTGCATTTGCTGTTCTGTAATCCTCTGGTACCAGTCTAGCTTGATATATTTGCTATCAGACCTGCAGTAATCACACCCCATGTCAGTGTTTGAAAGGCTTTCTCTGGGTCCCAGAGCTGCAGTGTATTGAGGATTGTAGAGCTGGGCTTACCCTCTGGTTACAGTAATTCCCTGAGTGCCTTCAGCATCCTGCTTTCATCCCCCCTTTCTCATCACTGTTGCAGTCACTGAAGTCTGGCACAACCCATCCAGGTGGTTTTGGATAATTCATCCATGCGTTCAGCCACACAATTTTCTTCTGGTTTGCTCATAGGGCTTGAGAACAAACGAACCATTTTTAGTCCATCCCCTTAATGCAAAAGAAATGGAAACTTTGGCAGTTCCCATTTTGTTCTTGGGCTGCTCATTCTTTGCCCATCAGTGCTTTTCTCCATTTCTTACGTCGTGAGTTTCGTGCCTGTTCCCCCATTCTTTGTGTAACAGCTCTATTTGCAGCAGCGTGTGGATCCCTTCTTTCAACAAGTTTTTCACTGGTGATTAGGATCAGCATTCCAGAGAGCTTTTACAGCTTTGTGCTAGAAAAATGCCAAGTTTCCCCTTAACAGAAAAGTAAGAAGTAAACTTGCCTTGCAAGCATGTACATGTGCATACATGAGTACCTGTACAAAATCATGCATGCTGCAGGAGCCTAGAATAAAACCACTTCAGTCCAAATGTGCTGCAAAACTTACTTAGGGGAGAGAGGACATTCATAGCCAACCTAGTATTGATTATTGTAGCCTGGCTGCTTTTTTAATCTGAGTTACTTTTCCCATGGTTGTGCAGATGCTAAACTGGCAGGAGGACATTGACATCTTCAGAATATGGACTGTAGGCTTAATTAGTTGGCTGCACTGAGCTTACATGACAGAGGAGCAGTTCTCAGGGTCTTTCTTGGTGAGTTAATGTACAGCACATTGAACCTTTGAGGCACGACTCTACAGAAGGCCTCCAGTGAGAATGCATTCCTAATTGCCAGCAGCACTGTTTAACAGGTTGTCTAAGCAATTTAATGGCCCAACTTCAGAATAGCTTTAATATATTCTTGTCACCCCATGTGAATAAATTGATATACTGATGAAGATAAAGCTGCCTCATTATTCAAATATTGATAGTAGTGGGTTTTTTTCCTGTTATCTTTCTTTCTATTTTTATATCCTTTTGTACTGCTATGCATATTCATGTTCATGGCCACTCGGTGGGAATAAAGGACCTGAAGAAGGTCTTTCTCCTTGTCCAAGGAAGTAAATATTTGGCAACTTGAGATAAGCAAGAGATAACATTTTATTTTCATAAATAATGAAGGCTCCAAGGTTTATTTTGAAACAAGGCATACCTTGCCAGCAGACTTTCGAGACAGTGGTGTAATCAGTAGTATTTGTCTGGGTTCCATGTTATATATATTTTGCTCAGAAACCCAGATTCAGTGTATTCCAGATGATACTTTTTGGAGGATGAGCATTCAGTAATAAAAAAATACCAGAACAGAGATTGTATGCATAGTCTTTATAGCTGCAGGTCTTGGTGGTTATTTAGTAAATTGTGGGGTTTTTTTATCTCTCCACCTGTGGTGTTGCAGTGTCAAGTTTTATTGTCACTGATGGTGGTTTTCTGTTGGTGGTGACCGTACTCATCTTGGAGACAGGTTCTACACTGCAGTGTCAGCCCTGGACGAGCTTTCAGCTTGGATTTATGAGTTGTGGTTCCCTCCATCCTCCACGTTACAGTGTGTGACAAATGCCATTACTAGTCCTTAAACATAAGCTGTCTTATGCTGGAAGAAAAAATCAGTTACAGTGAAGTGTGCCTTTTGGGAAGATGAATGTGGTCATGGAAAACAACTTGAACTTGTGGTTAGTTTTGTTTGTTTGTTTGTTACATGCTTTGAGTGTTACATGGCTGAGTGTCTTACTGCACTGGATATATGAAATTGAGGGGTTTTTACTTAATTTTTATTGAGGTGGTATCCAAAATGGAAGATCTCTTCTCCCAGTGTTCTCTTAATACAGAAGAATATCTCATTAGGCTTACAAAACCGTTGGTGATGATAAGAAATGAGTCTTGCAAATAAAAATCTACAGATTTCATTTGGAGGTTTAAAACTGCAAAGGAGGAATAAGATGAGTGGGCAAGAGTGGTCATAGAAATCTGTGGTTCCTTAGATTGCTTTGGTAAAGAGGCAAGTGGCCTTTAGTTAAGGCAAGAAGAAACCTTGGTGAATGTAGTTCTTGTTGAAAATGCAGTGAAAATGAATGGTTATAATTTTCCTTTTTATTATATCCTTTTTATTATATTTCCTTTTTATTATATTATATAATCCTTTCTAGACTAGCTGTATCCTACCTGCCTTTAATGAAGGACCTTTGTGTTTTGGCAATATGGGAGTAGCTAAACAAACCAAGAGGACCTGAAGGGGTTGTATGAATTCTTGCTACTTGATCACTTGCAACAATTCTTTTTCAATTATCTAGAAAATGGTAAGAAGCTAGATGGCTTATTATTCCTCTGCCACAAATTGTTACTGTTGAAGATTATAAATTATATTACATAATGCTAGTTAGGGTTCGTATTTCAAAGCATGTAGCTGCTTCTCAGAACTATTTAAGTATTTGCTCCTTGAAGGAGGGAGCTTCTGTGGTAGCTACTATTTATCTTTATTTGCTCCCTGCCCAGAGGGATTTTTCAGTAGTTAGAGAACTAACTAACTGTATCTTTAACTTGAGGACTTCCCACTCTTGCCTTGATTGCTTATTGTATTTCTTTGTTCCATCTTGTCTATATGAGATCATAATGTCTTCAAGACAGGAATTGTATGGTGGAAAATCCAGGATCATGGGGTATGATCTTGGTTTAGAACCTTCAGGCAATATTAAAATACAAATAACTATGCTTGAAAGCTGTTTACCATGTGATCTAAACTGTTACGGGGCAGCAGTTTACATTCTGCTTGAGCTTAGCAATATACAGTCAAGTTCAAACAAGTTGGAAACTGACTGTCCTGACTTAGATTTCTTGCTCTGTAATTTACCTGCTTCTTGAGTCTTAACTAAGCTCTGTTATCAGCAAATGAAGCACAAACAGGTATGCTAATACAATATTTATTTGGGGATTTTCATTACAGGAAAGACAGAGAATTCCAATATTTCCAGTGGCAGTTTCTTCACTGTGGTACAGCTCTTCATAGTGGGATTTTTTTTTTATATGCAGAATATGCAGTAGTGCATATTCAGATGCTGTAAAAGCAGTAGAGCTTTATTTAAAAAACTAATTTCTTCGTAAGGATAGGCGCTTAAAAATTGGACCACAACATTCCGTTTTATGCACATGTTAAAGCGTAATAAACAGCAGCACGATTTCATTCTGTTTCTCAGATGATCAGATAATGTAATTTTTAATAACTTGTCAACTACCAGTAACAGACAGCTGTGTGCAATTTGTATAGGATCTTCGAAAGTCTTCAAAGGGGAAAAATGTACAATAAAATATCTGTGCAACATGCAATGCATTATTTAACATCATAAAGTGCCGTAATGCTGCAAATTTACAGCTGTCTATAAGGCACATTAATAGGATGGTAAGTTACCTTCAGAATGAATTTGCCTGGCGTGGGAGCCTCCCCATGCAGCTGCCTGTGCCTCTTCCCTGCAAGCAGAGGGGGTGCCAGGCTGAGCCTGCTGCCAGCACTTGTGGAATCGAGGCACATCAGGATTTTTTTCACTTTTAATTCATTTTTATGTCCACTGATCTTGTGGTGATTATGAGGACAAAGAAAAAAAATCTGAACAGAATTGAACAACCTCCACTGGTGCAGCTGGTTGTCCTTACTCAAAAGTCCATTTTCTGTTGGTTGATAGGTTGTCTTATCAGGAATTAAATTTTTCAGCTGAGAAAGCCACCGAACTGGAAATGAAAGAGAAATAGGGTTAAGGTTAACTGAACTGTTGGGGGGGGGGGGGGGGGGGGGTAGGTATTAAAAGCATTCTGTTGGCTTTCCTATGGAAGGAGATGGGTCATCACTTGACTTGCACGGGGAAACATTTGGTGCACTGAATGTTACTGAAGAAATTTCTGTGTTTGACAAATTTGTATGTAGGGTAGGGTTGTGTAAAGTCGTAAACAGGAGACCGATTAAGGGACATCTGAGGCAGAGTTTTTGTGTGAAATTTAATTTAAAGTTCTGTAAAATGGATGGTGCTGCTACAACACAATTTGTTCTTGCAGCACTAAGTGTGTCATTATGGCCAGCCTGATTGGTTTGGAGATCAGTTGCTGAGTTTTAGTACTGGGGGAGCAGGCAGGGTTGTTACCAAACAAACCTGATGGAGTGGCAGTGAGTCCTGCAGGTGGTTCCTGGCTGTGGTGGAGCTTCAGTCATACCTAGTGGCAGGGATGGGGGTGTTTTGGGGTGAGGATTTGGGACAGAGGTCTCCTTTGCCTGTTGGCCATTTATCCGAGGAGAAAACGGAGCTATGGGTTTGTTGGTGATTCTTTATTTTTTTTAGTTTTTACATGATGGGAAACTTAGAGGAAGAAGGGGGCTTCGAGGCGAAGTTTGTGATACGTGAGGGCAAGGCAGTCCTCTGGCCTTGGTGTGCACCACTGTCATGTCAGGTGTACTTTGATGGGTTAATACTTTGCAATTTTTGTCCACCTTTCTGGGGTTTTCCATACTTTTTTGTATGTTTTTTTTTAAATACTTCTTTCTTCTGACAGTTTGGAAATGGATGAAAGCAAGTTGGATGATAAGGGATAGCCATAAAACAAAGGTAATATAGATGTGAGTGGGGCTTGTGCATTAGGGCAGATGGCTTCTAAATGACAGACTGATTTTCAGAAAAGGCACATTGGTCCTGGTGCCCTGGCAAAGAGTTCATCCTGTCCCTGCAGCGCTCCGGCACCCACCAGAGAGTGGATGCTTGAGAACCAAAATAGTGAGGTTTAGGGGAGTGAGGAATTGCAACCCCCTTGGAAGCTTTTCAGATGATCATGTTGTTTTCTCTGGCACATTTTAGACATCTGTCCCAGGATTAAATTTCCAAATGACTGTATGAACTACCTTCAGGTCTTTTTTAAAGGATGGAATTACATAATTAAAGATAACTTGACAGAATGTCATACCATGTTTATATATAATTTTCTAAATGTGATTCACCCAGGGTATGAATACAGCTATAAAATTGGCCAGGTAGATAGCAGAATAGTTCAGCATGAAGTTTTGTATTATCACAATTAAAAGGAAGCAAATTTTGGGAAAATATGGATTGTTAAGGCTTGATTTTGTTTTGCATGCCAGACAAATCCAGTATGTTATTGAAAAAGAAAGAAGTAATAGGGCCCTGGGAGATCTTAAATGCGAATATTAGCAGCATGTTTCTGGGTGAAATCCTCCCAAAATGTGAGCTGTGTCTTGGTGTTGCTCTGTAATTGCCCCTTTGTTGGCTATCTGGGAGAGATCACAGGGCTGAAATTATTACTTTGGCCTCGCACAGAGCCTAGTTTGGGCTCTTTCATTGCAATGTTTGCTTTTTAATAAGTAATTCACTCTGGGAAATTACTTCTCCAGATCTCTACAATTGGTGAAGGGAAGCCTGAGAATTAGGTGAAACATATAAAGATGTGAAATTGAGGCTGAAACCTAATATCCAGGAAGGTTTTCTGTTAGCATAGAAGAAATGGAGTTAAAGCAAATATAACTTGAAAGTTGTGTAAAGGAGAGGTGGGAAGGAATATTTTGTGAGTTTCAGGAGCACCACTTGGACAACTGTGTTTGAGAAGAAGAGTACTGCTTGTCCCTCAGTTTTGTTCAGACTTTGAAGGCAAGTAATTTCTAAGTAGTCTAGAGTATGGGGAAGCAGACTTCTAGGTTATTTCCAAAAAGTACAGGGCAATTTTATGATGTGAAATTGTTCATTTGCTACTCCTGTTGTTAAACTTTGCTTGTATTCAATAACTAAATCCAGAAATGTGAACAAAAGTAGCCTCCCTCAAATGCTGCCTTGCAATTTATTTTGAATTTATATTTGCCTTTTTGATAAAACGGTGAGTTTGGTGAGAAACTTCTCATTGGTGTAAGCTTATTAAAAAAAACCCCCACAACTTTGTCAAGTACCACTGTGCTCTTTTGGTAATTATTAGTATTAGGAAATAACATTCCAAAGCAGTAGGACGTGTTTTGAGTGTTGTCTGCCTTTATCTACATTGAATTTGTACACCATCATCCTGGTGGGCTAAAAGACAGATCCTGTTTTCTTCCTTACGTGTGCAGTTCCTGCTTATCTATGCAGGATTTTAGAAAACCTTTTCTAGCAGTATCTGTAGTGCTGTTGGAGTCTGTTACCTAATGCAGTGCAAGGAGTTTACCTCAAAAGCAGCCTCTTGTTATTGAAGAAATTGGTTGCAGTGAAAAGGCATAAATATTGAGAAGGTACTTTTCTGGCTGGATACTGGGAAGGAAGCCTTTTAAGCCTTTTTATTTTCTTTCTGTGTTTTGAACTGCACTGTTCTGAAAGTGGGAGTAAACGGTGGGTAAAGAGAAGGCAGAGCTTGCCATTACCTGTTTTCAAGCGAACATAGACTGGTCCCCATGTATATAATTTGGTTTCACCACAGATTTGAGTGTACCTTTACAAAAAGTAAAAACCCAGGAGGCTGGTGAATGCCATGTGGAGTTAAGACTCATACACAGGTGTGTCAGAGGGAATTGTCGAAGAAAGAAGTGATGCTTTGCCAACCCACTGGTCAAGTAAGGACTGGCCAGCGCGTGGGTGAGGCGACCTAGTGTGCAGTCTTGCTTGGGTTTTGATGGGGGGGCAGGCCTTCTGCCAAAATATGTCAATATCCATCTTTATGGAATAAAAGCAGATGCTTTTGATTGCTTCAAGAGAAGTAAAGCTGAGCTATACACAGCTGGAGTGTCAGTCTGTCCCAGACCTTGTCTGTCCCTCATTGCATCTGGGGTCTGGGAGCGTGCCCTCGTATGGGTACAGGGAGGAAGGTGCTAGGCCGCGCATTCAGTATTTGTTCTGATCAGCACTTCTTTGTGCAAACACAATACAAATATTAAATTACTCTTTGTTTTATTTTGTTTGTTAAATGTTTGCCTTCACAATGCAGACAAATTGCTGCTGGCACAGCTATTGTCTTTGCAGGGTTACTCTGGGGATGTATCTGACAGATCTCTATTGCGACACATGGAGGAAAATTCTGAGTGGTCTTCTCTTTCAGAAAATGCAAAAGCTTTTCACTTGTTTTTGTTGTATTTAATTAAAATAAATACACCCAGAGGCTCTAGCAATTGCTGGATGTTTAAAAAAATAGAAATAGGAAGATTAAACAATTGAAAAAACATGGTAATGCACAAATTTATTATACAAAGTGTATAAACTTATGTTAATAGGATGGTAAAAATTCAGGGGGAAAACTGGCTTGAAATTTTAAAAGTGTATCTTTAGATCCATTGGCCTTTGGATCCTGTGCCCCCAGGAAAAAAAATGGTTAAATATTTAAAAGTGTATCTTTAGATACATTGCCCTTTAAATCCTGTGCCCTCTTTCAGCATTACTTAGTCTTTATATTTTAAAGTATTTAGCTAATTATATTTTATACTGCCTTGTAGAAAATTGAGTTGTATTACAAAGGTCCTAATTTTTTTTTCTGTGTATGCGTCTGATGAACTTGGGTTAGAGTTCTGCCTGTGCATTTGATGGAGTGTTAATGTTTTTGTTTAAGGGCTTCACTGGATTAGAGGGTGATGGTTATTTTGTTACTTTCAGAGAAAACCTGTTTGTAAAGGACATGGTTGCTGTTCTTTTATTTAAAATTACTAGTTACATAAATCATCTGACAGAAGTGAGAAGAAAGGAAAAAACCTAGAGCTTTCTGGATGATTTCATTGCTTAAGCTGTCTACAGGCAGAAGCAGAGTTGTGGCCTTCATGTGCCTTGGCCAGCAGTGCAGGTGATGCTGGCCTCCTGCCCAGCTAGTGGTGCAGGCTGCGGTGGTCCTTGCTGAGAGATTTTATCTATTTTTTTACTGTAGATAACAAAGTGAGTTTGGTTTCTGTGATCCTCAGTTGTCTTTTGGAAGTAGATAGGCGAGTGCTGTTGAGATGGAAACAAGAGATGCTGGCTGGTCTGCTTGCCAGACCTGCAGAGGACTCTCACCCAACTCCCTTGCTTCTGGAGAAAAGATCATGGGCATTTAGGAAATTTGAATGAAATATTGGAGGCTTTCTCAGTGTAAATATTGTCAGCAGAGATCAGAACATTACACCCTTTGGTGTCAGGAGGTGGCACGCATTGAGATCTAAGTGGCACATCTACATATTTCAACAAAATACACTGCTTCTCCTGCCTTCACATTTACTTTTAAGTTTCCTTGGCAGACAGATTGCTTTTTATGTCCTTTCTGCTCACATTATGCCAGAAGGTTCCTTTGCAGAAAATAAATTTATTGTCACTAGCTGATAAAGGTCTTTCCAGAGCGATCCTGCAGAAATGTTTTCGGAGCCATCCTTCCTGTTGTGGTGGCATCGCTCAGCCGTCTCTCATCAGAGGTGACAGTCTACCTGCAGTATTTAATGTTGTATCTTTCCACTGCAATTTTTCAGACCGCATCAAGGAGAAACTGAAATTTGTAAATGAAGACCTCTTGGATAACTTGGTCCAAACTATTTTGCTGACTTGAGCTAGGCAGTCTCATAAAAATGCTTTTTTCAAGTAGGAGCTACACCTTTTTTTTGGTTAAGGGCAACCTTTGTATATGGGCTCAAATGCATATACGTGTGTGTGCATGTACAATATTTACTCTTAAAAATCAACATTCAAGCAAACAACAAATCACTGGTGTTCATGGTGTGCTGCTGTGGTTTGATGCCTGCGAGTGCCCGAGCTTTTCCATGGTTAGCAGTGCCATTGTTTGCCAAAGCAGTCCCATGTTTTGGTAACATTACTTTCAGGTTTTGCAGAACCATAATCAGTTTACATATGTAAGCTATTCAAGTTTTTAAAGTCTATCAAATCTGCCATTTTACATGCTTCCTTCTTTTTGTGAATAGAGGTAGGCAAATGAAAAATAGCCTAGCAATCAGAAATTGTTCTTCACAAAAGGCCAGTAGTGAAAGTGGAGATGTGAAAACACTTTTAAATAGCAGAGGTAATGTATGGTATGATAAAAGAAAAAAGCCAACTTTTTTGTCTAGCATTCAGTTAAATTGAAAAAAAATCTTTTGATATAATGAAACAAAACTGCTTTTGTCTCCTGTTTTGCAGCAATGTGAACAGAATTTAAAAAACTAAAAGCAACTGATTTGCCATAATTTGCTGAATTCAACCTCTTGATATTTTGCAAGAACAGCATATTGTCTAATAGCAAAGTAAGAATTCTGGCTGTGCGTTTATTGTGTTAATGTGGTTAGGAAAAAGTACTTTAAGGTTTTGTTGCAGCTTATCCAGTAACAAGATGTATTGTGATGACTTGAATATCTTAATAACAAATTTTTCATCTCGTTAATAAGGAGGAAATGTAAAGAATATTATCAAAATAGGCTGTCTGACATGCAGAAAATGTTAAACTTTATCGCATTGCAACAAAAACAAACTCATTTATGGCTGCACAAAAAAATTATTATGTCCTGTGTTTGCCGGCTATAAATTTGATTTATTCCTCTAGTAATTACAGTTGCTGATTTGGTAAAAGTTGAAAACATTTCTTTTCCCCAAGCATAACAAGACTTCTGCATTACCATTGCTACTGCACTGCAATACTTTGAACTTGCTTAGCAGACATGACAAAAGGTTTTAATTAAAATACTAGTGAGATAAAAAAAAATCATTTGTCTGCATTAACTTTGTACATTTCTCATAATTCTTTAATTCTTGTAATAAAGGAAAAATACCATGACAGCGATAAGAAGTTGTCCTCCCTCCTTTCTCTCCCTCATCAGTAAAAGATTGTGTTGGAGCTCTGGGATGTTTTGCTTAATCCCACTGTGGGCTGTGAAGTATCATTCAGATGTTCCTTGCTGGTGCAGGATCAGGAGATACTTAGAAGGCTTCAATTCATCAGCAGGAGCACAATCCCAGCATGTTTAGGGATGTGCTGAAATCTGTTCAAGCACCCCAGCCTTCCCAGCTCCCAAGTAATTGTAAAATAACTCACTCTTGCTTGAGTTTTATCCCATCTGAGTATTCTGAAATTAAAGACCATCAGCTACAAAACCAGTAGGATAGCTTAAGGACCTTCAGGAGTTTTTCTGCCAAATATGTGGTGATTTTGGTATGATGCTAAAAATAGAGAACATTGTCAGCGTTCATTAAATCTTTCCACTTTTTTTTTCCCCCCTACTTTGTAATAAATATCTCATTCTCTAAAACATGATTAAATAATGATGTAAATCAAGCAGAAACTTTGAAGTAAATCGGTTCCTTTGATCTTACCTTGTTACATTTCTCAAAGGGGAGGTTAATTATTAGTAGTTTGGTAGTTATTAGATTGCCTTGATTTTGACTGCTAAGTACAGCTTTTACGGTAAGGTAACACCTTTTGTCAGCCTTCTAAGCCTATGTTATAATTGTCTATGACTACGCCAAATAAGCTTACTTCATATTTTTGGTAGTAAAATAGTTGTTTAACATATACGGAGTGCTGAATATATAGTTGTATTGTTGTCAAAATTTGAATTCAGTTAAAATGCATGAAACAATATTGAATAGTTAACTAAGTTTTTCTTAAATTTATTGGGTACATAAATCAAAAGCAAACTTAGTGCATTTTTGCTTTTTGAATTGGTAAGGGAGGGCTTTCAAGTTTTGAAATAGTTACAGTATAAGTTCTAGATAGTGACTGGAAAATAGTTTTGGCTCCAGAGGATTTTGTAAACGGTAGATTTAATTCTCTTGCTCTCAATGTTTATATCTAGATTGGAGAATGAAAACAAAGCTTCATGCTATGGTATTTCTTAATTGATTTCTTCTTTTGAGCAAAACAAGTCTTTGAATTGAATTAACTGAATAAACTAAAATTAGGAAAAAAGCTATTTCTGCATCAGTCAAAAGGTCAATCATTATTTAGAGGTGGTTTAGTGCATTACTTTCAGTTGTGTAACCTGGTGATTTGCCTTTCTTGAAGACACGGCAAGTGAATGTAGGTTTTTTATTAAATTTGAATACTTTTGATACAGAAATTAATTTTAATTTAATTAGTATTTACAAACATATAAAATACGTTGTAATGCTTTAGAAACATAAACCTAATTTTTATTAAGTATGTTAGGACATTATTTAAGTATATGTTTAAAATAAACATTTATTTTGCTTCTCAAGGAAAAATCCTTAACCATGTGAAAAAAGAAATTCATGTATCTGAGGGGGTTTTTTATTCTGTATCTTATGACACAGAATATGACATGCTTATATGAGCATGTCACGGGATCACAAGAAGTTAGGATTTCTTGTATTTGTGATTACAAGAAATAAGAACTCTGACTATCCAAAGCTGGCCAGTCTTATTGTATTGGTATTGTTAAACATCCTTCTGAACATGTAGTGGTGATGCAGCCACTATAAGTAGTGTGGGAATCCATGTTGTAGTGTTTGCATTTCAGTGCGTGATGATATACAGGTGAAATTGTAGAGCAAAATAGCTATGTATGCATTTATTTCACTATTATCACTATACTCAAATTTTGGTGCTTTATTCACATATATAAAACTGAAATACAGGCATTTCTGAGACAGAATTTTGGCTTATTTTATTAGGCATAAACTAGAGTGTTTTTATTGTAAATAACTTTTGAAAGTGCTCTTTATTTTAATACTTTCTGTTACAGGAGATCACTCATTGGGGATTACAATTTACGATAATTTTGGTTTGGGAATGGGGAAAGCTGTTTATTAATTGGAAATATGCTTATCCAGACTTCATGAGTATATTCATCCACATTTAATATGCATCTATAATAGATGCTCTGTAGTAATGAATGTGTGATAGAGTAAATATGTCAATCTCTGTTCACTTTAGACACCTGTATTTGAAAATTAAGCTGCATCTCACCTTTGGTAGGGATTGGATGTTCCACTGTAGTGACTGTTTTAGAGAGGCAGATAAACATCAGCGCTTTGGTGCACTGGAGGACGCACTGCTGGCAACGCTGATGTGAACTTGGTCTGATTCAGTCTGATTCTGGGTTGTGATGGATTAAAACCAATCCAACCATTCCATTGTATTGCATTAATATTGTAATGTTTCTTATAACACAAGGTTTTTTTCATTACAGTGAGAATTTGCTGTCCTGTGGAGTAAGTCACTGGGCAAGCAAAGAAGGCTTAGAGCCACTAATTCTCAAAAGAACAATCCTAGTCCTGACTTCATGCTGTCTGTCCTGTTAGTGTCACTTGTAGAAGTTTGTAGTGTAGTTGTTCGTATCTCTTCATTTGTGCACCCCTGTGCTAGAGCTGTTCTGCTCTTTTGGTGTTGAGAAGATACTTGTGTGATTTTCTCTCGTTCTAAAACCCTTCAAAGTTCTCTGGAGTCCCTTAAAGTCAGTTCTGTGCAGGAGTCTGCTTGACGTGGAATTAAAACCTTGCAAAAAAAGGATGTGGGGAACCACTGAGCAGTGCTTGGAGAGCGCTCCTTTCTAGCCTATCCTGGACAAAGGGGCAGTAACAGTGTTCTGTTCTTTTTCTCTTTTCGAAGCTAGATTAGAATCAGCACTGGCTTTCCTGGGACAACAGTGTAACTGTGGCTTATGCAATGTAGCTGAGATTCTGAGGTCTCGTGTATGGAATTAAACATTCCTTCTGGTTTACCCTTGGCAGATTTGAAGTTTGGGGTGACTGTTTGGGGAATGGATACTTTGGATGAAAAGAGATCCATCCTCTCCAGTAGCAGTTACTCTGTATGCAAGAAAAGACACAGCAGGCTGATGTATAGTAGTGAACTAATAGTAGTAACTCTAATCCTAATTACTCATAATTAGCTAATCTTAATTCTTGAAACATGTATCTTTATCCCTTCGATTACTTAGTAGCTAATAATAATTTGCATGCCAATCATCCACATTTCCTCATTCTGTAAAACTCTTAAGTTCTTGAGGATTCCATTCGTATTATACATTTTGTGTAAAAGCTCAGTACTTGGAGGAGAGGAGGTGCAACATGGGAACCAAATCAGAACGGAGGTTCCTACTTTTCCTCCTGATTATTTTAGCACTGTGACGAAGAGGGCAAGTGGATGACTCTTTGGAGGAGTGAGAAAAGGTGTGAAATGAGATTTCTAGTGAAAATGAGTCTCTTCCAGAGTAATTGATCATCTTGTTCCAAGCTAGAGCCTTGTTTTGCTTTGCATCCTCTCTTTTGAGAGAACAGTCAAGGAGCAGTGTAGAGTCATATAATAACTTAAAAGATTCTAGGAAACCAGAAGGTGAACGTGGCCTACGTGTGCTTGACTGCTGAAAGTCCAGTCTGGTCTCTTCAGTAAACATTGAAAGCAGCTACTCCTGTTTAGTCATGGAGAGTGTTGCTCTGTAGTGTTACGTGTACAGGAATAAAATGCACTTACGTTGTATCAGCTCCGTGAAGAGCTTCAGCCACTTCTTGTTTCACCAGGCTTGTGCGTGTATTGGTCTACCAGCCTGGCTGTGTCAGTACTGCTGAAATAGAGGAGTCTTTAATCTGTTACATCTCTGAACAAGATGACGTAGATGCTGCCCTTTGGTACTAGCAGGATCTGTGGGCTGAATGTTGATGTGCACCTCTACCCAAGTGATGCGGATGCGTGATTGTCCCCGCTCCTTTGACGCTATTGGAAATGGGGGCAAGATGTACAGCTGTGCTTGGATAAAACAGTAGTGTGTCAGTTGGATAAATCTGAAAAAAATCAGCCCCCCTCTCTCCAGCAGCATAGACAAGATAAGTCTTTGACTCAGCACGGGTTTTGCTGATCAATAGAGAAAGCACTGTAGGAATTACCTTGTTACAGTAAACATGTAGCAAATAAAAGATTGGCAAGGACCTTATGGGCATCTGAAGTAAAATTCCTGGTCAAACCTTGAGTTGCCCAAGATGGGGAGTGAATTTTCCTTGTTGTTGGCACAGGATCCTCAAAGAAGATCGAATACATAAGCAATGTTCCTAGATTTTATACAAGTGGGAGTAGTGGAGGTGTCATTTCTCCCTGGAAGTCCTTGTAACTTATTCATCAAACTTAGTCATACCTGGCACTTGTAGGTAAGAGAGATTGTTCAGAATCTCTTAAGAAATGTTTTGCCTTATGTTGAGAGGTTTGTTTGCTTTGTGCCCAGAATTCTCATATTTCCATGTCTGACCTGCTCCAAGAACCTACTATCAAAATAACTGGTAATGTTTTACAAGACAGTACCAAGAAACCAAATGTTTATCAGCTCCTTTTTTTTCCCCCAGAAGAAAGCTGTGGAAGGTTAGGCATAGACATGCATATATTTTAGTAGTCCAGCTTTGGCTGAAGAAACCTGGGCTGTTGATGGTCTTTTGGATGGTGCCAAGGGCTCATCTGCCTTCAATCTCAAAGGGGTCTGCAACTGGAAAGGTCATCAGAATGCTGATACTCAGTGCATCTCTCTGGTTATCCTGGGTCTTAGTTAAGCCAAGCACGAAATGTCAGCTCCTCCAGCTCTAGAAATACTCATGTGCCTCAGTGTAGCAAAGGGTCTGGTAAGTATTTGCCCAGTGGTACCAGAAGAAAGGACATGTTTGTGCAGTAGTGTTGTATTCTTTCTAACTTCCTTAGCGTGTGAGGATGCTGCGTTGGATGGCCTAGAAACTCCAAGCCTGTTAGTTGGCATTCTTGCTGTAGTAGGCAGAAGCAGAGTTTCTTCTCAGCCGCATGCCTAGGATTTTTTGAGTGCAGCCTTTTGAGCCCTTCTGAAGCACGTGGGGCTCCTCTATACAATCATGGCTTGTTTCTTTAAGGTCTAGCTAGCCCTTCATGTGAATCATGCATTTTGTTGTCTTTTGTGTTTTGTAGAGATTGAAGACTGAAGCAATTGCTGAGCTGAGAGCTCCCTTGTGACACAGAATTGCATTTTTCATAGAGAGAAACTGGCACTTGAAATCATAAAAGATGGATTTTATTTTTATTTTAATTGTTCTGTCCTTGTGCCCAGCTCTGTTTTACACTTTAGGGGAACCATGATCTTCTTTAGATATCCGCAGAGTTCTTGAATAAATTAATGTAAAATTTGGAAAACAAACTGACTTTGTTATTATCAAAGCAGAAGTGCCTCAGTACTAACTCTGCATAGCTAAGACCAGTGTAGCTCAGATGTGTGCAAATCAAATGCTGCTTCATCTTTTTAAATAAGTTTTCTCACTGATTTGCAGAATATCCGCTTGGTTCTTTATTTTACAGTATACAATTTCTGTGAACTAGATATTCACCAAAGGTAACATTAGACACTGAGCAAATAATTGTTTCCTGTCACACTGCATTAGTAACTGAGAAGAAAGTGTTTCCTAATTTGTATTTGTGCAGAACTAAATATAGCTCTAGTGAAGCTTAACTTCAGCTCCAGCCATTCAAGTCCGTAAGAAATTCAGTACCATGTGTGTCAATCACTGGGAAAATTACTTTAGACATTCTGTGTGTGTGTGCTCCTTGCCCTCCCACTTTTCCAGTTTATAATCTTAGGGACTTGAATGTGAGGCTGTCTAAACTCTCAGAAAATCCTGATAGTCCTGGTTTATTGCTGTCCGCAGGAACTATAGCAGAGATTTTTTTTCTATTAGGAGTCTGAGGATATCAAGGCCTGACTGCATTCTCCATTCCATATTTAACAAGGACAAGGTTAAGTTGTCCTGCAATTATGTTTTCCAGCAAAAACTTCTCTGACTTTTCATCTAAAATCTGTAATTTATTAGCTGCTCTACTCTAGTTTTTCTGTAGAGCTGATAGCCTGATGCACAAGATCTTAAAAAACCATTTAAGAAATATTCAGATTGGGACGTACCAGTGAAATCATGCTGGTAAGAAAAATCTGATGTTACAAGAAGTTGTATTGAATAGATTGTGTCTCCTTCCTGGGAAGCTTAGGAGCTGGTGTCTGTGCCTTGGTATCGAGTCTGGCATCTAGGGGATAACAACCTTCGTGCTGCATTTGCACTGAAAAGGCAGCTCTGCTTCCTGAGATGATGGAAATGCCAAATGCTGCATTTTGGAGCTTGAGTCTTTCAGCTGGCGTCTGTGAGGAGAATGCTTCAGGTTATCTCTTCCAGTGAGGCTAAGTGTGAGCCCAGGCTCAAAATAGTTCCATTATTTTTTTGTATTAATTTGAATTCATCAAGGCAAGCTCATCCTTTGTGGCTGTCTCTGCTGGACACTGAGCAGAAGGAATGAGTTTGAAAGGTCTGAGGGATCTTCCATCCAGGGTTTGGAGAGACCAAGACAGTACTTCATCATTCACCTGTGTCACTGCAACCTTAGGTGTACAGCTACCTTGTGCATTTTATCTGTGCTCTGCCCAACTTTGTCATGTTATCAGTGATGTACATAATTAGGAGGAGGTTCTTGCCTGTGGGGAGGAAGAGGAATCCCATATTGGCTGTCTGCACCTGTACCTCTTACCTACAGAGAGATCCTTTGAAGAAGTGATCTAAAGAAATCCAAGCAAAATTGCCGAGGTTTGTAACAGCTTTCCTCCTGGCAGTCTGAGGTTTATTTATACTGTAGGATGTGACAGGCAATTCCTGGTGCCTCAGCTCTGTCTGAAGTGTGAGTGATTGCTGGAAACACGAATGATTGCATTAGCAGCTTTCTTCCCTCCATTGGGGAGAAATTTTGAGTTTGAACTCTCCCCTCATTGAGATCTTTGAAGTTTGGATCTTTAAAATCATTCTCCACACCAAAGACCTACTAGTGCAGTTGTCATCCTTCCCATCTCTGGAGGACTGGACCAGCCTTCCTTCAGAGGCCATTAAAGCTGCTTGTTTCATCCTCCAGAGAGGTCAGCAAAGAAAGACATAAGTAAGTAATTATTCCCTGCCTTTCCTCCCAGTAGCTGAGTGAGCTCTGGAAGTTGAAACATCATTAGATCTCTGAGCAGTGTGGATGGTCTGCAAGCCAGCCAGGGAGCCCATGTAACATGGTGGAGGGAGGGCTGAGTAACAGGTGGTATTTAGAAACAAATTAATACTTGTGAATAGCAATGTGCTATTAGTAAGAAAACAAATCAGTCTGCTTGTGAATATTTATGATGATGAGTTTCAACACTGCTTGGATCATGCAGTGCTTTTCCAGCTGCTGCACCTCTTCTTGTGTCACAACATTTCACACTGGGGTGAAAATATTCTCTCCTGTGTGGATCCATCCTGCAGGGTGGCAGCTGGCTGAGCAGCACTGTGGAGTACACACTCTTAGAAGAATATTCTCACCAGTTTGGTATTAGTGGAACACTAGATCCCAAACATTTGAAGTATTCTTTGCTGATGGAGTAAGCCATACAAATTAGCTTGAGATTTCATCCCATTAGGAACCAAACCATGCACAGAGGTAGTGCTATGTTTGAAGAGAAAGCAGGTGTTAAAGGTTGTTCTACCTCATAACGTTGTGTGCGAGTGTTTTACAGTAGATCAAACTTGCCTAATGTAATCTTTGTAATGCTTTCATTTAAAAAGCTCCCTGTGGTTTGTATTTGTTGAACTGAAAGAGCAGAATCTACTTTGTAGCTTGGTGAGGCGGGGTGTTCCATTGAACATGTGTTCACACTGTCATTTGGGAAAGATAATAGGTTTTTAACCTCTGTCAGTGTTAGACAGGTATTTTTGGAGCTCTGTTGAAGCTGTGCCTAGGCAGGTAACCTTGTGATGCAGGTTTTTCACAATTTGCCATTTTCTTGTGATAAGTTGTGGCTTTTCTTGGCCCCTTGCAGTCCCTCTTGCAGCGTCAGCCAGCATGGGAGCTCACCAAGAGATGAGCTTGCTGTTGTCAATGCTGCATAAAGAGCTTATGGCTGCTGGTGTTGTGTGTTCAGTAAACACTGTCTCATAGATTGAAAAAGCAGCCTTGAAGGGTTCCAGAAAATATTCTGGGCTGGGCACATGGAAACTGGCAAAACCCATGGAGGTAGTGCTCATGTTTTCAGCAGTAGAGCTGTCCAGGTGCAGCTGAAGGTGCTGGGCTCTTGTTCAGGGTGCTGCAGGGGACATGCAGCATGGCACTTACTCTTGGCAGCCTTCCCACTGCTCCCGCTGGCCTTGAGTTCAACTTATGGGAGGGGGGGAAGCTGTGTGTACTTTAGTGTGCTTAAAATCCCGTTGGTATGGTCTCTCTCATCACTCGAGGTCTCCAGCAGCCTAAATTAGCAAATGGAGACTGCAGCATGCCGCACAGGGAGGTTATCTCCAGTGAACTGCCGTCACCACTTTCGTCACTGCTGATTAATATTTTTCGTTAATGTTTAATCCTCAACAGCAAATACGTAATGTTTATATGCCCTTTCCCGGTAAAAGCAGAACATCTGTTTTATATAATCAGTTAAGACATCCAAAACTGAATCAGTGTAAAATTTTACATATATCTGTCAGACAGACACAAAGAAATTCAGAGTAGAAGTGATCACTTCAGCGTGCACAGGTCCTCTTGTGGCAGGGATTTCCAGGAATCTTAAATTGCATATTGAACAGTGCTTAATGTGACTGAGAATATTTTCTAACCTTATCTTAAAATTCTTTGCTCCATCTTAATATTTTCAATGTAGAAGAGGTGGTTTGGGGGATTTTTTGGTGATTGTTGTTTTTGGTTTTGGCTTTCATTTTTTTTTTGGTTGCTTGGTTTGGGTGTGTTTGGTTTTTTTGGGTTTTTTGGTGACGTGTTTCCACTTCCTTTTCTAGCAGTACTGTCACTGTGGTGTAGCTGAGAATAGTTGAGTTGAACTGTCCCTGTTATACAAATGCAAAAATCTATTTAAGCTTTTGGGAGAAAAGTTTCTAGTGAAATACGTGAGTGTGTTCCATGCATGACTGCAACTGTGTGTTAGAACTATAGCAAATTCTATAGGGTTTCCAAAGAATACATTTAAAAGAATGCATAAAAAGCAGTATAACAATTAGCAGCATAGACTGATATATTTAAAGGAAGTAATTAATTTAAAGTGTTGGCTAAGAGAAATTTCAAGCATTTTTATGTATTTAATAAAGGGTTGCCTTTTAAGTAGCTTAAGTATCCTACTCTGTATGCAACATGTCCTGGGAATTAACAAACCACTTACTGCTGGATGGATTCCATTGAGATGCAGCTGCCATTCCTGCAGCAAAGATTGATGAAGAGAGTGGAAAGAGCCAGTACTGAAATGGTCATCCTGTTAGTTTGCGGGAAGGGAGAAAACAAATTTGTATAATCTCTCTTCTGTTTATTTAGTATGCTGATCTTCATGCCATGGACATCAAGGTGGATGTATGCATTCCTAAAAGAGGGCTTTCCTCCCCTTTCAGGGAGCCTAGCAGGAGGTGCCACAGTGCTTGTCTAAAATTCTCACTTGAGGGATGGAGACCAACAGTGTGGGACAGCTGAAGGTGGAAGCTGGTGATCTGATACTGAGGGAGAGATGGTGGGGTATAAAATCAGGACCCTGTGTGAAAGGAGGAAAAACTTATGACATATTCTAGACAAAGGAGCTTGCAGGGATAGAAGAAAGAAGGGGGACAGTGTGGTCGAAGTTACAGAAAACATACTGAGGAGCATTGTGCATAGATATTGGCAGGGTAAGACCTCCGTGTTTAGAACAGGAACACGCTCAGAATAATTGCAGCGAAGGCTGCCAGTGTGTGCCAGAAGTAAATATAGCAGTGTAAGCACTGCTACAGAGTCATTGAAGTCAATGCTGCATAACATAAATTGCATAATATATTTGTTTGTGAAGGTTATTAGAGCACAGTTTTAAATGGATCCAAGTCCTTGGAAAGGTGAGTATATTCTGGTTCCCTGAGCTGAGGTTTCCAATATGTCCCAGTCTGATCTGGGGGCAGACTGCCAGCAAGAGGGGGGAGGTTGCTGTTCCCCTCCTACCAGCTCCAGTGCTTGTCCGAGCAGCTCCTGAGCTGGTTCCACACAAAGTGCCAGGAGGAAAGGAACTGCCCTCTCCCCTCAGAAATGGAAGAAAGTGGGGGGATTTTTGTTGTCCTGGTCAGCTGAGTTGGTGAGGGGATGAGAGAGGGTGTCCAAGGGGTGTGTGTATGAGAGGATGGGTGGAGGTATCTCGGAGCACCGGGGGCAGCAGGCAGGCAGGCTGTTCAAGCCTCGTGTCCCACCTCCCACCCCACAGAACTGGAGCAAACCCTCTCCCTCTCCCACCAGGGATATGATGGTCAGTGAATGATGCAGCAACCATCAGACACCCAAATTTCAGGGCACTGTCATACCCTCCATAAGAGGGCTGAAACTGTTTACAAAATGCATACTTTGTAAATGGTAAAGACTAAATAATGTATTCTGTGCATTTGCATGATTTTGAATCACTTATCCTTCTGAGGGCTGTAGTCATTTTGCTCATGTTAAAGTACACTTAGCAGTGTAGTTGAGCTCAAGCCATCAGCTGCTGGGTTGAGTTGACACTGAAGATAGGAATTGTGTTTTTAGGGAGACCACACATGTTCCCTGTGACATCCCTGGCACGACAGAGTAGTGCCCTGAGGGCTCAGAGTGCTGCAGGTAGGATGCACGGTCAGTGCTGCGAAAGGGTCAGGATGTCTTTCAGAAAGAGCTTGAGACCCAGAGCAATCCAAGTGGGACACATCTCCATGGTGATGTCATGCAGGGTCATAACCTTAGAAGGCATTAGAAGAGAAGCTTCTGCTCTGCGCTGGGTGGGATGGAGGGGGTTACCAGCTGAAGATGCTGGAGAAACACATCTTTGGGCAGTTGCAAGGTGACAGCAGGCCATGAGGATGGGGCTGGGCAGAAGATGCTGATGTGGGGGGATACAGGAGATATGGATAGATCAAAGACGGGGAGTCACCAGTAGCAAAGTCTAAGAACTTGCTTGAGTTGGGTGGGCAAATGAGCCTTTACAGGGAGGTGGTGTAATTAATTTTTTATTGTCAGGGAAATAAACTTCAGGGATAGGGAAAAGCTGTTTAAGCTGCTGGATCAATGTTGGCATGAAAACAAATTGATAAAAGCTTTTCAGGAGTAAGTGTTAGGCTGAAAGTTTTTCTAACTACTGGAGGAGCTCAGCTCTGCAGTTAGAACTGGATATGGAGGCTGAGGAAGAGCATTGTCAGTATGTGCGGCTCTGTTGCTGTGATCGGGGTTCTTGTCATGGAGGGCTAAGCTAATGATCTGTAAACATCTTTCCTGCTTGCATTGGGTGGTGGATTACCATGACTGTGTCATGTGCAAGGAGAAAAGGGGAAAATATCTCCCTTGCTGTCTTAGTTTTAAAAATGCCTGTATGGGAATATGTGCTGAACTGAACTGCTTTTTCCCCAGGGTGGAGAATTCATCATTAAGCAAAATTTTAATCTTTGCTTTACCTTTAATCTGTGAATGTCTCTGCTGTTTTGGTCACTTATGACACTTATTCTTATGTTGTTTGTTTTTCCCCTAGGTATTTTTATGGCCTCTGTCACAGTGGTGTCTCAGTGTCTTCCAGGCATTTATGGATTTATTCTGAGAACGTTCCTGTGAGGTAAGGAAACACTATCACTTGGTTTTTACAGACTGGGAACTGAGGCAGAGGGAGACAAAGGTTGCAGGAGTCCTGTAGCGTAGCCAGCAGTCAAACACTGATTGCCAACAAGTGCATTATTGTCCTAATCCCAAACCCAGCTACCTGTCTCTGGCTTCTTTTGTTTCTTCCTCTTTTTACTTCTTTGGGTTTTTTTTTTTCTTCTCTTGTCTGAGATTTAGTAGCAACAGTCTGCAAGGAGCTGGGAGGACCTGTGGAAAATATGATTAGGGATACTGGTGTCCTTTTTTTAACATTGTTACTTGTGAGTTGAAATTCCTTTCTAAAAATATCAGCAGATCTGTTTATGTTAAATGATTAGCATGTTTAGACTTCCACAGATAAGCTGCCGTGCCTTTTTGAGTCAGTAACTCCTTTATCCTACCTGTCTAGGCTTGTGGCTGTTGAATTCTTACCCTGCCTAAGCTAATGCCATCCCAATCACCTAAAGCAATGCCAAGAATTTCATCATCCATGCAAAGATCTGATTCATGTCAAGACAGGTGTAAAGTTTCTCAAGCACACTTATGTATAATTACTGTTTAACTTTATTTTTCAAAGATCTTTCCAAGCCAGCTAAAATGTGCAGCTTTGAGCTCCCAGATTCTCCCAGAAATTTGATTTCAGTGCCTGATTAGTGATGCTGATCCCTTTCAAAAGTATTGCAAAGTTCCTGTCATGTGCGTGCACTGAATTACAATTTAGATAATAAAATCAAATATCATGAATAACAGCTTGAAAAACGTGTCTTTTTTTTTTTCCTTTCAAGTAAGTAATTTTTAAGTTAGGTCTCCCTTGAGCCCTTTTTTCTCTTCAAGATGGTATTTAAAATATGACTTTTACTACTTAAAGAATTTTCTTGGAGTTACAGCAATGTTATAAGTTAGGAATTCACCAGCAGGCTCTGACAAATATTTTTATTGTATATTAAAATCATCAACATTATTAAAAATACATTGCAAAGAAATATTTAGTGCTATCTTTCTAATTTCACAATCTCTAAAATACACATATTAGATAACATCTATGCTCTTTATTAGTGAGTATTATGTGTCCTTCTGTCCCCAGGAATGAGGCCCTAATGACTCATGAACTGTCTCAAAGTGTACTAAATAAGATTAAAGAGCTGGCCAGTGACCTTAACAGTCAATTAGGCTATATGTTACTCAGCCCAGTACTTGTGGAGTGTAGAAGAGTAGCAAAAATTCATTAGCTAAGGTGCTGATGCTTGAAACAAGCAAGATTTTTCAAACATCAGGAATGGGTGTTGCTTAACTGGAGATAGGGGCACATATGGTAGGTATGTCTTTGTGTATGCGTGTTTGAAAGTACTGCTGATGTGGTCCTGGGGTGGGGAGAGAGCTGCTCCTGGGCTTTTGGGCTCAGAGCCTTGTGGAGGAGATGCTGCCAGCACCTGGTGCTGGGTTGGGCAGTGGCAGGTGCAGTGGTGCTCAGGGTTTGGGATGTACCGCCCGAGAGGTTACACAGAGACAACGCAATGGGAGGGCTGCTTTCAGAAACCTTGTGTTTCACAGCAGCAGCAGGGCAGGGAAAAGGATGTGTTGGTGTGGTGTGTGGCATGCTTGGTTTTCCTCAGAGGTGAGCCTGGGTTGGCGTGATTGCATTTGGGTGACAGGCAGGAGGGTGAGCAGCAAGGCTCTGGGCTGCTGTGCCCACTGCAGAACAGAGTTCGAATGCTGCATCCCCTTCTCCATTAGCTCAGGGGATGGGACATGAATGGGTGCTGAGTATGCAGAGGTGCAGACCGGTCAGATTCCCTGTTCCCCACCAGCTTCCTTGCAGGCTCACGTCTTCCATGGAGCTGTCAGCATGAAGCCGGGCTGGCAGTGGACAGCAGGGCCCAGTATATCCCAGTGATGGGCTGACTTGGCAAACCTGGACAGTATCTGAATCATGGTACCATCTGTCATCTTAAGCTGACATTTCTTAACTAATCATCTGCATTTTGTTTTACGTTGTGTTCGGAAGCATCCCAGAGCAGTCTTAGTTCGGAGATGGCCACCCCCCTGGGAGGGCACTGCGTGGTGACAGAACTGAACCAGGAGAAGTGACATTACACGGGAGCTGACATGGCAGCTTCATCATGCAGCTCCTCAGCAAAACAGCTGTCCTTGAGGGCTTCTCAGTTTTATAGCACTTCTTTCTGGTGTGTGCAGTTATGAATGCTTTCAGCTGACCCTGAGAAAGTCTTCTGTCATTCTTAAAGTAAACTCAGATTTTAGGAAAGAAAAGATGACCAACTCAGTCAATAAAAAATGTGGCTGAAAGTACAGTTTGAGTGGCATGCAATAATATCTTTTAAAGTAAATCAACTTTCTTAAACATAAGTTGGGTGGAATGTCCCTGTAGGTCGTAGTTTATCTGTAGGATTTTCTTATAAAATAATTTCCTTAATAATGATTTGCGGGTGGGGCACAGGGGAGCCTGGGAACAAAGTGGATGAATGGTAGAAAAAAAGAAAAGGAAGCCTTTTCAATCATGTCAGGCTGAATCTAAAGCATCACAGGAGGAGAACCCCTGAAGAAAAACTATAACCTAGATTAGCAGAATACAGATTAAGTTTTCAGGAATTTTGAGACAGCACTGTATCCCGAAGCAGTCTTTTGTAATTCATTTAAACTAAAATCCTTGTATGGTTGCATTTTCAGGGATATACAAAAACACCTATCCATTTGAATGTTACAGTCATGAAGTTAAGAAATTTATTAAAGTGAATACTGCTTGAAAAGATTAAAAGAAGAAAAAAAAGTTAAGATTTTTCATTTGAACTGGCTATTGCTAGGAAAATACTGTATATCTGTGTGATCATGGTTTGGGGGTATTTTTATACAAGCAGCATTACCACTGGAATCACAGTTGAAACTGAGATTTTTACATGATTAGTTTTTTTCATTCTGACTTTAAAGTTTAAAAGTGTTGTCCTTGGGTCACACTGTCCTCTTACAATACTTTAAACACTTCTATTCTTTAGTTTATTTACATTTTGGAAAATGTGTTGTGATACCATATTCTAATTGAAGGGTTGTTTTTGGTAGCAGAGGTTATGTATTTCTGCAAAATGTTGGCACAAAACTTATGTGATTCAAAGTGATTTAATTGTGTGTTAATGCCACGTTGGCCGGAGCATACTAATAATTAATCCAGAACAGCGAGTTACGCGTTACTTTTCACTGTAATCCAGTGAACAGTGTTTTCTGGATATACTTAGATGACAGGCTCAAAAGAGCATTGGCAGAATTTGTTGGCATAGTTCAGCCTTATTTATATATGACTATATATTTTTTGGACTTAAGAGCTTTTGCAGGTCCTTTTATCTCACAAATAAGTGGACTGCTTTAATGTATTGGAACCCAAAGGGCACGACTACTGGCCATTTACCTGGCTTCTCGTGATGAGCGTTGGAGAATGCACATGGAGAAGGAATGCATGGAAGGGTGGGGTTTAAAGCTCCAAATTTGTACTCGTAAAATTCCCTTCTGCTTTGAAGGCGTTTGCTTTAGCTGTCTACAGGGATATATATTTTCAGAAGTTTATTTATGAAAAAGAGGCTCAGGAGATGCCTGAGATGTTACAAGATTTAACCGTATTTTCAAAATTGAACATGAGCTTTAGCCCTCAGGTCTTTTTCATTTCCTTTTCTATTTTATGATCAGTATATTGGTAGGTGGCTTTTGTGCTGTCACTTCACCTGTTTAATTTAAATTTAGGTATCTGAGGGTTGTGCAGTAAAGGTAGAATCTCCATAACTGGCAACGTAGCCTTGTCATCTCGCAGAGTCAGCACTTGCTCATGCTCTGGCGCAATGGCTTTGAATAGCTGCCACCCCATGTGTGTGTTTCCTAAACCCAAGACAAGTGCTGAACTCATTAAAAATACATGCCATATAAGTTAATGTGCATAAGGAGTTTTGGTGCTGAGATCTCCTTTGAGGCTACATTTAACTCTAATTAACTTGGTTTCGTTCTGTCTACTATCAGCATAGGCTTGGCTGAAACCAGCCAGTATTGGTTAAACGGTGGGTTTGAAGTAGAGCCCAGCGGGGTGATGGATTAAAAAGCAGGGAGTTGTGACTGTGCTGGGGTTCCCGGTGCCTGTGCCAGCTCCTGGGGCTGTGCTGGGCACAAGCACCAGCTGTGCCATTCCTGAGGCACAGTGCCACACCAAGCAGATACGCATCCGATCGTACTCTGGGGCAAAGCTCCAGATTTCTAAAGAGGCCTGAAATAATGAGGTTTGCTGAGCTGTGACTGAACAATTGCATGACACCAAACTCCTCTGACTAAAATAGTCTGAATTTTTCCACTAGTGGAATAAGGAACAGCAGCAGAGACTACCAGTATTTCGCTGTTCTGACTGTTCTTTCTATTCATACCTTGTTTTTATTCATCATTAATTCAAGGATGAGATCCAGGGATTCTGCTAATTATGATCTGTTTTTCAGGGGAGGCAGGCAGTGAGACAGGGATTACTGATGGTGGCATTTGCAGTAGGGACAAGTACCAGCAATATATGGATTGGAAATATTGAGTGGGTTTTCTGGCCTGACAGTGTTGGAAATCAAGCTTTATATTATGTCCAGTAGAGTAGGTTTCACCGAAAGCTGATTATAGTATTTTGTGAGAGGAGGTTTTCAGTGTATCACTCTGGAAGTAAATACTCACTGATCCATATTCAAGGATAGGCTTCTGTGTTTTGTGTAACTGGAAGAATGCATGGATTTGTTGCATTTTCATCATAGCTAGCCAAAGAAAACAATTTTCCCCCTTCTTTTGACTAGTACTAGGGTTTTAGTCTTGCAAAAGGATTTTCTAGGTAGAAATTTCAGGTAAAATGGATTCTGGATTTAAACACCAAGTGGGGTGGGAACCACCACCCAGCAGTTTTTGAGTGTTCATAATTTCTTGAAAATTTGACCTTTTAAAATACTTCAAATTTGGTACACTAGAAATTGAGGCATTCAAATCACTAACTGCTTTTAAAAATGACAGCCAGAATCTCCATTAACATTGCATCTTCTGCTTAGGGAATCACACAGCAGAGCCTTGATGTGTCTCTGAGGATGGAAATGAAGCAGTTTAAGAAGTTTCTGTGCTTCAGCTGAAGTGTGGTAACAGCATGCAACCATGTCTAGTTCATTTTGCTGAAAAACAAAATAGAAATCACAGAGGATGATCTAAGGCTGTCTGTTTTGCTTTTCATAGAAGCAGACTAGCAATGATCCTGTAGTATCTTGCCACGTCTCAGCCATGAGAATGGTAATTTCCAGCTGATGAAAGGTGTTTGGTGGCTAGAACAGGTGGATGCATTAAAATCTTAATATGCTTTAAGATACTTCTCAGTGTTCATGGAGGAGTGGGACTTGCTGTGCTGGTTTGGACCAGCAGTCAGTCTAATTCAGTGCCCTACCCCTGGCAGTGATCAGTGCTGGATAACTTAGGCAGTCAACAGGAAATTGTGCATTTGATTACCGAATCAAATCAAAAAAAGTCTTCCTTCACAGACAAGTTTATTGACATTTCTTAGTGTTTTCCCTTCAGACACCTCAGCTTGAGGATTGGTCTAAACCATTTGCAGTCTTCAGTCTAGCTCAGACCAGTCTTTCTAAATGTTCTTCTGTATCTCCAAAAGGCCATAGTCATGGTATATGAATAGTGTGGAGTTGGTTTTTTGCTAACATTATGACTGAAAGAAGTAGTATTAAATGGATATCTTGTAGCTATTGTATTGCTTGAGCATGTCTTCACATTAATTCAAATTAATTTAAACAAGGTGATAGGAGTAAAGTGCAGAGTAGAAAAAGGATAGATCAGAAAAAGGAGATAAGATAGGTGTATTCAAATAGGCAGAGCCTGATGAAATTTGCCCTACAGTACATCAGCAACTAGCCAAGCAACCTTTGAACCATTTACAATTATCTTTTAGAAATTGGGAAGGCCAAGAGAGGTCCTGGAGGACTGAAAAGGGCAAAGGCATCACCTCAGTTTGAAAAAGGGGGATCCAGGGAATTACAGACTAGTTAGTCTAACTGCAGTGCTTAGAGAATTGGAACAAAATTTTTAATCAGTTTCTAGGAATCTGGAGGATAAGAAAATAAGGACTGGGACTAGCAGTACCTGTGATGTTACCTTGACTTCAGTAATTTCTGATAAAACCTCTTGTGGCATTTCTGTGGAATAAGGAAATACATGTATTTAATTATGTGGTAAACAAATAATTGTTAAAGACCATGTTTGAAGAGTAGTTACCCATAATTTACTGCAAAAATCAGAGGAAGAAGGGAGATGGCATGAGGAATTGTGTGAATACACCCATGTTTGTCTTGGGCTGAGCTTTATTTGCTGTTCTTTTGTGTGGACAAGGGAATAGTAACTAAATCTGCAAATAAGTCCAGACTGAGTGGGGCTCAAGCACTGTGAAGCACAGTTCAGAGTTAAATGGCTATGGTAGATTGAAAAGGCATGTGGAAATCTGCAGCTTACAGCTTAATGAGTTGAAATGAGGAAATACAACGTGGTGAGGACGTGGCAGGGCTGCACAGCACAGGAAGAGTGCTTTGGGACAGGCGCTGCATCACCACCTATGCACAAGCTGACAGTTGCAGAGAGGACAAGCTGCACCTGGAGTGTGTGCCCAGGGCTGAAATGAATGGTAATGGTGTGCCCAGGGCTGAAATGAATGGTAATGGTGTGCCCAGGACTGAAATGAAAGGTAATGGTGTGCCCAGGGCTGAAATGAAAGGTAATGGTGCTGTTGTCGGTGCTGCTGAGACCCTGGACATGGTGCTGCGTGCAGCTGGAAGGATGGTGCATCAGGGAACGTGGGTTGGCTGAAGGTATCCCTGGACGTGGCTGGGCCTAGGATGAGAAGGGGATATTGGAGCTGGGTCTGACCAGCCTGTGGATGAGGAGACCCAAGTGGTCAATTGCCATCTTCAGCCAAGAGATGGACAAGAGGGGGTCCTAGGTTTATGGGAAAGCTTGAATCCCACCGCTGGTCACAAGTATGAGGAAGGCAGGTCAAGCAAGGTGCCAAAACCAGATGAATCAGGCAGAAGAATGTGTGGGTGACTGGGGACTGGAGCAGGAGATGTGTGAGTGGGGACCAGGGGAGCAGTGCTTCCCAAGCCTGGGGGTGGGAGGGTCTGAGCATGGTCACCTGCCCTGGGCAGGTGAGTGGGGTGATGGCACTGTGCAGTTTTTCCAGGGGGAGCACAAGGAAAGGAAAAGGGGGAAGTGCACAGGGTGCAGCAAGGAAAGTTCCTATAGCTCAGCTTCAGAGTGAAAGAGCCCTGAGCAAGAGCCCAGAGAACTTGTGGTACTTTTTAGAAGATGTTCAAAAATCAGCTGGGCAAGACTCTGGACGGCATGGTCTGACTTCAGAGTTACTCCTGCTTTGAGAACGGATTTGGATATGCAGAGGTCCTTTCCCACCTGCTTTATTCAGAGTTTTAATAAGCTACTTCCTTCCTCCTTAACTTTAGAGGTGAAATTTTTGAATGATAGGTGAGTGGCAGTGCTTCTCCAGCTAATGTTAATGAGCAGTTCAGAAGGGCCAGGTACTACTGGGATTGCTTCCCTTAGTGTCTCTTAATAACGTAAAAATGTTTGTTTTCTCAATCAGGC